>NC_080378.1:97621743-97957278 GCF_014773155.1 Arachis stenosperma
AGCTTATACCACAAAGACTCTGATTGTGAACCAGAAGGCTAAGAGATATGCATTCAAGCTCGTTTGCATGTAGAACGAGAGTGTTTGTCAGGCACGCGTTCATAGGTTGAGAATGATTATGAGCGTCACATAATCATCACATTCATCATGTTCTTGTGTGCAAATGGATATCTTAGAACAAGAATAAGCATGAATTGAATAGAAAACAGTAGTAATCGCATTAATACTCGAGGAACAACAGAGCTCCACACCTTAATCTATGGTTTGTAGAAACTCCACCGTTGAAAATACATAAGAACAAGGTCTAGGCATGGCCGAATGGCCAGCCTTTCCAAATGGCATGTGAATTCGAAAATAGGGAAAAGACCCCTAATACAATAGTAAAAAGTTCTATTTATACTAAACTAGTTACTATGGTTTACAGAGATAAGTAAATGATGCAGAAATCCACTTCCGGGCCCACTTGGTGTGTGCTTAGACTGAGCATTGAAGCTTTCATGTGTAGAGACTTTTCTTGGAGTTAAATGTCAGTTTGCAGCCTATTTTGGGCGTTTAACTCTAGCTTGTAATCTGTTTCTGGCATTTAACGCCAGAATAGGGCAGGAAGTTGGCGTTTGAATGCCAGTTTGCGTCATCAAAACCTGAGCAAAGTATGGACTATTATATATTGATGGAAAGCCCTGAATGTCTACTTTCCAACGAAGTTGAGAGTGCACCATTTGGATTTCTGTAACTCCAAAAATTTTATTTCGAGTGCAGGGAGATCAGAATCCAACAGCATCAGCAGTCCTTTTTGAGCTTCTGAATCAGATTTTTGCTCAGGCCCCTCAATTTCAGCCAGAAAATACCTGAAATTATAGAAAAATACACAAACTCATAGTAAATTCTAGAAATGTGAATTTTGCTTAAAAACTAATAAAAATATACTAAAAAGTAGCTAGATCCTACTAAAAACTATCTAAAAACAATGCCAAAAAGCGTATAAATTATCCGCTCATCACCCCTTCTCAACTACACCCAAACTCTTGGGATTTCATGAAAATGTTTCAACTCTTATGTCGGAAATTGGACATTCAGCCTACTTTGAACGTTTACTTTTACCTTTTTGTGGCTACCAAACCGTACAGCTCCACCAAGAAGTCGGGATGGATATCCTTTCAAGCTGTTCAAGGTTAGAAGGTCTTTTTTTCATCTTTGATGACTCTTTTCATGACTTCAAAAACTACTTTTTTTAAGGTCAAGAGTTCTGTAGGTGTCCAACCTTTCTTCTTATCCGAGAACCAAGAACCCTTATTTCCTTTATACTGGCAGAACACCCTTGAGATTGTTAGGTGCGAACTGTTCGATTTAGATTATTTAAAAAGGGGTGTCATAGACTTTATTCTGGGTACTTGGGGCCAAGATCCGTATTTGTACACAAAGAGGTATTTGTGCCTGGTTTTGTTTTTGCAGAGGGTATGGCTCCTATGTCTGCTATGAAGCTTCTGCGTAACACCAAGAAGACTGTTGTGGCTCGGAACCTTCAGTGGCAAAAGGTGGTTGGGGAGGGATCTTCGTAGTAGGAGGTCGGAAAGACAACCCGATCTTTGCCTAGGAAGAGGTCGGGTTCGGATCTTTCTGTCTTATCTCTTCAGACTCCACCCTTTCATCTCCTTCGTCCACTGAGCCACCTCCCAAAAAATAGAAACTTGATGAAGAAGAGAGCATCTACACCAAAAATTTTGATGCCCTGGCTTGGGGAGAAGAGAACCTTGTCCCTCATCATCATGTGATCATGGATGATGTGGCAATCCAGAACCATCTCCAGACTCTTGCTCGCGAGTGACTTCGCCTTGTGGGAGTGTGCTATCAACCTTTCAGGGAGCTGAAGAGCTCTCCCATTTAAGCTACTACTGGGGTTCTGGTGGCTGCCCGAGCCGACGTGAAGAGGCTGAATGAGATCAAAGTGGAGTTAGAGAAAGAGAAAGAGACCTTGAAGGCCAACTTGGAGAGAGCTCGGGAGAGGGCGAACAAGTTGAAAGCAGCTGCTGCCTTGGCCGAGGAGAAAACAAAAAATATCAAGAAAGTTATACTCAGGTTTTCGGGGAGAGGTTGGCCCGTGAAGAAGAGCTGGAGAAGTTAAAAGAGGAGTTGGCCGGGTTCCAGGAGACAGCTACCTTGGGTATGTATGAGATGTTCGAGAATCTTGAAGCCTAAGTTAAGGTCTTGGTTCCCGACCTTGATCTGTCCCTCTTTAGCACAAATAGTATAGTGGTAGATGGGAAGATTGTTCGTGCACCTAATTCGGAGGATGAGGAGGAGTCTCCTCAGGATCCGAAGTCCTCGGGACTCCAGGTCAATCCATCTTCCACTTCGGGACCTCAGACAGTTCCGATCTCCTCCTCGGGAGCTCCAGCTGATGGTGTTGCTGTTGAGGCCTCCTCAATCACAGTATTGGCCGTTTCTATCTCCATGCTTCCTCCTTCTCTCAAAAGAGACGAAGCTACTGGGGAGAAGCTTGATCTCCTTTTTAGCAAGGAGTCTTAAGCTCTTTTTAATTTTCTTTTGCTATTTATAGTAGCTCGACATGTGGCCTTTTATAACAATCTGGGTTTGTAATAGTTGGTAGTTCTTTTGAACATTTTATTTTTATTATGCAGTTGCTTGTCTGCAACTTTTATTAAGCAATGTTCAGAACTCTTTCCATAGTTTGTGTGGTACCTTTTGCTGTAGTTAGGTATATTGTGTTTTGATTCTTGAATTTTTGCTATTAATTTCCTTTAATAGGCCCGACTTCGGATAGTCGGTCTTTACTAAGTTACTTTTGCAATTCTATTTTTGTTCCGAGCTATTTTGAGGTCGCATCGTACGAGTTGTTTGTATGACTTCTTACATTAACTTATACTTCGTTGCTTTATCTTTTTGACCACTTTAGGTCTGACAATGATTTTTGCAGTTTGTCGAGTTTAAGTTAATGCGCTTGAGATAGGAAACTTAAAAAGAAATAAATAAGGAATCTTTATTAATATTTAAGAAATTCCTTTACAGGGTTTTTTTTACTAAAGGCTTGGGTTCCCCTAGTCCGTGTACTAGTGCCTCATTAAAACACCCTTTTGTTGGGAAAAAGAGTGCCCCTAGGTACAAAATTTTTAGATGTAGTATCTTTTTGGGTTGCAAGCATGCCAAGACCTCGGGAGCTCTCGCCCTTGGAGGTCGGACACCTTATAGGAACCTTCCTCAGGACTTCTAATATGTTGTAAGGTCCTTTCCAGTTTGCAACTAGCTTTTCTTTATCCGACTTCTGTATTCCGATATCATTCTGAATCAGGATGAGGTTGTTGGTGGTGAAGTTTTTTGGTGCATGAAATTGTGATACACAATGGCGCCAACAACTTGGTACGCAGAATTGTAATCTCAACTCTTTTTTACAACTTCGCACAACTAACCAGCAAGTGCACTGGGTCGTCCAAGTAATAAACCTTACGTGAGTAAGGGTCGATCCCACGGAGATTGTCGGCTTGAAGCAAGCTATGGTCACCTTGTAAATCTCAGTCAGGCGGATTCAAATGGGTTTTGGAGTTTTAATAATTAAAAGATAAATAAAACATTAAATAAAGATAGAGATACTTATGTAAATCATTGGTGGGAATTTCAAATAAGTGTATGGAGATGCTTTATCCCTCTTGAATCTCTGCTTTCCTACTGCCTTCATCCAATCCTTCATACTCCTTTCCATGGCAAGCTGTATGTTGGGCATCACCGTTGTCAATGGCTACTTCCCGTCCTCTCAATGAAAATGGTCCAAATGCGCTTTCACCGCACGGCTAATCATCTGTCGGTTCTCGATCATGTTGGAATAGAATCCAGTGATCCTTTTGCGTCTGTCACTACGCCCAACACTCGCGAGTTTGAAGCTTGTCACATACATCCCTTCCCAGATCCTACTCGGAATACCACAGACAAGGTTTAGACTTTCCGGATCTCAGGAATGGCTACCAATAATTCTAGCTTATACCATGAAGACTCCGATCTTTCAGAATGGAGGCTAAGAGATATACGCTCGATCTAAGGTAGAACGGGAGTGGTTGTCAGGCACGCGTTCATAGGTTGAGAATAGTGATGAGTGTCACGGATCATCACATTCATCATGTTGAAGTGCAAGTGAATATCTTAGAATAGGAATAAGCATGAATTGAATAGAAAATAGTAGTACTTTGCATTAATACTCGAGGAACAGCAGAGCTCCACACCTTAATCTATGGTGTGTAGAAACTCCACCGTTGAAAATACATAAGAACAAGGTCTAGGCATGGCCGAATAGCCAGCCTCCCTAATGTCTAAGATCGCATAAACTGATCAAAGATCGATTCCAAGGTTCCAAGATGTCTAATTCCCAAGATGAAAATACAATAGTAAGAGGTCCTATTTATAATGAAACTAGCTACTAGGGTTTACAGAATTAAGTGAATGATGCAGAAATCTACTTCCGGGCCCACTTGGTGTGCGCTTGTGCTGAGCATTGAGCTTCACACGTGTAGAGGCTTTCCTTGGAGTTAAACGCCAGCTTTGGTGCCAGTTTGGGCGTTTAACTCCAACTTTTATGCCAGTTCTGGCGTTTTGACTTCAGAATAGGGCAGAGAAAGGGCGTTTGAATGCCAGTTTGCATCGTCAAAACTCGGGCAAAATATGAACTATTATATATTGCTGAAAAGCCCTGGATGTCTACTTTCCAACACAGTTGAGAGCACGCCATTTGGAGTTCTGTAGCTCTAGAAAATTCACTTCGAGTGCAGGGAGGTCAAAATCCAACAGCATTAGCAATCCATTGTCAGCCTCTGAATCAGATTTTTGCTCAGGTCCCTCAATTTCAGCCAGAAAATACCTGAAATCACAGAAAAATACACAAACTCATAGTAAAGTCCAGAAATGTGATTTTTGCATAAAAAAAATAAAAACATCCCAAAAAGTAGCTAGATCATACTAAAAACTACCTAAAAATAATGCCAAAAAGCGTATAAATTATCCACTCATCACAACACGAAACTTAAATTGTTGTTTGTCCCCAAGCAACTGAAAACAAAATAGGATAAAAAGAAGAGAATATACAATGAATCCCACAGTATCAATTAAACTTAGTCCTAATTAGATGAGTGGGGCTTGTAGCTTTTTGCTTCTGAACAGTTTTGGCATCTCACTTTTTCCTTTGAAATTCAGAATGATTGGCATCTATAGGAACTCAGAATTTCAGATAGTGTTATTGATTCTCCTAGTTCAGTACGTTGATTCTTGAACACAGCTACTTTATGAGTCTTGGCCGTGACCCTAAGCACTTTATTTTCCAGTATTACCACCGGATACATAAATGCCACAGACACATAACTGGGTGAACCTTTTCAGATTTGACTCAGCTTTGCTAAAGTCCCCAATTAGAGGTGTACAGAGTTCTTAAACACACTCTTTTGCTTTGGATCACGACTTTAACCACTCAGTCTCAAGCTTTTCGCTTGGACCTGCATGCCACAAGCACATGGTTAGGGACAGCTTGATTTAGCCGCTTAGGCCTGGATATTATTTTCTTGTCCCTCCTATCCATTAATGCTCAAAGCCTTGGATCCTTTTTACCCTTGTCTTTTGGTTTAAAGGGCTATTGGCTTTTTCTACTTCCTTTTTCTTTTTCTTTTTTTTTTTGCCATTTTTTTCTTTTTTTCACCCCTTTTTTTTCACTGCTTTTTCTTGCTTCAAGAATCAATTTCATGATTTTTCAGATTATCAATAACATTTCTCTTTGTTCATCATTCTTTCAAGAGCCAAAAACTTTAACATTCATAAACAACAAGATAAAAAATATGCACTGTTCAAGCATTCATTCAGAGAACAAAAAGTATTGCCACCACATCAAAATAATTAAACTAGTTTCAAGATAAAATTTGAAATCCAAGTACTTCTTGTTCTTTTGTAATTAAGCACATTTTTTCATTTAAGAGAGGTGAAGGATTCATTTGTTCATAGCTTTAAGGCATAGACACTAGACACTAATGATCATGTAGTAAGGACACAAACATAGATAGCACATCAAGCAAAAATTCGAAAAACATAAAAATAAATAAACAAGGAGATTAAAGAATGAGTCCACCTTAGTGAGGGTGGCGTCTTCCTCCTCTTGAAGAACTAATGGTGCTTTTGAACTCCTCTATGTCTCTTCCTTGCCTTTGTTGCTCCATCCCTAGTGATTTTGGTGCTCCCAATAGTTGTGTGGAGGAAAATGTATCCCTTGAGGCATCTCAGGAATTTCTTGATGAGGGAATTCCTCATGCTCTTGTTAAGGTCCATGAGTGGGCTCTCTTGTTGTGCAGTCAGATGCTCTACTACTGAGCTATGGACCCTTGAGATGAATCTCTCCATCTCCCATGACTTGGAGGTGGAAGCTTTTGTCTTCCCTTTCCTCTTCAGGTGCCATAAATGGTTATGGAAAAATAAAAAGCAATGCTTTTACCACACCAAACTTAGAAGGTTTGCTCGTCCTCGAGCAAAAGATGAAAGAAAGATGTAGAAGAAGAAGAAAATGGAGGAGATAGAAGGTGTATTCAGGGAAGAGTGTTGTAGAAAGGTGTGAAGAAGAGAGAGAGTGAGTTGAGGTTGGTGGGGATCCTGTGGGGTCCACAGATCCTGAGGGACCAAGGATTTCTCATCCCTGCTCTAATTTGGCATTCAAAGCTCCTTAGAGTGCAATCCTGACGTTTAAACGCCACTCTGCTGCCCTGTTCTGGCGTTTAAATGCCAGCTTTCTTTCCTGTTCTGGCGTCTAAACGCTAGTTTGCTACCCTGCTTCGGCGTTTAAACGCCAGCTTTCTGCTCTGTTTTGGCATTTAAACGCCAGTCTGGTGCCTTGTTCTGGCGTTTAAACGCCCAGAAAGGTGCCAGATTGGGCGTTTAAATGCCCATTTTGCTGCCCTTACTGGCGTTTAAACGCCAGTAAGTCCTTCCTCCAGGGTGTGCTATTTTCGAATTCTGCTTTATTTTTATGAGTGTCTTTGTGACTTCACATGATTATCAACCTAAAAGAAAATATAAAATAACATAGATAAAATAAAATTAGATAATAGAATAAAATTGGGTTGCCTCCCAATAAGCGCTTATTTAATGTCAATAGCTTGACAGTGAGCTCTCATGGAGCCTCACAGATGATCAGAGCATGGTTGAGATTTCTCAACACCAAACTTAGAGTTTGGCTGTGGCCTCTCAACACCAAACTTAGAGTTTGAATGTGGGAGCTCTGTTTGACTCTGTATTGGGAAAAGCTCTTCATGCTTACTCTCTATGGTTACAGATGGAGAACCTTGAGTCTTTACTACAAGGCATTCTTCATTCACATGAAGGATCAACTTTCCTCTGTCAACATCAATCACAACTCTTGCTGTGGCTAGGAAGGGTCTTCCAAGGATGATGGACTCATCCTCATCCTTCCTAGTGTCTAGGATTATGAAATCAGCAGGGAAGTAAAGGCCTTCAACCTTCACTAGCACGTCCTTTACTAATCTATAAGCCTTTTTCATAGAGTTATCTGCCATTTCCAATGAGAATTTGGCAGCCTGTACCTCATAGATTCCCGGTTTCTCCATTACAGAGAGTGGCATCATGTTTATCCCTGATCCCAGGTCACACAAAGCTTTTTCAAATGTCATAGTGCCTATGGTACATGGTATTAAGAATTTACCAGGATCCTGTTTCTTTTGAGGTAAATTTTGCTAAACCAATGTGTTCAGTTTATTGGTGAGCAAGGGAGGCTCTTCCTCCCAAGTGTCATTACTAAATAGCTTGGCATTCAGCTTCATGATTGCTCCTAAATATTGGGTAACTTGCCCTTCAACAATGTCTTCATCCTTTTCAGAAGATGAATAGTCATCAGAGCTCATGAATGGTAAAAGGAGGTCCAAGGAAATCTCTATGGTCTCTGTATGAGCCTCAGATTCCTTTGGTTCCTCATCAGGGTATTCCTTACTGACCATTGGACATTCCCTGAGGTCTTCTTCATTGGGATTTATGTCTTCCTCCTCCTTCCCAAGTTTGGCCATTTTGATTACATCAATGGCCTTGCACTCTCCTTTGGGATTCTCTTCTGTATTGCTTGGGAGAGTGCTAGGAGGAGTTTCAGTAATCCTTTTACTCAGCTGGCCCACTTGTGCCTCCAAATTCCTAATGGAGGATCTTGTTTCAATCATGAAACTAAGAGTGGTCTTAGATAGATCAGAGACTATTGGTGCGCGAAATTGTGAACTATACTTTTTCACAACTCTCATAATCCCTGGTAATGGCTCCAAAAACTTGGTGCGCTCAATACCATGGCATTACACAACTTCGCACAACTAACCAGCAAGTGCACTGGGTCGTCCAAGTAATAAACCTTACGTGAGTAAGGGTCGATCCCACGGAGATTGTTAGTATTGAAGCAAGCTATGGTCATCTTGTAAATCTTAGTCAGGCAAACTCAGATATATATGGTGATGAACGAAAATAACATAAAAGATAAAGATAGTGATACTTATGTAATTCATTGGTAGGAACTTCAGATAAGCGCATGAAGATGCCTTCCCTTCCGTCTCTCTGCTTTCCTACTGTCTTCATCCAACCCTTCTTACTCCTTTCCATGGCAAGCTCGTATAGGGTCTCACTGTTGTCAGCAGCTACCTCCCATCCGCGCAGTGAAAGCTAATGCACACACTCTGTCACAGTGCTGCCAATCACCGGTTTGGTTCCCTCCCCTACCGGAATAGAATAACTCTTTTGCGTCTGTCACTAACGCCCAGTAGGTTACAGGTTTGAAGCACGTCACAGTCATTCAATCATTGAATCCTACTCAGAATACCACAGACAAGGTTAGACCTTCCGGATTCTCTTGAATGCTGCCATCAGTTCTTGCCTATACCACGAAGACTCTGATCTTACGGAATGGTTGGCTCGTTTGTCAGGCGAGCACTCGGTTGTCAGGCGATCAACCATGCATCGTGCAATCAGAAATCCAAGAGATATTCACTAAGCCTCAAATGCGTGTAGAACAAGAATGGTTGTCAGTCACCTTGTTCATGAGTGAGAATGGTGATGGGCGTCAATCATCACCTTCATCATGTTGAAGAACAAGTGATATCTTGGTAAAAGAACAAGTGGAATTGAATGGAAGAACAATAGTAATTGCATTAATACTCGAGGTACAGCAGAGCTCCACACCTTAATCTATGGTGTGTAGAAACTCCACCGTTGAAAATACATAAGCATAAGGTCTAGGCATGGCCGAATGGCCAGCCTCCCAATGATCTAAGAACTAAAATGTCCAAAGATGATCTAGAGATCTAAAAGTGATCAAAAGATTTCTATACAATAGTAAAAGGTCCTACTTATAAGAACTAGTAGCCTAGGGTGTACAGAAATGAGTAAATGACATAAAAATCCTCTTCCGGGCCCACTTGGTGTGTGCTTGGGCTGAGCAATGAAGCAATTTCGTGTAGAGACTCTTCTTGGAGTTAAACGCCAGCTTTGGTGCCAGTTTGGGCGTTTAACTCCCAATTAGGTGCCAGTTCCGGCGTTTAACGCTGGAATTTCTTGAGGTGACTTTGAACGCCGGTTTGGGCCATCAAATCTTGGGCAAAGTATGGACTATTATATATTGCTGGAAAGCCCAGGATGTCTACTTTCCAACGCCGTTGAGAGCGCGCCAATTGGGCTTCTGTAGCTCCAGAAAATCCGCTTCGAATGCAGGGAGGTCAGAATCCAACAGCATCTGCAGTCCTTTTTGGTCTCAGAATCAGATTTTTGCTCAGGTCCCTCAATTTCAGCCAGAAAATACCTGAAATCACAGAAAAACACACAAACTCATAGTAAAGTCCAGAAAAGTGATTTTTAATTAAAAACTAATAAGAATATACTAAAAACTAACTATATCATATCAAAAACATACTAAAAACAATGCCAAAAAGTATACAAATTATCCGCTCATCAACTATGTTTGCTAAGTTAGAAGGATTCTGCTCAGAATGCTCTCTCTGTTGCTAAGATGATGATGGGAAAGGTTTGCTATTGCTAAACCTGTTTCTTCCACCATTATTATTATTGAAGCCTTGCTTCTGTTGATCCTTCCATGAAAAATTTGGATGATTTTTCCATGAAGGATTATAGGTGTTGCCAAAGGCTTCACCCATGTAATTTACCTCTGCCCTTGCAGGGTTCTCAGGATCATAAGCTTCTTCTTCAGAATATGCTTCTTTAGTACTGTTGGATGCATTTTATAATCCATTCAGACTCTGAGAGATCATGTTGACTTGTTGGGTTAATATTTTATTCTGAGCTAGTATGGCATTCAGAGCATCAATTTCAAGAACTCCTCTCTTTTGAGGCATCCCATTACTCACAGGATTCCTCTCAGAGGTATACATGAACTGGTTATTTGCAACCATTTCAATAAGTTCCTGAGCTTCTGCAGGCGTTTTCTTTAGGTGAATGGATCCACCTACAAAGTGGTCAGTGACATCTTGGAAAATTCAGACAGACCATCATAGAATATATCTAATGTGGTCCATTCTGAAAGCATGTCAGAAGGACACTTTTTGGTCAGTTGCTTGTATCTTTCCCAAGCTTCATAGAGGGATTCACCTTCTTTATATCTGAAGGTTTGAACATCCACTCTAAGCTTGCTCAGCTTTTGAGGAGGAAAGAACTTGGCTAAGAAAGCCATGACCAGCTTATCCGAAGAGTCCAGACTATCTCTATGTTGTGAGTCCAACTATGTTCTAGCTCTGTCTCTTACAACAAAAGGGAAAAGCATAAGCTTGTAGACTTCAGAATCAACTCCATTGGTCTTAACAGTATCACAGATATGCAAGAACTCAATTAAGAACTGATAAGGGTCTTCTGATGGAAGTCCATGAAACTTGCAGTTTTGTTGCAGTAGAGAAACTAATTGAGGCTTTAGCTCAAAATTGTTTGCTCCTATGGCAAGGATTGAGATGCTTCTTCCATAAAATTTGGAAGTTGGCGTAGTAAAATCACCAAGCATCTTCCTTGCATTGTTGTTTGGTTCGGCCATAATTGTTTATTTTGTTGCTTCCTTTTCGAAAATTTTAGTGAGGTCCTCTTCAGAGTTTTGTGCTTTAGCTGCTCTTAGCTTCCTCTTCAGAGTCCTTTCAGGTTCAGGATCAGCTTCAACAAGTATGCCTTTATCTTTGTTCCTGCTCATATGAAAGAGACGAAAACAAAGAAAATATAGAATCTTCTATGTCATAGTATAGAGATTCCTTGAGGTGTCAGAGGAAAACAAGAATAGAATGATGGAGTTTGAATTGACAATGGAGGAGGAATGTTAGTGTTCAAATAGAAAAAGATGAGAGAGGGGGGAAAGAATTTTTGAAAATAAAAAGAATAAGATTTAAAATAAATTTTTGAAAAATTAGTTGTGGTTTTGAAAAAGATAAGAAATAATAAAACAAACAAAAAGTCAATTATTCAGTTGAAAAAGATTTGAAAAATCAATTTTAAAAAGATAAGAAGTTAGAAAAGATTTTGAAATTGATTTTGAAAAAGATATGATTTGAAAAATATATGTTTGAAAAGATATCATTGAAATTTATTTTGAAAAAGATTTGAAAAGGAAATTAAAAAGATTTGATTTTTTTTGAAAAATATATGATTGAAAATATTTGATTTGAAAAAGATTTGATTTTGAAAAAAATATGAAGATTTGAAAAAGATTTGATTTGAAAAATTCCTCTCCTTGTGTCATCCTAGCGTTAAACGCCCAGGAGCTGCATGTTTTGGGCGTTTAACGCCCAATTGCTGCATGGTTTGGGCATTTAAACGCCCAGCCAGGTACCCTGGCTGGCATTTAAACGCCAATTTTCCTTTCTTGCTGGGCGTTTAAACACCCAACCAGGTACCCTGGCTGGCGTTTAAACACCAGTTTTCCTTCTTCACTGAGCGTTTTGAACACCCAGCTTTTTCTCTGTAAATCCTTTGCTTTATGTTCTTGGATATTCATTTTGCTATATCCTTTATTCAAGAAGATATGTTTTCAATTTTGAAAAATAGCAAAATGAGTCAAAACATATAATTCTTGGACCAAAACACAAGATATATGCAAGAACATTATGAACGTCAAGATGAACACCAAGAACAATCATGAAGATCAAGATGAACATCAAGAACTTAGTTTTCCATAAAAGAAAACTTGCAAGACACCAAACTTAGAACTTTCTCATGTTTTGGCCATATACTTTGCAAGAATGCACATGTAGAACATCGTACAGTGCAAAACAAGAAATCATGAAGATCAAACAAGGCAATTCATCAAGAACAGCTTGAAGATCATCAAGAACATTATGCATGTTTTTCGAAATTTGCAAGACAATTAAAATCATGCAATTGACACCAAACTTAAAATTTGGCCCTAGATTCAACAAGAACCATGAAATATTTTTAAGTTTTTATAATTTTATGAATTTTTTTGGGTTTTTCGAAAATTATTTTTAGAAAACACGAAAAAGAAGAAAAAAATTTTTTGAAAGATTTTTTAAAACTTTTTGAGAATAAAATAAGAAGAAAATTACCTAATCTGAGCAACAAGATGAACCGTCAATTGTCCAAACTCGAACAATCCCCGGCAACGACGCCAAAAAATTGGTGCACGAAATTGTGATACACAATGGCGCCAACAACTTGGTACGCACAATTGTAATCTCAACTCTTTTCCACAACTTCGCACAACTAACCAGCAAGTGCACTGGGTCGTCCAAGTAATAAACCTTACGTGAGTAAGGGTCGATCCCACGGAGATTGTCGGCTTGAAGCAAGCTATGGTCACCTTGTAAATCTCAGTCAGGCGGATTCAAATGGGTTATGGAGTTTTAATAATTAAAAGATAAATAAAACATAAAATAAAGATAGAGATACTTATGTAAATCATTGGTGGGAATTTCAGATAATTGTATGGAGATGCTTTATCCCTCTTGAATCTCTGCTTTCCTACTGCCTTCATCGAATCCTTCATAATCCTTTCCATGGCAAGCTGTATGTTGGGCATCACCATTGTCAATGGCTACTTCCCGTCCTCTCAGTGAAAATGGTCCAAATGCACTTTCACCGCACGGCTAATCATCTGTCGGTTCTCAATCATGTTGGAATAGAATCCAGTGATCCTTTTGCGTCTATCACTACGCCCAACACTCACGAGTTTGAAGCTCGTCACAGTCATCCCTTCCCAGATCCTACTCGGAATACCACAGACAAGGTTTAGACTTTCCGGATCTCAGGAATGGCCGCCAATAATTCTAGCTTATACCATGAAGACTCCGATCTTTCGGAATAGAGGCTAAGAGATATACGCTCGATCTAAGGTAGAACAGGAGTGGTTGTCAGGCACGCGTTCATAGGTTGAGAATAGTGATGAGTGTCACAGATCATCACATTCATCATGTTGAAGTGCAAGCGAATATCTTAGAATAGGAATTAGCATGAATTGAACAGAAAACAGTAGTACTTTGCATTAATACTCGAGGAACAGTAGAGCTCCACACCTTAATCTCTGGTGTGTAGTAACTCCACCGTTAAAAATACATAAGAACAAGGTCTAGGCATGGCCGAATGGCCAGTGATGAGCGGATAATTTGTACGCTTTTTGGCATTGTTTTTAGTATGTTTTTGGTAGTTTTAGTTGAGTTATTAGTATATTTTTATTAGTTTTTAGTTAAAATTCACTTTTCTGGACTTTACTATGAGTTTGTGTGTTTTTCTGTGATTTCAGGTATTTTCTGGCTGAAATTGAGGGACCTGAGCAAAAATCTGATTCAGAGACTGAAAAGGACTGCAGATGCTGTTGGATTCTGACCTCCCTGCACTCGAAGTGGATTTTCTGGAGCTACAGAAGCCCAATTGGCGCGCTCTCAACGGCGTTGGAAATTAGACATCCTGGGCTTTCCAGCAATATATGATAGTTCATACTTTGCCCAAGATTTGATGGCCCAAACCGGCGTTCAAAGTCACCTACAGAAATTCCAGCGTTAAACGCCGGAACTGGCACCTGATTGGGAGTTAAACGCCCAAACTGGCATAAAAGCTGGCGTTTAACTCCAAGACAAGTCTCTACACGAAAATGCTTCATTGCTCAGCCCAAGCACACACCAAGTGGGCCCGGAAGTGGATTTTTATGTCATTTACTCATCTTTGTACACCCTAGGCCACTAGTTTTCTATAAGTAGGACCTTTTACTATTGTGTTAATAGAGAATCTTGGTAGCTATGTTCTAATTTTATGCTATCTTAGATCATTTGGGAGGCTGGCCATTCGGCCATGCCTAGACCTTGTTCTTATGTATTTTCAACGGTGGAGTTTCTACACACCATAGATTAAGGTGTGGAGCTCTGCTGTACCTCGAGTATTAATGCAATTACTATTGTTCTTCTATTCAATTCCGCTTGTTCTTTATCCAAGATATCACTTGTTCTTCAACTTGATGAAGGTGATGACTGACACCCATCATCATTCTCACTTATGAACAAGGTGACTGACAACCATTCTTGTTCTACAAGCATTCGAGGCTTAGTGAATATCTCTTGGATTCTTTAATCGGAATCTTCGTGGTATAGGCGAGAACTGATGGCGGCATTCAAGAGAATCCGGAAGGTCTAACCTTGTCTGTGGTATTCTGAGTAGGATTCAATGATTGAATGACTGTGACGTGCTTCAAACTCCTGAAGGCGGGGCGTTAGTGACAGACGCAAAAGAATCACTGGATTCTATTTCGCGCCTGATTGAGAACCGACAGATGGAATGCCGTGCCGTGACAGGGCATTAGGAATCGTTCCAATGAGAGGATGGGAGGTAGCCACTGACAACGGTGAAACCCTTGCATAAGCTTGCCATGGAAAGGAGTAAGAAGGATTGGATGAAGGCAGTAGGAAAGCAGAGAGACGGAAGGGAAGGCATCTTCATACACTTGTCTGAAGCTCTTACACCAATGATATACATAAGTATCTCTATCTTTATCTTTATGCTTTATTCGTTTATCACTATACCCATTTGAGTTTGCCTGACTGAGATTTACAAGATGACCATAGCTTGCTTCATACCACCAATCTTCGTGGGATCGACCCTTACTCGCGTAAGGTTTATTACTTGGACGACCCAGTGCACTTGCTGGTTAGTTGTGCGAAGTTGTGTTTATGCCATGGTATTGAGCACCAAGTCTTTGGATTCATTACCGGGGATTGTTCTTGTGTAAAAGTAGTGATCACAATTTCGTGCACCAAGTTTTTGGCGCCGTTGCCGGGGATTGTTCTTGTGTATGGACAACTGACGGTTCATCTTGTTGCTTAGATTAGGCATTTATTTTTTTTCGAAATTCTTGGAGATGAACTCTAGAGTTTCATGATGATTTGTTGAAATCTGGCTGGCTGAGAAGCCATGTCTAATCTTATTGGACCGAGATTTCAACTGATCATCACAATAGCTTGTTGATCTCTATCAATCTTGCTATTGGAGCAATGATCTGCTAAGGCTTGGCTAGCCATTGGCCATGTCTAGTGTTTTGGACCGAAGTTTTCTTTGAAAGCTTGGCTGGCTGTGAAGCCATGTCTAATTCCTGGACCGGAGTCTTAGACTAGCATTGCACTGATTCCTGGAATTCTCATTAAGAATTTTGATTTTTCCAATTAATTTTCGAAAAACACAAAAAAAATTTCAAAATCATAAAAACCAAAAAGATTTTATGTTTCTTGTCTCATTTTAAGTTTGGTGTCAATTGCATGTTTTTGTTCTTTTCGCATTTTTCGAATTCATGCATGTGTCTTCATTAATCTTCAAGTTGTTCTTGATGATTTCCTTGTTTTGATCCTTAAATTCTATTGACTTGAGTGTTTTGTTGTTTATCATGTGCATTTTGATAGTGTCAGTAGTATACAAACTGCTAAGTTTGGTGTCTTGCATGCATTGTTATTTGATTTTATTGCATTTTGATTATTCCTCATTACTAAAAATCCAAAAATATTTTCAATTTGTGTCTTTTCAAGTCAATGATATAGAGAATTAAAGATTCAGAACATACAGCAGAGGAATTACACAGAAAAACTGGGCGTTCAAAACGCCCAGTGAAGAAGGACAGACTGGCGTTTAAACGCCAGCCAGGGTACCTGGTTGGGCGTTTAACGCCCAAAAAGGGTGCATTTTGGGCGTTAAACGCCAGAATGTGCACCATTCTGGGCGTTTAACGCCAGGATGGCTAAAGGGGAAGATTTTGTTTTCAAATCATTTTTTTTTTCAAGTTTTTCAAAATCAAATCTTTTTCAAATCATATCTTTTCAATCAAAGGTTTTCAAAATCAATTTCTTTCCTTTTTCAAAGATACTTACTAACAATTAACGATTTGATTGAACATTTTTTGCCTTTTCTGTTGAGAAAGGTTTTATGTTTGAATCATATCTTTTCTTGTTAGGCAAGTCATTAATTTTTTTTAAAAAAATCATATCTTTTCAAATTGTTTTCAAATCATATCTTTTAAAATTGTTTTCAAATCATATCTTCTCAATCACATCTTTTTAAAACCATAACTTTTCAATCAAATCTTTTTAATCACATCTTTTTCAAAATAGTTTTCAATCAAATCTTTTTAACTTCTAATTTCAAAATCTTTTTCGAAAATCACTTGATTTCTTTCCCACTTTTATTTTCGAAAATCAATTAGTGTTTTTCAAAAATGTTTTCAAAATCTTCTAATAAATTTTCGAAAAAAATTACTTCCCTCCTTCTCACATCCTTCCATTTATGGAGTATCACTCCTTCTTAATGCACAATTCGAACTCTATCTGATCAAGTTCGAATTCTCCTTCTTCTTTCTTCTATTTTTTTCTTTTCCTCTGACACCTCAAGGAATCTCTATACTGTGACATAGAGGATTCCATATTTTCTTGTTCTCTTCTCTTTCATATGAGCAGGAGCAGAGACAAAGGCATTCTTGTTGAAGCTGACCCTGAACCTGAAAGGACCTTGAAGCGAAAGCTAAGAGAAGCCAAAGCACAACTCTCTTTAGAGGACCTGACCGAATTCTTCAAAGAGGAAGAAGACATGGCAGCCGAAAACAACAACAATGCAAACAATGCAAGGAAGGTGCTGGGTGACTTTACTGCACCTACTCCCGACTTCTATGGGAGAAGCATCTCTATCCCTGCCATTGGAGCAAACAACTTTGAGCTTAAGCCTCAATTAGTTTCTCTAATGCAACAGAATTGCAAGTTCCATGGACTTCCAATGGAAGATCCTCATCAGTTCTTAGCTGAATTCTTGCAAATCTGTGACACAGTCAAGACCAATGGGGTAGACCCTGAGGTCTATAGACTGATGCTATTCCCTTTTGCTGTAAGAGACAGAGCTAGGATATGGTTGGACTCTCAACCTAAAGAAAGCCTGGACTCTTGGGAAAAGCTAGTCAATGCCTTCTTGGCAAAGTTCTTTCCACCACAAAGATGGAGTAAGCTTAGAGTGGAAGTCCAAACCTTCAGACAGAAGGATGGAGAATCCCTCTATGAAGCTTGGGAAAGATACAAACAATTAATCAGAAAATGTCCTTCTGACATGCTTTCTGAATGGAGCATCATAGGTATTTTCTATGATGGTCTCTCTGAACTGTCCAAGATGTCTTTGGATAGCTCTGCTGGAGGATCTCTTCATCTGAAGAAGACGCCTACAGAGGCTCAAGAGCTAATTGAAATGGTTGCAAATAACCAATTCATGTACACTTCTGAAAGGAATCCTGTGAACAATGGGACTAGTCAGAAGAAAGGAGTTCTTGAGATTGATACTCTGAACGCCATTTTGGCTCAGAATAAAATATTGACTCAACAAGTCAATTTGATTTCTCAGAGTCTGTCTGGAATGCAAAATGCACCAAGCAGTACTAAGGATGCTTCATCTGAGGAAGAAGCTTATGATCTTGAGAACCCTTCAATGGAAGAGGTGAATTACCTAGGAGAACCCTATGGTAACACCTATAATTCTTCATGGAGAAATCACCCAAATCTCTCATGGAAGAATCAAGAGAGACCTCAACAAGGTTTCAATAATAATGGTGGAAGAAACAGGTTTAACAATAGTAAACCTTTTCCATCATCTTCTCAGCAACAGACAGAGAATCCTAAACAGAACCCCTCTGACTTAGCAACCATGGTCTCTGATCTAATCAAAACCACTCAAAGTTTCATGAATGAAACAAGATCCTCCATTAGGAATTTGGAGGCACAAGTGGGACAGCTGAGCAAGAAAGTTACTGAACTCCCTCCAAGTACTCTCCCAAGCAATACAGAAGAAAATCCAAAAGGAGAGTGCAAAGCCATAAACATGGCCGAATTCTGGGAGGAAGAAGAGGAAGTGAACGCCACTGAGGAAGACCTCAATGGGCGTGCACTGACCTCCAATGAGTTCCCCCAATGAGGAACCATGGGAATCTGAGGCTCAAAATGAGACCATAGAGATTCCATTGGACTTACTTCTGCCATTCATGAGCTCTGATGAGTATTCTTCCTCTGAAGAGGATGAGTATGTCACTGAAGAACAAGTTGCTAAATACCTTGGAGCAATCATGAAGCTAAATGACAAGTTATTTGGAAATGAGACTTGGGAGGATGAACCTCCTTTGCTCACCAAAGAACTGGATAACTTGTCTAGGCAGAAATTACCTCAAAAGAGACAAGATCCTGGGAAGTTTTCCATACCTTGTACCATAGGCACCATGACCTTCAAGAAGGCTCTGTGTGACTTAGGGTCAAGTGTAAACCTCATGCCTCTCTCTGTAATGGAGAAGCTAGGGATCTTTGAGGTACAAGCTGCTAAAATCTCACTAGAGATGGCAGACAATTCAAGAAAACAAGCTTATGGACTTGTAGAGAATGTTTTGGTTAAAATTAAAGACCATTACATCCCTGCTGATTTTATAGTCCTAGAGACGGGGAAATGCATGGATGAAACCATCATCCTTGGCAGACCCTTCCTAGCCACAGCAAAGGCTGTGATTGATGTGGATAGAGGTGAAATGATCATTCAAGTGAATGAAGAATCCTTTGTGTTTAAGGCTCAAGGATATCCCTCTGTCACCATAGAGATGAAGCATGAAGAGCTTCTCTCAAATCAGAGTCAAGAAGAGCCCCCACAGTCAAACTCTAAGTTTGGAGTTGGGAGGCCACAACCAAACTCTAAGTTTGGTGTTGAACCCCCACATTCAAACTCTAAGTTTGGTGTTGGGAGGTCCCAACATTGCTCTGAGTATCTGTGAGGCTCCATGAGAGCCCTCTGTCAAGCTACTGACATTAAAGAAGCGCTTGTTGGGAGGCAACCCAATGTTATATTTTATATATTTTCCTTTGTTATTTTTTGTTGTTTTATAGGTTGATGATCATGAGAAGTCACAAAATTAATGAAAAAAGCAAAAACAGAATGAAAAACAGGAAGAAAAAACAGCACACCCTGGAGGAAGATGCTGCTGGCGTTCAAACGCCAGTAAGCCTAGCAGTTGGGCGTTTAACGCCCAGTCTGGCACCATTCTGGGCGTTTAACGCCAGAAAGGGGCACCAGACTGGCGTTAAACGCCAGAAAAGGGCTAAAACTTGGCGTTAAACGCCAGGAATGGGCATCAGCCCGGCGTTTAACGCCAGAAATGGCTCAAAACGTGAATTTTGATGCCATTTGGTGCAGGGATGACTTTTCCTTGACACCACAGGATCTGTGGACCCCACAGGACCTCACCACTCACATCCATCCTTCATAAAACCCCACCAACCTCACCCTTCAAATTCAAAACACTTTCCCTCCCAAACCCACCCTCAAATGGCCGAACCCTCATCCCTCTCTCTCCTATATAAATCTTCCTTCACTCCTTCATTTTCACACAACCTAAACACCTTCTCTTCCCCCCTTTGGCCGAATTCAAAGCCATTCCCTTTCTCCTCACTTCTTCTTCTTCTACTCTCTTCTTTCTTCTTTTGCTCGAGGACGAGCAAACATTTTAAGTTTGGTGTGGTAAAAGCGTTGCTTTTTCGTTTTTCCATAACCATTTATGGCATCCAAGGCCGGAGAAACCTCTAGAAAGAGGAAAGGGAAGGCAAAAGCTTCCACATCCGAGTCATGGGAGATGGATAGATTCATCTCAAGGGTGCCTCAAGACCACTTCTATGAAGTTGTGGCCTTAAAGAAGGTGATCCCCGAGGTCCCCTTTTCACTCAAAAAGGGTGAATATCCGGAGATCCGACATGAGATTCAAAGAAGAGGTTGGGAAGTTCTTGCCAACCCCATTCAACAAGTCGGAATCTTGATGGTTCAAGAGTTCTATGCAAATGTATGGATCACCAAGAACCATGATCAAAGTGTGAACCCGGATCCAAAGAATTATCTTACTATGGTTCGGGGGAAATACTTGGATTTTAGTCCGGAAAGTGTGAGGGTGGCGTTCAACTTGCCTATGATGCAAGGAGATGAACATCCTTACACAAGAAGGGTCAACTTTGATCAAAGGTTGGACCAAGTCCTCACAGTCATATGTGAAGAGGGCGCACAATGGAAGAGAGATTCAAGAGGCAAGCCGGTTCAATTGAGAAGGCATGACCTCAAACCCGTGGCTAGAGGATGGTTGGAGTTTATCCAACGGTCAATCATTCCCACTAGCAACCGGTCCGAAGTTACTCTAGACCGGGCCATCATGATTCATAGCATCATGATTGGAGAAGAAGTGGAAGTTCATGAGGTCATAGCCCAAGAACTCTACAAGGTGGCGGATAAGTCCTCTACCTTAGCAAGGTTAGCCTTTCCTCACCTCATTTGTCACCTCTGTTATTCAGTTGGAGTTGACATAGAGGGAGACATCACCATTGATGAGGATAAGCCCATCACCAAGAAAAGGATGGAGCACACAAGAGACCCCTCTCATCATGAGATCCCTGAGATACCTCAAGGGATGCACTTTCCTCCACAAGACTATTGGGAGCAACTAAACACCTCCCTAGGAGAATTGAGTTCCAACATGGGACAACTAAGGGTGGAGCATCAAGAACACTCCATTCTCCTCCATGAAATTAGAGAAGATCAAAGAATCATGAGAGAGGAGCAACAAAGACAAGGAAGAGACATTGAGGAGCTCAAGCACTCCATAGGACCTTCAAGAGGAAGGAAGAGCCGCCATCACTGAGGTGGACCCGTTCCTTGATTTCCTTGTTATTTCTTCTTCTGTTTTTCGAATTTTAGTGCTTATGTTTATCCATGTTTGTGTCTTATGATCATTAGTGTCTTAGTGTCTATGCCTTGAAGTTATGAATGTCCTATGAATCCATCACCTCTCTTAATAAAAACGTGCTTAAATTAAAAAGGAGAAGGATTGCATGAATTTCAAATTTTATAACAGTTTAATTATTTTGATGTGGTGGCAACACTTTTGTTCTCTGAATGTATGCTTGAAAAGTGCATATGTCTTTTGAATTTGTGGTTCATGAATGTTGGCTCTTGAAAGAATGATGAAAAAGGAGACATGTTACTGAGGATCTGAAAAATCATAAAAATGATTCTTGAAGCAAGAAAAGGCAGTAAATACAAAAAAAAAAACGAAAAAAAGGGAGAAAAAGAAAAAGAAAGAAAAAAAAAGAAAGAAAAAGAAAGAAATAAAGATGTGATCCAAGGCAATAAGAGTGTGCTTAAGAACCCTGGACACCTCTAATTGGGGACTTTAGCAAAGCTGAGTCACAATCTGAAAAGGTTCACCCAATTATGTGTCTGTGGCATGTATGTATCCGGTGGTAATACTGGAAGACAAAGTGCTTTGGGCCACAGCCAAGACTCAATAAACTAGTTGTGTTCAAGAATCATCATACTTAACTAAGAGAATCATTAACACTATCTGGATTCTGAGTTCCTAAAGAAGCCAATCATTCTGAATTTCAAAGGATAGAGTGAGATGCCAAAACTATTTAGAGGCAAAAAGCTAAAAGCCCCGCTCATCTGATTAATACTGATCTTCATAGATGTTTTTGGAGTTCATTGCATATTCTCTTCTTTTTATCTTATTTGATCTTAAGTTGCTTGGGGACAAGCAACAATTTAAGTTTGGTGTTGTGATGAGCGGATAATTTGTACACTTTTTGGCATTGTTTTTAGTATGTTTTTGGTAGTTTTAGTTGAGTTATTAGTATATTTTTATTAGTTTTTAGTTAAAATTCACTTTTCTGGACTTTACTATGAGTTTGTGTGTTTTTCTGTGATTTCAGGTATTTTCTGGCTGAAATTGAGGGACCTGAGCAAAAATCTGATTCAGAGACTGAAAAGGACTGCAGATGCTGTTGGATTCTGACCTCCCTGCACTCGAAGTGGATTTTCTGGAGCTACAGAAGCCCAATTGGCGCGCTCTCAACGGCGTTGGAAAGTAGACATCCTGGGCTTTCCAGCAATATATGATAGTCCATACTTTGCTCAAGATTTGATGGCCCAAACCGGCGTTCAAAGTCACCTACAGAAATTCCAGCGTTAAACGCCGGAACTGGCACCTGATTGGGAGTTAAACGCCCAAACTGGCATAAAAGCTGGCGTTTAACTCCAAGACAAGTCTCTACACGAAAATGCTTCATTGCTCAGCCCAAGCACACACTAAGTGGGCCCGGAAGTGGATTTTTATGTCATTTACTCATCTTTGTACACCCTAGGCCACTAGTTTTCTATAAGTAGGACCTTTTACTATTGTGTTAATAGAGAATCTTGGTAGCTATGTTCTAATTTTATGCTATCTTAGATCATTTGGGAGGCTGGCCATTCGGCCATGCCTAGACCTTGTTCTTATGTATTTTCAACGGTGGAGTTTCTACACACCATAGATTAAGGTGTGGAGCTCTGCTGTACCTCGAGTATTAATGCAATTACTATTGTTCTTCTATTCAATTCCGCTTGTTCTTTATCCAAGATATCACTTGTTCTTCAACTTGATGAAGGTGATGACTGACACCCATCATCATTCTCACTTATGAACAAGGTGACTGACAACCATTCTTGTTCTACAAGCATTCGAGGCTTAGTGAATATCTCTTGGATTCTTTAATCAGAATCTTCGTGGTATAGGCGAGAACTGATGGCGGCATTCAAGAGAATCCGGAAGGTCTAACCTTGTCTGTGGTATTCTGAGTAGGATTCAATGATTGAATGACTGTGACGTGCTTCAAACTCCTGAAGGCGGGGCGTTAGTGACAGACGCAAAAGAATCACTGGATTCTATTCCGCGCCTGATTGAGAACCGACAGATGGAATGCCGTGCCGTGACAGGGCATTAGGAATCGTTCCAATGAGAGGATGGGAGGTAGCCACTGACAACGGTGAAACCCTTGCATAAGCTTGCCATGGAAAGGAGTAAGAAGGATTGGATGAAGGCAGTAGGAAAGCAGAGAGACGGAAGGGAAGGCATCTTCATACACTTGTCTGAAGCTCTTACACCAATGATATACATAAGTATCTCTATCTTTATCTTTATGCTTTATTCGTTTATCACTATACCCATTTGAGTTTGCCTGACTGAGATTTACAAGATGACCATAGCTTGCTTCATACCACCAATCTCCGTGGGATCGACCCTTACTCGCGTAAGGTTTATTAATTGGACGACCCAGTGCACTTGCTGGTTAGTTGTGCGAAGTTGTGTTTATGCCATGGTATTGAGCACCAAGTCTTTGGATTCATTACCGGGGATTGTTCTTGTGTAAAAGTAGTGATCACAATTTCGTGCACCAGCCAGCCTCCCCAATGTCTAAGATCGCATAAACTGATCAAAGATCGATTCCAAGGTTCCAAGATGTCTAATTCCCAAGATGAAAATACAATAGTAAGAGGTCCTATTTATAATGAAACTAGCTACTATGATTTACAGAATTAAGTGAATGATGCAGAAATCTACTTCCGGGCCCACTTGGTGTGCGCTTGGGCTGAGCATTGAGCTTCACATGTGTAGAGGCTTTCCTTGGAGTTAAACGCCAGCTTTGGTGCCAGTTTGGGCGTTTAACTCCAACTTTTATGCCAGTTCTGGCGTTTTGACTTCAGAATAGAGCAGAGAAGGGGCGTTTGAATGCCAGTTTGCGTCGTCAAAACTCGAGCAAAGTATGAACTATTAATATTGCTGGAAAGCCCTGGATGTCTACTTTCCAACACAATTAAGAGCGCGCCATTTGGAGTTTTGTAGCTCCAGAAAATCCACTTCGAGTGCAGGAGGTCAGAATCCAACAACATCAGCAGTCCATTGTCAGCCTCTGAATCAGATTTTTGCTCAGGTCCTTCAATTTCAGCCAGAAAATACCTGAAATCACAGAAAACACACAAACTCATAGTAAAGTCCAGAAATGTGAATTTTGCATAAAAACTAATAAAAACATCCCAAAAAGTAGCTAGATCCTACTAAAAACTACCTAAAAATAATGCCAAAAAGTGTATAAATTATCCGCTCATCATTTTTCTTGATCACCTTTATGTTGTACCTTAGACCATCCTTTGCTTCAGAGCTTCTTCCTTAATTTGAGCTCTTTCTCGGACTTCATATAGGAGGTCAAGCTCTTCTTTTTTAGCCTGGTTGTTAGCTCTTTCATTGTAAAACAAAACTCTAGGTGATTCTTCAGCTACTTCTATGGGGATTACTGTTTCTATTCCATATGCAAGTCGAAAGGGTGATTCTCCCATTGTGGAATGTGGAGTGGTTCGATAAGCCCACAAGACTTGAAGAAGCCCGTCAGCCCAAGCTCCTTTCATGTCTTCCAATCGGCGCTTTAACCCTGCTAATATGACTTTGTTTGCAGCTTCAGCTTGCCCATTGGCTTGGGGGTACTTTATAGATGTGAAATGGTGTTTTATTCGTAGGTTAGACACCAGGTTTCTAAAAGTCGAGTCGGTAAATTGTGTTCCATTGTCCGTGGTGATGCAGTAGGGGACCCCAAACCTTGTGACAATATTTTTATACAAGAATTTTCGACTTCTTTGAGCAGTGATGGTTGCCAAGGGTAGGGGTGACAAATGGGTCTAAACCTATCGGGCCAGCCCACGTAACCCGCCAAAAAAGGCGGGTTGGGCTGGAAAATTGGGACCGCGAAATAGCAAAAGCCCGCCTAACCCGCACCGCTTAAACCGCAGGCTTTGGCGGGGCGGGGCGGGCTTCTCCGCCGGGCTTAGGTTTTTTTAGTGAGGGAGTATTTTTGCAATTTTTTTTGCCAAAACCTTACTTCCCCCAACATAACTTACAAGAGTATGAAGATAAAAATTGAGTATTTTGGATTATGTTTATGTTACTTTGAAGACAATATTTATAATTATATTTTAGATTATGTTTATTTTTCTTTGGAGAGAATATTTATACTTATGTCTTGGATGAAAACTTGGTTTATAATTATGTTTATTAGATATTTTATAATTACAAAGACTTTAATGTTTGTGAATATAAAAAATATAATTTTTATACCTTTAGAAATTATAAATTTATTAATATGGTTATGAAATTATATATATTATTTAGTAGTTAATAGTAAAAAAAAAAAGAGGAGCTTGGCGGGCTTAGTCCGCTAGCCCGCCAGCCCGCAATTAGGCGGGGCGGGGTGGGATTCTAGGACCGCCTCACTAGGTGAGGCGGGGCAGGGCGGGGCGGGCTTCCCCGCTTACCACCCCTAGCCAAGGGTTCCGCTTCAATCTATTTAGTAAAGTAGTCAATCTCTACTATGAGGTATTTGACTTGGCCTGGTGTTTAGGAGAATGGTCCAAGTAGATCTAGTCCCTATTTTGCAAATGGCCATGGCGAGGTGACGCTGATAAGCTCCTCAGAAGGTTCTACATGGAAATTGGCATGTTTCTAGCAAGGTGGGCACGTTTTGACAAACTCGGCTACCATTTTCTGTAAGGTCGGCCAGAAAAAGCCAACTCGAACTACCCTTTGGCTAGTGTCCGAGCTTCTAGGTGATTTCCATATATGCCATTATGTACGTCCTCCAAGACTTCCTTTGTGCTGGAGGTTGGGACACACTTTAAGAGGGGTGTTGAGATCCCTCTTTTGTATAGAATATTGTGGACTAGCATATACTTTTGAGCCTCTTTTACGAGCCTTTTGGCCTCCTTTTTATCTTTGGGGAGTATGTCAAATTTGAGGTAGTTAACTATGGGAGTCATCCACCCTAAATGTTGATTGTGTATGGTCAGTACTTCCTCTTCCTTTGAAATGGATGCCGTTTGTAGAGTCTCTTGAATGAGACTTCGATTTTTGCCCCCTGGCTTGATGCTGGCTAATTTTGATAGAGCATAAGCTCGAGTATTAGATTCTCGAGTTATATGCCTGACACTTTCTAAAAAGTGTGTCAGCTGCTCTCGTGCCTCATCCAAGTACTTCTTCATAGTGTGGTCTTTAGCTTGGTAGGTGTCATTAATTTACGAAGTTATTACTTGTGAATCACTAAACACGACCACCTTTTCTGCCTCCACTTTTTTAGTCAGCTTCAAGTCAGCAAGGAGAGCTTCATATTCTGCCTGATTATTAGAAGAAGGAAACTTGAACCTCAAAGATAGTTCTATCCGAGTTCCTTGGTCGCTTTATAGGATAACACCAGCCCCGTTTCCAGATATATTTGATGACCCATCTACGTACAGATGATGAGCGGATAATTTGTACGCTTTTTGGCATTGTTTTTAGTATGTTTTTGGTAGTTTTAGTTGAGTTCTTAGTATATTTTTATTAGTTTTTAGTTAAAATTCACTTTTCTGGACTTTACTATGAGTTTGTGTGTTTTTCTGTGATTTCAGGTATTTTCTGGCTGAAATTGAGGGATCTGAGCAAAAATCTGATTCAGAGACTGAAAAGGACTGCAGATGCTGTTGGATTCTGACCTCCCTACATTCGAAGTGGATTTTCTGGAGCTACAGAAGCCCAATTGGCGCGCTCTCAACGGCGTTGGAAATTAGACATCCTGGGCTTTCCAGCAATATATGATAGTCCATACTTTGCCCAAGATTTGATGGCCCAAACCGGTGTTCAAAGTCACCTACAGAAATTCCAGCGTTAAACGCCGGAACTGGCACCTAATTGGGAGTTAAACGCCCAAACTGGCATAAAAGCTGGCGTTTAACTCCAAGACAAGTCTCTACACGAAAATGCTTCATTGCTCAGCCCAAGCACACACCAAGTGGGCCCGGAAGTGGATTTTTATGTCATTTACTCATCTTTGTACACCTTAGGCTACTAGTTTTCTATAAGTAGGACCTTTTACTATTGTATTTTTAATAGAGAGCTTTTGATCATGTTTTGATGATTGAACCCTCTTTGGGAGGCTGGCCATTCGGCCATGCCTAGACCTTGTTCTTATGTATTTTCAACGGTGGAGTTTCTACACACCATAGATTAAGGTGTGGAGCTCTGCTGTACCTCGAGTATTAATGCAATTACTACTGTTCTTCTATTCAATTCCGCTTGTTCTTTGTCCAATATATCACTTGTTCTTCAACTTGATGAATGTGATGATCCGTGACACTCATCATCATTCTCACCTATAAACAAGGTGACTGACAACCACTCTTGTTCTACAAGCATTCGAGGCTCTAGTGTTTATCTCTTGGATTACTGATACACGATGCATGGTTGATCGCCTGACAACCGAGTGCTCGCCTGACAAACGAGACAGCCATTCCGTGAGATCAGAGTCTTCGTGGTATAGGCAAGAACTGATGGCGGCATTCAAGAGAATCCGGAAGGTCTAACCTTGTCTGTGGTATTCTGAGTAGGATTCAATGATTGAATGACTGTGACGTGCTTCAAACTCCTAGCAGGCGGGGCGTTAGTGACAGACGCAAAAGAATCGATGGATTTTATTCCGGCCTGACCGAGAACCGACAGATGATTAGCCATGCTGTGACAGAGCATCGGGACGTATTTTCACTGAGAGGATGGGAGGTAGCCATTGACAACGGTGAAACCCTACACGAGCTTGCCATGGAAAGGAGTAGGAAGGATTGGATGAAGGCAGTAGGAAAGCAGAGAGACGGAAGGGAAGGCATCTTCATTCGCTTATCTGAAGCTCTCACCAATGATATACATAAGTATCTCTATCTTTATCTTTATGCTTTATTCGTTTATCACTATACCTATTTGAGTCTGCCTGACTGAGATTTACAAGGTGACCATAGCTTGCTTCATACCACCAATCTCCGTGGGATCGACCCTTACTCGCGTAAGGTTTATTACTTGGACGACCCAGTGCACTTGCTGGTTAGTTGTGCGAAGTTGTGTTTATGCCATGGTATTGAGCACCAAGTCTTTGGAGCCATTACTAGGGATTGTTTGTGTTTTGAAAAGCAGTGATCACAATTTCGTGCACCAAGTTTTTGGCGCCGTTGCCGGGGATTGTTCTTGTGTATGGACAACTGACGGTTCATCTTGTTGCTTAGATTAGGCATTTATTTTTTTTCGAAATTCTTGAAGATGAATTCTAGAGTTTCATGATGATGGGTTGAAATCTGGCTGGCTGTGAAGCCATGTCTAATTTCATTGGACCGAGGTTTCAACTTATCATCACAAGAGCTTGTTGATTTTTTATCAATCTTGCTATTGGAGCAATGATCTGCTAAGGCTTGGCTGGCCTTTGGCCATGTCTAGTGTTTTCGACCGAAGCTTTCTTTGAAAGCTTGGCTGGCTGTGAAGCCATGTCTAATTCCTGGACCGGAGTCTTAGACTAGCATTGCACTGATTCCTGGAATTCTCATTAAGAATTTTGATATTTCCACTTAATTTTCGAAAAACACAAAAAAATTTTCAAAATCATAAAAACCAAAAAGATTTTATGTTTCTTGTTTGAGTCTAGTGTCTAATCTTAAGTTTGGTGTCTTGCATGCCTTGTTTATTTGATCTTGGTTCTATTTTCAAGTCAATAGTACAGGGGACTGAAGATTCAGAACATGCAGCAGAGGAATTACACAGAAAAACTGGGCGTTCAAAACGCCCAGTGAAGAAGGACGGACTGGCGTTTAAACGCCAGCCAGGGTACCTGGTTGGGCGTTTAACGCCCAAAAAGGGTGCATTTTGGGCGTTAAACGCCAGAATGTGCACCATTCTGGGCGTTTAACGCCAGGATGGCAAAGGGGGAAGATTTTGTTTTCAAATCAATTTTTTTCAAGTTTTTCAAAATCAAATCTTTTTCAAATCATATCTTTTCAATCAAATGTTTTCAAAATCAATTTCTTTCCTTTTTCAAAGATACTTACTAACAATTAATGATTTGATTGAACATCTCAAGTATATTGCCTTTTCTGTTGAGAAAGGTTTAATGTTTGAATCATATCTCTTCTTGTTAGGCAAGTCATTAATTTTTAAAATCAAATTTTTTTTTTAAAATTGTTTTCAAATCATATCTTTTAAAATTGTTTTCAAATCATATCTTTTCAATCATATCTTCTCAATCACATCTTTTTCAAAATAAGTTTTCAATCAAATCTTTTTAATTTCTAATTTCAAAATCTTTTTCAAAAATCACTTGATTTCTTTTCCACTTTGAGTTTTCGAAAATTATCAATCAATTTCTCAAAATGTTTTTGACATCTTTTTAATTAATTTTCGAAAATTCTCTTCCCCTCTTCTCACATCCTTCTATTTATGGAGTACCACTCCTTCTTAATGCACAATTCGAATCTTATCTAATTAAAGTTCGAATTCTTCTCTTCCTTCTTCATTCTATTTTTCTTTTTCCTCTGACACCTCAAGGAATCTCTATACTGTGACATAGAGGATTCCATATTTTCTTGTTCTCTTCTCTTTCATATGAGCAGGAGCAGAGACAAAGGCATTCTTGTTGAAGCTGACCCTGAACCCGAAAGGACCTTGAAGCGAAAGCTAAGAGAAGCTAAGGCACAACTCTCTGTAGAGGACCTGACCGAATTCTTCAAAGAAGAAGAAGACATGGCAGCCGAAAATAACAATAATGCAAACAATGCAAGGAAGGTGCTGGGTGACTTTACTGCACCTACTCCCGACTTCTATTGGAGAAGCATCTCTATCCCTGCCATTGGAGCAAACAACTTTGAGCTTAAGCCTCAATTAGTTTCTCTAATGCAACAGAATTGCAAGTTCCATGGACTTCCAATGGAAGATCCTCATCAGTTTTTAGCTGAATTCTTGTAAATCTGTGACACAGTCAAGACTAATGGGGTTGACCCTGAGGTCTATAGACTGATGCTATTCCCTTTTGCTGTATGAGACAGAGCTAGAATATGGTTGGACTCTCAACCTAAAGAAAGCCTGGACTCTTGGAAAAAGCTAGTCAATGCCTTCTTGGCAAAGTTCTTTCCACCTCAAAGATGGAGTAAGCTTAGAGTGGAAGTCCAAACCTTCAGACAGAAGGATGGAGAATCCCTCTATGAAGCTTGGGAAAGATACAAACAATTAATCAGAAAATGTCCTTCTGACATGCTTTCTGAATGGAGCATCATAGGTATTTTCTATGATGGTCTTTCTGAACTATCCAAGATGTCTTTGGATAGCTCTGCTGGAGGATCTCTTCATCTGAAGAAGACGCCTACAGAGGCTCAAGAGCTAATTGAAATGGTTGCAAATAACCAATTCATGTACACTTCTGAAAGGAATCCTGTGAACAATGGGACTAGTCAGAAGAAAGGAGTTCTTGAGATTGACACTCTGAACGCCATTTTGGCTCAGAATAAAATATTGACTCAACAAGTCAATTTGATTTCTCAAAGTCTGTCTGGAATGCAAAATGCACCAAGCAGTACTAAGGATGCTTCATCTGAGGAAGAAGCTTATGATCCTGAGAACCCTTCAATGGAAGAGGTGAATTACCTAGGAGAACCCTATGGAAATACCTATAATTCTTCATGGAGAAATCACCCAAATCTCTCATGGAAGAATCAAGAGAGACCTCAACAAGGTTTCAATAATAATGGTGGAAGAAACAGGTTTAACAATGGCAAACCTTTTCCATCATCTTCTCAGCAACAGACAGAGAATTCTAAGCAGAACCCCTCTGACTTAGCAACCATGGTCTCTGATCTAATCAAAACCACTCAAAGTTTCATGAATGAAACAAGGTCATCCATTAGAAATTTGGAGGCACAAGTGGGACAGCTGAGCAAGAAAATTACTGAACTCCCTCCAAGTACTCTTCCAAGCAATACAAAAGAAAATCCAAAAGGAGAATGCAAGGCCATCAATATGGCCGGATTTGGAGAGGATGAAGAGGACGTGGACGCCACTGAGGAAGGCCTCAATGGGCGTGCACTAGCCTCCACAGAGTTCCCTAATGAGGAACATTGGGAATCTGAGGCTCAAAACGAGACCATAGAGATTCCATTGGACTTACTTCTGCCTTTCATGAGCTCTGATGAGTATTCTTCCTCTGAAGAGGATGAGTATGTCACTGAAGAGCAAGTTGCTAAATACCTTGGAGCAATTATGAAGCTAAATGACAAGTTATTTGGAAATGAGACTTGGGAGAATGAACCTCCTTTGCTCACCAAAGAACTGGATGACTTGTCTAGGCAGAAATTACCTCAAAAGAGACAAGATCCTGGGAAATTTTCCATACCTTGTACCATAGGCACCATGACCTTCAAGAAGGCTCTGTGTGACTTAGGGTCAAGTGTAAACCTCATGCCTCTCTCAGTAATGGAGAAGCTAGGGATCTTTGAGGTACAAGCTGCAAGAATCTCACTAGAGATGGCAGACAACTCAAGAAAACAAGCTTATGGACTTGTAGAGAATGTGTTGGTTAAGATTGAAGACCATTACATCCCTACTGATTTCATAGTCCTAGAGACTGGGAAGTGCATGGATGAAACCATCATCCTTGGCAGACCCTTCCTAGCCACAACAAAGGCTGTGATTGATGTTGATAGAGGTGAACTGTTCATTCAAGTGAATGGAGAATCCTTTGTGTTTAAGGCTCAAGGATATCCCACTGTCACCATGGAGATGAAGCATGAAGAGCTTCTCTCAAATCAGAGACAAGCAGAGCCCCCACAGTCAAACTCTAAGTTTGGTGTTGGGAGGCCACAACCAAACTCTAAGTTTGGTGTTGAACCCCCACATTCAAACTCTAAGTTTGGTGTTGGGAGGTTCCAACATTGCTCTGAGTATCTGTGAGGCTCCATGAGAGCCCTCTGTCAAGCTACTGACATTAAAGAAGTGCTTGTTGGGAGGCAACCCAATGTTATATTTTATCTATTTTCTTTTGTTATTTTACTTTATTTTGTAGGTTGATGATCATGAGAAGTCACAAAATTAATTGAAAAAGCAAAAACAAAATGAAAAACAGGAAGAAAAACAGCACACCCTGGAGGAAGATGCTGCTGGCGTTCAAACGCCAGTAAGCCTAGCAGTTGGGCGTTAAACGCCAGAGAAGGGCAAGAACCTGGCGTTAAACGCCAGGAATGGGCACCAACCCGGCGTTTAACGCCAGAAATGGCTCAAAACGTGATTTTTGATGCCATTTGGTGCAGGGATGACTTTTCCTTGACACCACAGGATCTGTGGACCCCACAGGATCCCCACCAACCCCACCACTCTCTCTCTTCTTCCCCCATTCACCAATCACCTCAATACCTCTTCCCCAAAAACCCCTCACCTATCAAATCCCATCTTTCTCTTCACCACTCACATCCATCCTTCATAAAACCCCACCAACCTCACCCTTCAAAATTCAAACCACTTTCCCTCCCAAACCCACCCATAATGGCCGAACCCCACCTCCCCTCTCTCCTATATAAACCCTTCTTCAATCCTTCATTTTCACACAACCTAAACACCACTTCTCACCCTCTTTTGCCGAATACACCACCATTCCCTTCTTCCTCATTTCTTCTTCTTCTACTCTCTTCTTTCTTCTTTTGCTCGAGGACGAGCAAACATTTTAAGTTTGGTGTGGTAAAAGCGTTGCTTTTTCGTTTTTTCATAACCATTTATGGCATCCAAGGCCGGAGAAACCTCTAGAAAGAGGAAAGGAAAGGCAAAAGCTTCCACCTCCGAGTCATGGGAGATGGATAGATTCATCTCAAGGGTGCATCAAGACCACTTCTATGAAGTTGTGGCCTTGAAGAAGGTGATCCCCGAGGTCTCCTTTTCACTCAAAAAGGGTGAATATCTGGAGATCCGCCATGAGATCCGAAGAAGAGGTTGGGAAGTGCTTACCAACCCCATTCAACAAGTCGGAATCTTGATGGTTCAAGAGTTCTATGCCAATGCATGGATCACCAAGAACCATGATCAAAGTATGAACCCGGATCCAAAGAATTATCTTACTATGGTTCGGGGGAAATACTTGGATTTTAGTCCGGAAAATGTAAGGGTAGCATTCAACTTGCCTATGATGCAAGGAGATGAACATCCTTACACAAGAAGGGTCAACTTTGATCAAAGGTTGGACCAAGTCCTCACAGTCATATGTGAAGAGGGCGCACAATGGAAGAGAGATTCAAGAGGCAAGCTGGTTCAATTGAGAAGGCATGACCTCAAGCCCGTGGCTAGAGGATGGTTGGAGTTTATCCAACGCTCAATCATTCCCACTAGCAACCGTTCCGAAGTTACTTTAGACCGGGCCATCATGATCCATAGCATCATGAGTGGAAAAGAAGTGGAAGTTCATGAGGTCATAGCCCAAGAACTCTACAAGGTGGCGGATAAGTCCTCTACCTTAGCAAGGTTAGCCTTTCCTCACCTCATTTGTCACCTCTGTTATTCAGTTGGAGTTGACATAGAGGGAGACATCACCATTGATGAGGATAAGCCCATTACCAAGAAAAGGATGGAGCAAACAAGAGACCCCTCTCATCATGAGATCCCTGAGATACCTCAAGGGATGCACTTTCCTCCACAAGACTATTGGGAGCAACTAAACACCTCCCTAGGAGAATTGAGTTCCAACATGGGACAACTAAGGGTGGAGCACCAAGAACACTCCATTCTCCTCCATGAAATAAGAGAAGATCAAAGAATCATGAGAGAGGAGCAACAAAGGCAAGGAAGAGACATTGAGGAGCTCAAACACTCCATAGGACCTTCAAAAGGAAGGAAGAGCCGCCATCACTAAGGTGGACCCGTTCCTTGATTTCCTTGTTATTTATTCTTCTGTTTTTTTCGAATTTTAGTGCTTTATGTTTATCTATGTTTGTGTCTTATGATCATTAGTGTCTTAATGTCCATGCCTTAAAGTTATGAATGTCCTATGAATCCATCACCTTTCTTAAATAAAAACGTGCTTAATTGAAAAAGGATAAGAATTGCATGAATTTTGAATTTTATAACAGTTTGATTATCTTGATGTGGTGGCAACACTTTTGCTCTCTGAATGTATGCTTGAACAGTGCATATGTCTTTTGAATTTGTGGTTCATGAATGTTGGCTCTTGAAAGAATGATGAAAAAGGAGACATGTTACTGAGGATCTGAAAAATCATAAAAAAAAATGATTCTTGAAGCAAGAAAAAGCAGTGAATACAAAAAAAAAAAGAGAGGCGAAAAAAAAAACGAAAAAAAAAAGAGAAAAAGAAAGAAATAAAGTTGTGATCCAAGGCAATAAGAGTGTGCTTAAGAACCCTGGACACCTCTAATTGGGGACTCTAGCAAAGCTGAGTCACAATCTGAAAAGGTTCACCCAATTATGTGTCTGTGGCATGTATGTATCCGGTGGTAATACTGGAAGACAGAGTGCTTTGGGCCACAGCCAAGACTCAATAAGTAGCTGTGTTCAAGAATCATCATACTTAACTAGGAGAATCAATAACACTATCTGGACTCTGAGTTCCTAAAGAAGCCAATCATTCTGAATTTCAAAGGATAGAGTGAGATGCCAAAACTATTCAGAGGCAAAAAGCTAAAAGCCCCGCTCATCTAATTAATACTGATCTTCATAGATGTTTTTGGAGTTCATTGCATATTCTCTTCTTTTTATCTTATTTGATCTTCAGTTGCTTGGGGACAAGCAACAATTTAAGTTTGGTGTTGTGATGAGCGGATAATTTGTACGCTTTTTGGCATTGTTTTTAGTATGTTTTTGGTAGTTTTAGTTGAGTTCTTAGTATATTTTTATTAGTTTTTAGTTAAAATTCACTTTTCTGGACTTTACTATGAGTTTGTGTGTTTTTCTGTGATTTCAGGTATTTTCTGGCTGAAATTGAGGGATCTGAGCAAAAATCTGATTCAGAGACTGAAAAGGACTGCAGATGCTGTTGGATTCTGACCTCCCTACATTCGAAGTGGATTTTCTGGAGCTACAGAAGCCCAATTGGCGCGCTCTCAACGGCGTTGGAAAGTAGACATCCTGGGCTTTCCAGCAATATATGATAGTCCATACTTTGCCCAAGATTTGATGGCCCAAATCGGCGTTCAAAGTCACCTACAGAAATTCCAGCGTTAAACGCCGGAACTGGCACCTAATTGGGAGTTAAACGCCCAAACTGGCATAAAAGCTGGCGTTTAACTCCAAGACAAGTCTCTACACGAAAATGCTTCATTGCTCAGCCCAAGCACACACCAAGTGGGCCCGGAAGTGGATTTTTATGTCATTTACTCATCTTTGTACACCTTAGGCTACTAGTTTTCTATAAGTAGGACCTTTTACTATTGTATTTTTAATAGAGAGCTTTTGATCATGTTTTGATGATTGAACCCTCTTTGGGAGGCTGGCCATTCGGCCATGCCTAGACCTTGTTCTTATGTATTTTCAACGGTGGAGTTTCTACACACCATAGATTAAGGTGTGGAGCTCTGCTGTACCTCGAGTATTAATGCAATTACTACTGTTCTTCTATTCAATTCCGCTTGTTCTTTGTCCAAGATATCACTTGTTCTTCAACTTGATGAATGTGATGATCCGTGACACTCATCATCATTCTCACCTATGAACAAGGTGACTGACAACCACTCTTGTTCTACAAGCATTCGAGGCTCTAGTGTTTATCTCTTGGATTACAGATACACGATGCATGGTTGATCGCCTGACAAACGAGCCAGCCATTCCGTGAGATCAGAGTCTTCGTGGTATAGGCAAGAACTGATGGCGGCATTCAAGAGAATCCGGAAGTTCTAACCTTGTCTGTGGTATTCTGAGTAGGATTCAATGATTGAATGACTGTGACGTGCTTCAAACTCCTAGCAGGCGGGGCGTTAGTGACAGACGCAAAAGAATCGATGGATTTTATTCCGGCCTGACCGAGAACTGACAGATGATTAGCCATGCTGTGACAGAGCATCGGGACGTATTTTCACTGAGAGGATGGGAGGTAGCCACTGACAACGGTGAAACCCTACACGAGCTTGCCATGGAAAGGAGTAGGAAGGATTGGATGAAGGCAGTAGGAAAGCAGAGAGACGGAAGGGAAGGCATCTTTATTCGCTTATCTGAAGCTCTCACCAATGATATACATAAGTATCTCTATCTTTATCTTTATGCTTTATTCGTTTATCACTATACCCATTTGAGTCTGCCTGACTGAGATTTACAAGGTGACCATAGCTTGCTTCATACCACCAATCTCCGTGGGATCGACCCTTACTCGCGTAAGGTTTATTACTTGGACGACCCAGTGCACTTGCTGGTTAGTTGTGCGAAGTTGTGTTTATGCCATGGTATTGAGCACCAAGTCTTTGGAGCCATTACTAGGGATTGTTTGTGTTTTGAAAAGCAGTGATCACAATTTCGTGCACCAACAGACTCCATGTAGTGGGGTTCTCAGGACTTTCAGTATATTCAGCAATGAAATTGGCAAGTTATTGTGATTTGATGGCTATCCGAGTTTCGTATCTTAAGTCGAACTCGGACAGCTCCACCGCCCATTGCGAAATTCTCCCAGCCAAGTCGGTTTTTTGTAGGATATTTTTCATTGGTTGATTAGTATGGACTTTAATGGTATGGGCCGGAAGTAAGCTCGATGCCTCCAAGATGTAAGAACAAGAGCATAAGTAAACTTCTCTATCTTTTGATAAGCTCTGCCCCTTATAAGGCTTTACTGATGAAGTAGATAGGTCATTGCCCCTTTTTGTCTTCTCGAACCAGGGCTGAGGCTATAACCCGACTTCCAACTGATAAGTACAGGACGAGCTCTTCCCCTTTCTCAGGTCGGGAAAGTATAGGTGGTTGTCCCAAGAATGTCTTGAAGTATTGGAATGCTTGCTCACATTCTGGAGTCCATTCAAATTGCTTTCCTTTCCTTAGAATTGAGTAGAGGGGAAGTGATTTTAGAGCTGACCCTACCAAAATCTGGATAAAGTGGCCAACTTTTAATTTAGTTGTTGGACATCTTTAACGCAGGTCGGACTCTTCATATTGAGTATGGCTTGGCATTTATCGAGATTTTCTTTTATGCCTCTTTGGGTCAACATGAACCCTAGGAATTTTCCAGCTTTTACTGCAAAGGTGCATTTTGAGGAATTTAGCCTCATTTCAAGCTTCCTTATGGTGGAGAATACTTTCAAGAGGTCGGTCAAGAGTGTCCTGTGCTCTTTGGTCTTAACGAGCATCTGATCCACATATACTTCCATGAGTTTTCCTATGTGAGAGGAAAACACCTTGTTCATTAACTGTTGGTAGGTTGCTCCTGCATTCTTTAATCTGAAAGGTATCACTATGTAACAATAGTTTGTCTTTGGAGTTATGAATGAGATTTTTTTTTGGTCCGGTTTATACATCGAGATTTGGTTATATCTCGAGTAGGCATCCATAAAGGACAAGTATCTGTAGCCTGATGCTGAGTTGACCAAAGCATCTATACTGGGGAGTAAATAAGGGTCCTTAGGGCAGGCTTTATTGAGGATGGTATAATCGACACACATTCTCCACTTTCTATTTTGTTTTTTCACCAACACGACGTTAGCTAACCATAGGATATTTCACTTCCCTTATAAACCCTGCCTCCAATAAGGCTTGTACTTGTTCTTCTACGACTTGTGTTCATTCTGGACCAAGCTTTTTGCACTTCTGCTGAACAGGTTGGGAACCTGGATACACAACAAGCCTATGACACATCAGGTCGGGACCTATGCCGGAAATATCAGAGGCTTTCTAGGCAAAGAGGACGGAGTTTTTCCTCAACAATTCAACGAGTTGTTTTTTTAGGCTTTCCTCCATGTTTGCCTCTATGCTCATTGTCTTATCAGGGTGTCTCCGATTTGTATCTCTTCCGTTTTGTCCTCAGGTTGAGGTCGTAATTCATCTCGCCCTCAGACTCCACCTAACTCGATTGTATTAACTTCCTTGCCTGTGAAAGTCCTCCTGTTTCAAATTATGATTTATTGTTTAGAATACATTTGTTATGTTTTTTTATGGGATTTCTTGAATATGGGAGTTTTTTAATCTGACGGATTATAATTGCTTAATATATAATTTATTTTATTTTGTTAAGTTATTTTTTGTAAAGTTTGTTAGTATCCTAATTAAATATTATTATTATTATTTTTTGAATAGAACTTCATCATAAACATGAACATCGATGACAATAAATTTTTAGAGGAGTCTATCGAATGTGATGAGTTGTGTTTTGGGTATGATAGTAGTTTTAATAAGGAGGAAGAAGATATTATTAACAATGAGGGTAAAGTTAGTGAGTCCATGGAGGGGTCGAATTGTAGCTATAAAATTCAAAAAGTTGAGAAGAAGTTAAACGAATTAAGCTATGACGACATGTGGGGTATTGAGTTTGACACCGTTGATCAATGTTGTGATTTTTATAGATATTATGCTAGAGTGCACGATTTTGTTGCGAGGCTTGACGAAAAAGGACAAGATTTCAATGGAAACCTTAATATGTGACAGATGGTTTGTAACAGAGAGGGTACACGTAGAAAAAGTACTTGGAGATGGAGAACAGAAAAAAGGATCACAAGCCAATCACACGTGTAATGTGTCAAGCAAAGATTAGATTTCACTATGACTTGATTTTACAAAAGCGGCGGGTCACCAAACTTGAAGAGACTCACAACCATGACCTTATCCTACCTAAGTATATCCAGTTTGTTCTGGCATATCGAACAATGACTGACATTGATAAAGCACAAGCTGATAGTTTGCACTTTTATGGTGTTAGAACTTGTCATATAATGGGGTTCATGGTGGCACAAAAAGGAGGTCCGAACAGGACGAGATTCACAAAAAAAGATCTATACAATCATTTTGACAGATTGAGGTGTGCAAAGATAAAAGATGGTGATGCACATGCAACATTGAGTTACCTAATTTCTAAGCCAGATGAGGATCCACTATTGCAAGGGAAGTTTACTTTGAAGGATGGTAAGCTTGATAATTTAGTGTGGGCCGATGGATCTAACATCACTGATTATCAATGTTTTAGTGATGTTTTAGCCTTCGACACGACATACCCAAAAAATAAGTATAATAGGCCATTGGTTGTCTTCTCAGAAACAAATCATCATGGACAAACATGTATTTTTTGTTGTGGTTTATTATCCGATGAGAAGTGGAAAACCTATGTTTTTGTGTTGAAGATGTTCATGGAGATAATGGATAATAAACAACCTATAGTCAGAGTGACAGATGGAGATCTTGTAATGAGGGAGGCGATAAAAGAAGTTCTTTCAAACGCTGAACACCATATTTGTGCATGGCATCTATACCGTAATGCCTGTGAAACTATAAAAAATTCAAAATTCTTAGATAGGTTAAAACACCTAATGTATGAAAATTTTTTTCCTAAAGAGTTTAAGAGAAGATAGCATAACTTGATATCTGAGTACGGGCTTTCTGAGAATGAATAGTTACAAAAGACATACGGGACCAAAGAAATGTAGGCTTCCTCATATTTAAATAATAAGTTTTTTGGTGGAATCAGAACTACGTCACAATGCGAAGGTATCCACTCCTTGATAAAGAATTATATTAGTAAAAAGTGTTACCTTTTGAAATTGATACATAACTTTAATGAAGCATTGGTACAGTATCGGACAAATGAACTCTTATCTGATTTTAAATCATTGTTTACAACTCCTGTGTTGACCACATGTCTTCAAGACATTGAGAAGCAAGCGGCCGATATTTTCACTAGAAGCTTGTTTAAAGAGGTTCGGTGTGAGATAGAAGAAGCTAGCAAGTTAAATGTTGTTACACATTCAGTAAGCAACAATGAAGTTAAGGTGAGAATAAATAAATATATATAGGCAACCCAAGAGGGAATGTGAAGTACAATATGATAAAGCCACTAAAAAATTTTCTTGTGATTGTCGTTTGTTTGAAAGTCGTGGCATCCATGTTGTCATATTTTCTGTATTATGAAACATGACCACATTGATATCATTCTTGATACTCTTGTCTGCACGAAGTGGACTAAAAATGCTAAAAAGAATTATGTATGTTCAGTTACATCTGCGGAAACTGACTTTGAAAATATTGCTGGTATTAGATATGGTGCTCTAGTAACACTGTGTTTCACATTATGTGAGTCGGCATCAAAAATCCGAGATGACTTCATGGAGATTAGAGATGACATTTTTGGACTAATCCAAAAGTTTAAAAAGAGACGTGATTCTGACTCCAGTGTTCTTTCTAATGCGTGTTTGGTCGGTGACTCAACTGTTGTGAAGACAAAGGGAGCCCCTCGTCAAAATAGATGAGCGGTAAAATCTCGTAAGTGTTCTCATTGTACACGTCATGGTCATACGATTCGAAGGTGTCCAGAATTATACAGTAGAGATATCCTACATACTAGTCATCACCAATCGAGTGATGAACTCAATAATGCGAAGGTAATTTTAATTTTCTGTTTTATCAAAATTTTAAAATATTATTTATTTATTTATTTATTTATTTATTTATTTAAATATTGTCTAATGTATTTTATTATATTGTAGAGTTATTCTGAGAAAGAAACAAATTACCAAAGCAATGATGAGAGCAATGTTTATAGTGTAGATCACAGATGTTTTAGTGACAATGAAACAAAAATTCTAAATTCCAAAGTTTAAACCTTAAACTATAAATTTTATACCCTAAACCCTAACTTCTAAAACATAAACCATAAACTCAATTTGAATTATATCAACTAGTAAATTTGAATTACTTGAACTTAAAATTCAAACTCTAATTATTAAATTATAAATCATAAATCCTAATATCAAACTTCTAAACTTTAAACTCCAAACTCTAAAATCTAATTCTGAACTCATAAACAACGCATGCCAAGTAAATAATTTATGTTAAATAATCTTATATAATTCTAATAATTTCTTAATCTTTAAATATTATATTTTAGAATATTTAAAAATTTATTTAATCCTTTCAAAAAAATTAATTAAAATAATATTTAAACTTTTTATAATTAATTTAAAAAATATAATAATATTAAAACATAAATCATATATTTTTTTATATAAAGTAAAAATTTATTAACGTATAATTATATAACTCATATTTTAAAATTTTACTATAAACCATATATTTCTTATCTTATAGTTTTATCGTACTAGAACATATCCTTTTTAGTAAACCTTTAAAACAATTTTTACACTAATAAAAATAAAATAGAAAACCTTAAATTATATGTAATTATAATAGGTCAAATTCAAAAACTTTTAAAATAAATATAGAAAATTCTATGCGGTAATGTGTAATGAAATAAAATCAATCAACTTACCTAAAACAAAAATGAAAATGCCTTTTGAAAATATGCACTAAACCACATTATAAAATTAATAGAATTAGTTGATTGAATCTCATTAATACACATATTTTCTCAAATCATTTCATTTTTTTCATTTACTTTCATTTACAAGAATCTATGGCTGGAGATGGAGTTAACGAAGTTATGTCCAAATGAGCTAAAATTAATGTCCAAATTGATCCTATTGAGATATTTTTCAGATTTTTTACATAATATTTTTTGTAATAATGTATTTTTTTAAATAAAATATTAAGTACTAATATAACTAATTATGTATTTTATGATATTTTTTTTCCATACAATCACGATAATACAATATTATTTGAGCGTAAAGAAAAATCAATCATAAAGGAAGAAGAAACCAAAGTACCAGAGATGTAGTTCATCACTTAATTTGCCATTTTTTGTTGTTATTTAGGGACTCATTTTAAAATTTTTTTCTGTTAAAATATAATAATTTATTTTTTTTTATCCCTTAGTTTTGTATTGTGATATTAAATTTTATTGTTTTTGCCATTCATCGTATTCTAGTTCCTTCATAATTTTAGAATTTTTCTTTTCTTTTTACATGAACTTTTGATTCTATAAAATATGAGATACAATTTGTAAAAATATATTAATTTAAAATGACACCTATTTTAATAAGAAAATTATTTTTGAAAGAAGAATAATAACCTATTTTAAAATAATTTCATGTCTTTAATAGGTAAACAATAAAAAATATGAAAAAATAGATACACAACTCAAGCAAATAGAAGAAATTGTTAATAATTTTTAAAAGATGTATTTCATCAATCAACCAAATTTTTCTATTGGATTACCTCAACCCATAATGCTTTTCTTCCACCTTATATCGCCAAATTTTTATAGTTCTTTTCCAGGACTTACTCAAATCTCACCTCCATGTACACCCCCTTCGATTCACATGCATATGCCTCCATACCCTCCTCCCTTTGCATCCCATATTCTCAGTACACCATTAATCGATGCTATTATGGGAAAACTCAAGTCTCCTGTAGATAAACGTGCTAAAATAATAGTCAAAAAGACTAATGTTAGGCGTAAAAAAGAATTACCACGCAAAGGTTCAGTTTCAGTTGAGAAAAAACTCTATTCTCCAAAGTTGTCACCAACCAAAATTCCAAAGTCTTTGTTGGATAAGGGTTCTCCAATTAGATATTCCATCAACCATAACACTCCGTCCAAATCAAATTTGTGCCGGAATGATTCTGGAATTGAAGCACCATTTGTAAGTTGTAATTTTTTCTTTTCTTTTTTAATTGAATCTTTTGAATATTTTAAATTTGTTTGAATTCTAAAACTTTAGTATTATAAGAATTTTCTAATTTATTTTTATGTATTGATTCAATTACAGTGGCTTCCGGTTGTATTTAAATCACCTGCTGAAATGGAATTAGATGAAATAGATATACAAGTGACCACATATATATTTGGATTTGACAAAGAAGATAAAATTAATAGGTAGATACGATATCAACCATATACATAAATTACATTTTTTTAGTGTTTTATAACATTATATATAAGACTTTGAATAATTACATTTTTTATTGCAAAAAATCATAACAGACATGAAATTTTAGTAAAAGGTTCCAAGTTTGATGCAAATAGGGACAGTTTTTTCAACTTGATTCTCAAGGGATGGATCGATGAAGATGTAAGTATTTTTTTTTAATTATCACTTTTTTTAAAAAAATAAATATAATTATATTAATTTTCGTATTTTGTTGTCTAACAAAAATGAGCCAATTGAATCTGATTTTTTTGTATGTAGATGCTATGTGTGTATGCTCATATGCTAACTAATGAGGAAAGGTCAGATTTAGGGAGCTTAAGACATTGGTATATGTCTACTGTGTTTTCTGTAAGTAATTAATTATTAATTACATGTGCGGTGCATGAATATTGTTAGAGGCATTGAGGGTGCGAAAGATGAGACAAAAGATTTAGATAACTCAGATTTAGATGTAAATAGTGACACTGGAATAGAAAAAAAGCAAATGCCTTGGGAGAACAATATGAAAGAAAGCAGAGAAGCATGGAAACTAGCAGTTGAGTCAGGAATAATCCAATTTGATGAAAAAGAAGATGTCATGACAATTTTACAAGAGCAAAATGAAGCAATAGCACTAAAGAAGAGACATGCAAAGCAAAAGGAGAAGGCAAAGAAGTGCAGGCCAAAGAACTGAAAATAGGTGTGTAAAAAGAATTTAAATGATTTTTAGTTTGTGGAATGTTAGGGGGTTAGGGGTGTAGGCAGGTTGTCCATGGTGAAAAATTTTTAAATTAAATATAGATTGAATTTGATAGGTTTAATTGAGACTAAAAAAGAGGTGGTGACGAAGTTTGACATCATAAGGATATAGGGGAATGATGGGGCAGGTTGAAAATTTGTTGGTTCTGATGGAGTATCTGGAGGTTTGTTATTGATGTGAGATGAAAATATTTTTAAGAGATATAAGTACTATAAAGGAGATAGGTGGTTATGTATTGAGGGGACTTTATTACAGAATAATTTTAAATGTGCATTTTGTTTTGTATATAGAGCTCATGTAAGATAAACTTGTTGTATTGAAAGAATTGAGCTATATTGCTGGATTAAGTTAAGTGCTACTTTGCTACATGAGAGACTTCAGTGAGATTTTACAAGTGGAGAAAAGGAAAGGAGCTACTAGTTTGTTGGCATCTACTATAGAGTTTAGGAGTTGGGTACCAGATATGGAGTTAGTGGACTTATTGCTCAATGATTTCAAGTTTACATGGTTCAGAGGTCAATCTTGTAACCGTATTGACAGCATTATGATTATTATTATAGAGTGACTGGAGGAGTTCTCAGATACTCGATTAAAAAGAGGACCTAAGGGCTTGTCTGATCACTGTCCTATAATAGTGAAACTGTGAAAGATACAAGGATGTGTGGAGGTCCATGATCGTTTAGAAGTCTTGATTCATGGTTTACTCATGGTGGTTTCTTGCAAATGGTGAAAGAACAATGGAGGAGTTTAGAGGATGTTCAATTTACTGATAAGTTTAAGGCCTTGACGGTTTCGCTCAGTAGGTGGCATAAAGAGAAAGTTGGTAATATGGATAAGAAGATAAAGCAGTTTGAGAATGACATAAAAAAGGTTGATGATAAAGTTATGGAGTACATGACGGAACAATGGAATTAAAAAAGAAAGGCGTTAGTGAGATGTTGCAAGAGATGATATATCAGGAAGGAGATACATTGGAAACAAATGTCGCGATCTCGACATGAAAAAGTAATGGACAAGAATACTAGATATTTTCATAGCATTGCTTCAGCCAGATATAGAAATAATAGAATTTATGCACTGGTAATAAATGAAAGGGTGGTAAAAAATTAGATAAGGATCAAGATTGTAATTAGGGATTTTTACAAGAGCTTGTACCATCAGGAAGTCTCTCCTAGAATTGGTTTTCGTGATGGACTGGTCAGTCAGATCAATGAAGAAGAGTCTATATCTCTGGAGGTTTTGTCGTAAATTGAATAAGCGAAGGAGGTAATATGGGATTGCGAGTCAACTAAGGTACCAGACAGTGATAGTTACAATAAGAATTTTATCAGGACGTGTTGGAAATTATTAGGAGTGAGCTCATTGCAACTTTGATAAGTTTCTTTGAGATAGCTAAGTTGCCAAAGAATTCAAACATTACCTGGGTGGCTTTGGCACCAAAATTTATTGGAGTAAAGGAGATTAAATACTTGTGGCCGATTAGTATGGTTGGCGGTATATATAAGGTGATATCTAAAGTGTTGTCTAGGAGGTTAAGAAGGGTAATGCCAAGATACTCGTAGAGTGCTTTTGTGAAAGATAGGAAAATACATAGTGGGGCTTTGATAGCATATGAAAATGTTCAGCGGCTAAAGTTGAGAAAGAAAGCTTCTGCCATCATTAAGCTGGATTTCCAAAAAGTGTATAACAGAGTTAAGTGGAGCTTTATAGATATTATTTTTGCTAAGATGGGTTTTGGTCAGAGATGGAGGGAGTGGATTAGGAAATGTGTAGTTATTGCATCAATGTCGGTACTAATAAATAGATCACCAATAAAGTCCTTCAAGATGGAAAGGGGTTTAAGGCAATGAGATCCTTTGTTTCCATTTCTCTTCATTCTTGTTATTGATGTTCTGCACAAGATAATAGGAGAGGTAATTCGGAATGGGCGCATTTCTCCATTATTGGTAGGAAAGGATAATATAAAATTGTCTCATCTCCAATTTGCGGATGACATTATGTTATTCTGCACCCTGAAGAGGAAACTATGCGAAACTATAGGAGGTTCTTCGATGTTTTGAATTGATGTATGGGTTAAGTATCAACTCTGAGAAGTCTAGCTTGATTCTGATTAATTGTAAGCCAGACTAGGAACATCGGATGTGTGGTGTTTTGAGGTGCAAGGCGATAGTACTATCTGTGAAGTACCTTAATATCAATCTAGGGGTGAATTCGCGGCTTGTGAAAACATGGAAACTAATGATTGATAAGGTTGAAAAGAAGTTTAGTCTATGGAAAACTAAAATGTTAAATAAAGCTAGTAAATTGGTTCTTATAAAATCTGTTATTTGTAACATCCTTATTATTGGAATGTTACGCTTCTGGCTACACTATTCTGGTAGCGAGAATATTATGACAACTTCTGTATATTTAATAATAAGATATGAGCCTTTAACTCGAAAACGTATCGCTGTTTTGTTGGAAAAACCGGAAATACTTTTAAATTTTTACCAATATGCAAATATATATCTAAAAAACTTCTTATTATACAAGTAACTTATACATATTATATATATACAAATCATACAACTCCAATTCCTCTTACAAAATTATAAAAATAAAGGCGAAGAAAATCTATAACATGTGTATACAAATAGAAATAGCATATATAAAAACTTAACAAAAATTCCGCAAGCTTCCTCGTCCGTTCTGAAAAGAGAAATCTGTAGGGGTGAGAACATCGTCCTCGATGGTTCTCAGCAGAGGGTTTTTAAAAATTGTTATAAGAGGATACATGTAAACAGTAGAATAGATTTTGAAAATAGAGATCTTGGTTCGTTTTATAAATCGTTTTTAAACCATATTGATTAATAGTACAATAAAAAAACCAACTTCATATCTGTTCTTATAAAAAGTTCCAATTTCAACAATTCATATAACATTCCAATACATACCACAAGCATAAACAAATACAAGATAAACACCTTTACAGCAAGTACCACATTTACCAGGTAAACATAATTCATCAGGTAGGCAAATCAAAACACGTAACCACACCCAAACAAAGAAAAAAATGCAATATGATGCATATCTGTCCTACTAGCCGTGAGCTCACGTGTCGATTAGACAGTTACATTTCCAGAACCCCATACATTCGATAGCGAACTCGGATATTGTCCTCTTGAAAATCAGTAGACAGTACACCACCATGATCCCTATGTGGTGAGCAGTATACCACCACGATCCCCACCATTGTGAGCGGAATACCACCACAATCCTCGCAAGACTTTCAATTGGAAAACACACACCCGTAGATAGTAAATAACCACGATCCCACAAACACATTCACAACCCATGGGCGGTAAACAACCACGATCCCCACGTCTATTGCGGCACTGGACAAGCGGTACACCACCACAATTCTTGCCAGGTCAAAACTCACATTCAAACCTACAATATATTAAAATTTTGACCCTGAACAAGTGGGACTAAGCCTCAACTCTTGCGTACTACCCAAATAATTCAAATCTCAATTTCTTTTTCCTTTAAAACCAAAATCACCTCTTTGTAACATTCTCCAAAACCTTCCAAACAATATTACTTAAAACCAATTCTTCTTTCAAAAGACAAAAGAAAATCATTTATTAGTTAAACCCCTCGACAAGATCTCTAGACTTTAGGGGAGCGACACCAATCTCATTTTCTTAAATTCATTAAAAATCCATAAAATCGTAGCTTCTCAATTTGAATTGATCAAAAATAAAATTTAACTAAAGCCAAATCATTCAAATCAAAACTAAAATTTTAAACCAAAAGTTACAAACCAATCACAAAAGCAAAACATTTAAACCAAAACCAATTTCAGTTTCATTCTTAAATTTAAAATATTTCCAAAGACTCGAAGATCGTCCCGTTTTGCTAAATCAAAACTCAGATTCTTTGACTTTCCAAAACGTCGCAAAACAGAATTATTCAATCAAAAACCAATTACTTTTAGGGCTTGTTTGGGTGAGCTTCTAAGAAAAGATCTTTTTTCGAGTTATCTTTTTTTAAAAGATCTTATAGAGAAGTAAAAGTAATTTTATGTTTGGATATCTCATGTAAAAAGGTCTTTTTATCTATCAATTATGTTTGGGTATAACAATATAAAAGTACTTTTTTGTTTATTTATTACATGAAAAACATCTTTTTTTTAAGGAAAAAAGATCTTTTGAAAAAAGATGTAAATTACAGCTTCTCAAAAAAGATCTTTTTTGATTTTACTAGTGCTTTTACTTTTACTACTAGAAATTTGCCAAACACGTTAAAAAATAAAAAAAGATCTTTTTTCATTGAAAAAATATCTTTTTTTAACAAAATAATGGCGCCCAAACATGCACTTAAAATTCACTAAAATTCCTCCAAATGTAATTTTTCAATCAAACTCAAAACATAAGTCTTTTCTCAATAATTTAAATTCAAACCTAATTCATTCTTTTCTTAAATAAATCGAAATCAAATAAACTATTCTTCCATCCAAATTAACCAAAATAAAACTTTCCAAAGTTCTCATAAAATTTTGACAACACCTCCCCTAAAAGTCAAATTTTTCCACCCTTCTCGAATTCCATCCAAACCATTTCTCAAACTCTTTTCAAATCGTTTTCAAATATTAATTCATTACCACCAAAATCAAACCAGTTTCAATAAATTACAATCTAAACCAACTTCAACATAATCAATTAAAAATGATAATTTCTAGTCACCACAACAATCAATAATTCAATCAACAAAAAATTAGAGTCATCCAAATAATTCGATTCAATCCATAATATTTACAAAAATTATAAAATATATTTTCGCATTAATATCGACTTGTAACGATTCTTGATAGTAAATTGAATTTAAGAAATCGCCCCTACCTCAATCGTGACTTAACCACAAGACAAAATTCCTTTAAAACCCTTAATTCTCAACAGCAGCGTCAACTCAGTCCATATTTGCAGTGGCAACAGTTCATCAAACATAGCATGCAAGAATCAAAACTCAACCCTGAGATATTAATATCGTGTAAAACTCAATAACTTATAACAGAATAACAGTGGTAAGGGTTCTGGGATAAGAGTGATTTACTGAACTAAGAGAATAACCAAAGAACAAAGCAGCTTCCTTCTTTCCATCACCTTTTCCTTCTCTGGCGACGGCATGCACGAACGCCGACTTCCCCAAAGGCAAGCACGAACGACGGTGACGCAACTGGAGGCGCGAACAGCGGCAACGACAACTGGGCGCAACCCTCCCTCTCTCACCCCGTCTCTCTCTCTCTCTCTCTCAACGGTGACGATGGAGTCCGACGGCACAGCAACGACTTTCTCTCCTAGTCCTGGTTGCAGGTCTGGTGGCAGTGGGTTCGATGGCGGCGGCGACACGAGCTCTCTCTCTCTTTCTCTCTCTCTCTCTCCCCTTGCGTCGCGTCGTTCTCTTCTCTCAACAGCAGTGTCGACGGCAGCTTGGCAACGACGAGATGAGATGGATGGTGGCAGCACGATGGCGAGCTTGATGGTTGCACCATGGACAGGCCCTCCTCCTCGGGTCACCCTTCTTTCCGTTCTCTCTCAATCTTTCCTCTTCTCTCTTCCCTTTCTTTCTTTCTTTTTTCATTGGGTGAGGGTTTTGGGGGGTTGAGCGGCGGCTATGAGGGGTTTGTGAAGGTGGAGTGTATGCTAGTGTTAGTGTTAGTGTTAGGTTAGGGTAAAATTAGAGTTAGGTAGTTTAATAATTTTAATAAAATTAGGGATAATAGAGTAATTGAAAATCAAATTTAATTAAACAATAACTATATATAAAAATATCATTTATTCATCAACTTGTAATTTATTTTTCAAATAGTATTCTAATTTAATAATTAGAGATAATCAAATTATTTTTTTTAAATTATAAAATAAAATTAAAATCTAATTATTCAAATTAAAGCATATAAAATTTTCATTATTTTTAAAACACTCTTTAAATTAATAACAAGAAAGTACTCAATTAATATAAAAATATATGAAAATATATTCACGAATAAATAAATAAATCATAAATAATTTATTATTTAATTTTTCAAAACTCTGGGGTCTTATATTATTAATAGCTTGCCAATTTATTATCTTAACTTGTATAAGATAACGAAAGCAGTTGTGAAAAAATTAAGTACTTTACAGAGAAGATTTCTTTGGAGTAAGGAGAATGGTAAATCTGGGATTGTTCAAGTTAAATGAGAAGTTAAGCTAGGAGGTTTGGGGTGGGTAATGTAGTTGTTCGAAATATGGCGCTTTTATTTAAATGGTGGTGGAGATTTTCTAAAGAAGATTTCCTGCTTTAGAAAAAAGTAGTGTGCTCGTATAATAACCTGGATTCAAATCAAACGCTATGCACTCAGACGCTCCCTAGTAGAAGTGGTCTTTAGAAGGACATTTGTCAAATGCAGATAAAGGAGGAACATGTAAAAAAGAAGATTATTAATTATCTGTATATAGAGTTAGGAGATGGGATGATGATTAGATTTTAGGAAGATAACTGATTACATTGTAGTATTCTAAAGTCTTTCTTTTCAAGACTTTTTTCGGTTTCAAACAAAAAATGGTCCGCTATACAAAAATGCGAGTTTTGGGACGAGTTAGAGTGGATGTGAAACTTTCAATAAAAAAGAGATCTCTATCAATGGAAATTAGAGTTACTCAGCCAACTACATACTATTTTACAAAAGACCAAATTAACAAGAGGAAAAGAAAATACAGTTGTATAAAAATTTGATAAAAGTGGATTATTTACTACTATCTCATTTATGCAAGTATTGCAGGAAGAAAGTCTATCGAAAGATATATCAAGTTATAGCTTCAGTAAAACTATTTAGAAGGAACTGGTTCCACTTCGAGTTAAAATTTTTATTTGGTTTGTATTAATTGGTAGAGTTAATACTAAAGATATGTTGAGTATATTTGGTGTAATTGAATCTAATGATAATTTGTATGTGTTGTGTAATAAGGATGTAGATAATGTATATTATTTGTTTGTTGTTTGTGAATTTTCGTAATAGGTGTGGTGTATTTGGGCTTGTGATAGTGGCCGTTGATGGACTATTCCAAGTAAGATAAAAAAATATTTTAAAAGTTGGATAAGGATAATAATAAAAAAAGATATAAAAAAAAGTAGTCGATAAGTTTTTTGTTATTGTTTGAAATCTTTGGTATTTAGAATAAGACATACAAAATTTGCTAATATTATTCAATTTTCATTTAAAAGTTTTTTATTGTGGAGTTGTACTGAATCTTTTAGTTGGCTATTCTTTTTCAATGAGTACTTTTTATGAATATTGACACCTTAGAAACAAATTTATTTAAACAATCCGAATTGATGACTTTTTCCCTTTCTTTTCTGAGTATTTTCAATTGATGAATTGTTCCATAAACTGTTGTCCAACTTATAATTGACTGACCTCATAAATTTTAAAGATAAATGAGCTATTTTAAATTAGTCCAGCATTTACAGCACTTTAATTATTAGTGAGTTTACCTTAGTCCGTACATAATTTTTTTTATATATTTTTTACTTTGTATTATTATTATTATTATTATTATTATTATTATTATTATTATTATTATTTTGATTTGCCACTAATTATTATATGCTTTAATTAAATCAGAAAAATAATAACCCTATTCTCACATGATTCATTGCTTAAAAACTAAAATTTTGATTTTTTCTTTTGGACCCGAAAATTGGGTTATGCTACTGTGCTGAAGTTTCTTTTTTTCAGTAGGTGCTGAAATGAGTTGGTTGTGTTGAGAGAGGGACGCGTGTTACTGCTGCTGCTAGACGTAGAGATAAGACCTCAATCAAATCAACAGTGGCTGAAACTTGTCTGAACTGATACAGTGTGTTTACGTTATGGAGTGGCATAATTAACCTCGATTAATTTGTTCTTAATTATGCTAACAATTGGGTTGGATTTTTTTTGTTAGAGTTGGGCTCTTATTTTTTTCAAGTGGTTTGGACTGAAGATGTGTATACTTGATCCAAGCAATTTTGGCGTAAGACTTTTTAAGGATAATAATAATAATAATAATAATAATAATAATAATTAAAGATATGGTGAGTGGTAGGATTTTGTCTGAAACAAAACTTACAGGAGTGTCCCACCTTCTTTTTATGAAGTGGGCTAAAAAAAATGAAATAAAATTTATTATCACTTCTTTCCTAAAAGAATTTGTCATCATGTCTATTTTTAGTTTTTTACACATCATTTTTAACATATAGATATTTAATGTCTATACAAAAATTTGATTCTAATTATATATTTTTAAATTTGTAATATAAATAATAATTTTTATGTTTTACTATTTTTATTTTTTATATTCATACAACTAAATATTAAGTTGTTAACGATGTATATTCATATAAGAGTAAAGTATCGTTTTTATCCCCAACGTTTGGAGTAAGTTTTATTTGTGTTCCTAACATTTAAATCGTCCTACTTGTATCCCTAACGTTTATAAAAGTGATTCAATGTTATCCTACTATCAATTATACTAACAAATTAGATTATATTTTTCAATTATTCTCACTTAGATGTATTCATTCTCAATTAGGTCTCACTTGAATGTGTTCGATTTTAATATTATACACACTATTTGTATTTAGATTCAATTATGTCTCTAGAAAAGTGAATTATGTAAATGTTGTAGGAATTAGTTTCAACTTTTGATGAGCTATTTTTTGGAATGGATCATCGATTCTATCCTAGATATTTGTATTCTAACTTCAAAAAGAAATCTTTAAAACTCAAACTAAAGCATTCATGATGTGTAATTGACAGTAGGATAATATTGAATCATTTTTACAAACGTTGGGGATACAAATAAGACGATTTAAACGTTAGGGACACAAATAGAATTTACCCCAAACGTTGGGGACAAAAACCATACTTTACTCTTCATATAAATATGTAAATTATTATTATAAATCCTAAATATAAATTTTTATGTTAATAAATACATTAAAAAGTTTTAATGTATGAATTAAAATAAAAATTTAATTATAATAAATTTTTTATTTTAATTTATACTTATTTATTATGTATGTATTCGATTTACTGTGTATATCTTGTGCATAATAAATCGAATCAACATAATTTAATTTATATGTAAATGCCTAAAAATTAAATTTGTTTGATTCAATTTATATAAATCTGTTTAGAATATGTGTAACCAATTTTTTATTTAGGATATTTGTATAATTTTAGCTTCCAATCAATTTATTAACATAAATTATCTTTATTTTTAAATTCAATATATATTTCTTTTAGTTTTATTTTCTCATAAATTCAATATTCTTTTAAACTTTTAATGATTCATTAATAACTTTGTATTTGCTGTACTCTTCAAATTTTTTATAAAAAGATCAAAATCATCAAATTACAAAATACTAACAAAAATTATTTTTTCTTTTTAATTTCTGAATATAATTTAACTTTAATTACGATAGCATATTTTATACAAACAAAATAAAGCATATCAGATAATAATATTTTAATTTTTGAATATAATTTAATTCATTATTAACATGAAAATTTATATTTAGGATTTATAATAATAATTTATATATTTATATGAATATACATTGTTAACAACTTAATATTTAGTTGTATGAATATAAAAAATAAAAATAGTAAAACATAAAAATTATTATTTATATTACAAATTTAAAAATATATATTTGGAATCAAATTCTTGTATAGACATTAAATATCTATATATTAAAAATGATAATGATGTGTAAAATAATAGGTAAAAAACTAAAAATAGGCATGATGACAAATTCTTTTAGGGTAGAAGTCATAATAAATTTAATTTCATTTTTTTTTTGGCTCACTTTATAAAAAGAAGGTGAGACACTCCTTGATATGAGTTTTGTTTCAGACAAAGTCCTAGTACTCACCACATCTTCAATTATTATTATTATTATTATTATTATTATTATTATTATTATTATCTTTAAAAAGTCTTAGGCCAAAATTGCTTGGATCAAAGATACACGTTTTCAATTCAGACCATTTGAAAAAAATAAGAGCCCAACCTCAATAAAAAGCCCAACCCAACTGTTAGCATAATTAAGAACAAATTAATCCATGCTAATTATGTCACTCTATAACATAAACACACTGCACCAGTTCAGACAGGTTCCTTCCACTACTGATTTGATTGAGGTCTTGTCTCTGCGTCTGGCGATAGCAACAACACGCGTCTCTCTTTAGGCACAACCAACTCATTTCAGCATTTACAGAAATAAAGAAACTTCAGCACAGTAGCATTGTCCCCGAAAATTTTGATATTTAAAAGGGGTGTTATGCTACGAGCAAATGGAGTTTATAGCCCATGTAAATATTTTTTGCCAAAAAATATGCAATTTAAATGGGCTAACGAATTGGTGTACGCAGTTATGTAGTCAAGTTGATGAGCTTGAAAGGCACCACGCAATTATCGCCAGGGCACATGTTCGTTTGAGTCAATCCTCACAAAATGAAATAAAAAATAAATAAATGAAAGAGTAATGGTTCAAAAATGATAAGCAATTCTTTTATAGCTATCCGTCTCGTAAACTATTAGGGTTAGTTAGGTTAGATAGTTTAGTCTTTTTCCTCCTCATACGTCTTAACTCTCACATACTCAAATTTTATAAAACAGGAATACTTCGCTGAATTGTCTTTGCATATTTTTAAATACGACTGTTTGTCGATATTTATCTCATATGCGTGTTTATTATATTTAATTTTATCTTAATAAAAAATAAAAAAATTAATTTTTAAATATATTTAAATATATTTAAATATTATTATATGTTACTGTATCAAGTTTTATTTTTAATATATATTTTTAAAATAAATTTAAAAATAATATATATTATTATTTATTAAAAAAATAATTTATGTTTTAATATTAATCAAATATCAAAATATCATTATAATTTATCTAAAAAATATTTTATATTTTATATATATGTATGTCTTCGTATCTTATAAAATTTTAAAATTTGTGTGTCGACGTATTTTATGTCGTGTTGTGTCTCATGTCTATGTTAGTATTGTCTGTACATCATAGCTCAAGTCCATTGTAAATTATTCAAAAATATTACATAACCAATAAATATTATTATTTTAAATTAATATTTTATTAATAATAATTTACAATTATATTTATAATGATTTACATATATAAAATATATAATTTATATTTATATTTATTAAAATTTACACACATAAATTAAAATATTTTTTATATATTTATCAAAATTTACACACATAAATTAATAAAATTTATTTATTAACAATAATTTAATATTTAAATTGAGTAATTATTAGTAAAAATTGTTAAAATTTACTTGGCCCGAAGATTTTCTGTAAATTATTGGTAAAACTAAATATCTTTTAAACATTTGTTAAATTTATTCTGTGATGTTAATGGGTTGATTAATGATGAATTCATCTAATAAACTTTAGACTTAGGAAAAAAGAATTCACCATCTATTAAATGAGATTAATGACTACTCAGGGAAAGTGCCCTTTCATACATGATTACATGAATAAATATGAGTAGATTAAACTTGTAAATTACATAAGACTACTTTATTGTTGTAGATCTTGCAAGTAAGTCATAGCGTAGGTTAGGGAAAGAATGGGACCTTTATAGCGTGGTGTGTGTAGTAGTTTGCTGGCAGTACATTGAAATAACAGGTTGGATGAGGTCGTGGCTTACGACATTATTTATTTACTTACGTAGTTAATGAGACAGACATGCCCCTCCCCTCTTCTTTCCTCCTGCAACGTCCTAAGAGCATTTCCAATGGGAAAAAATTTGGAAAGCGAGTCCTGCATCAGTTTCGAGGAAAGAGAGTCCCTATAAATGAGGACTCCATATTTAAAAAAAAAATAATTATATAAAATATTAATTAGTTAAATAATAATATTTTTATTTAATTAATGATTTATATTAATTATTTATATTATAATTAATATTAAATATTATTTATATTATTATATTAAATATTATTTATATTATTATATTAAATTATAATTAATTAAATTTACTTACATCAAAAAATAAATTTAATTTTTATACTTTACAAAATATTTTTTGTTGAGTTGGTTATTTTTATTTTTGAAATTTAAAATACTAACCACATTATTAAAATTAGCAGTTATAAAACTAGCCATTACAAAATTAGCCATTAGAAACTAGTTATTACTATGTTATCGTTACTATTAATAAATTAACATTTTATTACTCTATATATACTACTTACATACACTTCTATTCTCACACTTTCTTCTACTCTTCTTCATCTTTTTTCAAATTTACGAAATCAAAGTTCTGCTGATATTAGATTTTGTACGAAAAAATATATCCAAACCAACTCAATTCTTTTTTCAATTATTTACAAAATTTTTCTCAAACTCTAAATACTCAACAATCTCAAACCTCAAACTCTCAAATTTAATCTCGAATTATATATTTTTTATTATTGTTATATATGAATTTATTTAATATTAATATCTTTTAATAGTAAATTATTTTTAAATTTATAAATTTAAATTATATTATTGAAATAAATTAATTAAATTAATTTTAAGTGTTTCAATTAATTAATTAAGTGGGATCACAACAGGGACTAAAGTTAGTTTCTGCTAATAGAGAAGAGAGAGATGTTTTGAGTTCCTATTTACTGTTTATGACGCAAAAACTGAGGTGGGGTTACTTTATATGACAGGTGGACCATAAATAGGGATTGGGATGAGTTCCCTATTGGAGATGGTCTAGGTACTAAGAGCAACTCCAATGGGCATATGTTGAGGCCCTGTTTCTGACAAAATGGGAACTGGGACCGTTGGAGCAAAATGGAGTGGGATCCTTGCACAAGGATCGATGGGACAAAGTTCCTCTGAACAGAGACCGAGAGCAACAAATAATAACTTGTCATTTGGCAAGTTATTATTTAAATAAATAATTATATAAAATTTTAATTAATTATATTAAATAATTATATTAAAATAAATAATTATATTAAATAATTAAATAATAATTAATTTAGTAATAATTATAATAATTAATTATATTAAGTAATTATATTTTTATTTAATTAATGATTTATATTAATTATTTAAATAATAGTTAAATTATAATTAATTTATTAATAATTATAATAATTAATTAGATTAAATAATTAATTTTTATTTAATTAATAATTTATATTAATTATTTATATCAAAAATAATATTAAATATTATTTATATTTATATTATTATATTAAATTAGCCGTCGTAAAATTAATCGTTGCAAAAATAGTCATTAGAAACTAGCCGTTACTATGTTACCGTTATTATTAATAAATTAATATTTTTTTACTCTATATATACCACTTAGATACACTTGTATTCTCACACTCTTTACTATTCTTCTTCATCTTCTTTCAAGTTTATAAAATCAAAATTCTGCTACTATTATTTTTTGTTCGAAAAAATGGATCCAAACCAACTCAACTCTTTCATCAATTACTTACAAAACTTTCCTCAAATTCTAAATACCCAACAATCTCAAACCTCAAACTCTCAAGTTCCAAATCAAAACTTCATACTACCAAATACATTTCAAAATCCAAATCCACAAAATCTCTCTAATTTCAATTTTCAAACTCCTTATAATAATCAATTTCCTATATTCCAACCGCGAAATCAAAATTCACAAACACTCCATCTTCCATTTTCATCCATATTTAACCCCTCTATCGGAAATGTTACTCCAACTTCTTTGTCGTTTTCAACTTAATTCAGTGCATCAAGACATAACTCATCTGGTGTTGGTAGCTCTTCTAACCCTTTCTCTCAGACTCCTATACAATCTAGTCCAAATTCACAATATTCAGATTTTGCCAACCCTCGTGGATTAGATGCTATCGACCTTAATGATGATGATATTGAAGATCGGAGGCAAGATAGTATTCAACAATGGCATTGGAAAGAGGATGAGATGCTGATCAGTGGATGGTTAAATGTTTCAACTGACCCTGTAGTTGGTACCGATCAAAAGGGGGAAACATTTTGGAGTCGAATTCATAGCTACTGTGTAGAATTTTGCACCGACATGACAAGGGAGGTGGTTGCATGTAAGAAATGATGGTATAAGATCAACAAGGCTGTTGCACAATTTGCTGGTTGCTACAATCAAGCTAGTCGAAACATAAGGAGTGGTTCGAACGCTGATGATATAAAGGAGTTGGCTTATAAACTTTATTCCACAAATTATGGTCAAAAGTTCACTTTTGAGAGGCATTGGAACATGCTTCGGTTGGAGCAAAAATGGAGAAGCCAACTACCTACACAGAGTGGCGGCTCAAAGAGAACCAAGGTTAGTGCAACTGGAGCATACTCATCCTCATCAAACCCAGAAACACCATTGGCTGACGAACCCGATGTGGACTCTCCCGCTCGCCCACAAGGATCAAAGAAGAGCAAGCGACGAGGTAAGGGAAAAGCACAGATGTCTGAAGATTTTAGCGAAAGAAAATCATCGGTTGTCAAAAAATTATCTCTCATGGAAGATATTAAGAATGTTAGAGAAAAGGAACTAATGGAAAGGGAAAAAGAAAGAGAAGAGGAGAAGGAACATAGAGCAAGGATGATGGCAATCAAAGAGAAGGAGTTACAAATTCAAGCGGCAATGAAAGAACAAGAATTACAAACTCAGAGGTATATTAAAGAAATGGAGATAAAAGCAAAAGAAAGGAAAATGGATATGTGATAAACCTCGTTTTGACGGTTTATCTTGTATTGATTTTAAGAGCTTTTATCACCTTTTACCAACATTTATTCAATGAAATAGCATGGTTTTGTGATTGTCTCCTTATTTGTGCTTAGATATGAAAACATGCTTTTTAGGCCTTTAATTTGATGATTTTAATCTCTCTTTGATTCCACTAGATGCCTTGATATGTTTGCTAGTGATTTCATATTGAAAAGGCTAGGAATGGATCAAATGAGTGAAGAGGAAAGCATGCAAAGTGGAGAAATCATGAAAAGTCAAAGAAGTTGAAATCGCCCATGGACGCGCACGCGCACCTGGCGCTGGCGCGCACCTGCGAATCATCCCATGGACGCGTACGCGTGCTGTGCGCGTACGCGTCGGTGTTGGTTTATGATTTTTTAATGAAAACGTGGCCAACGAATTCTGGAGGGTTGTGGGGCCCAATTCCAACCAACTTTGGCGCCAAAGATGCTATTTAAAGCCAAGGATTGAAGAGAAAAGGGGATTCCAACTCATTCCATTCATTACACACACATTAGGATTAGTTTAGAAGTAGTTTCTAGAGAGAGAAGCTCTCTCTTCTCTCTAGAATTAGGATTAGGATTAGGTTTAGTTCTTAGATCTAGATTTTAATCTTTGCTTTCTTCTACTTCTACCTTTCAATTCTTTGTTGTTACATTCATCTTCTTCTACTCTTTTGTTGTAATTTCCTTTATGTTGTTCTTATATTTTGTTGTAGATCTAGTATTGTTCCTTCTACATTCTTTCAATTCAATAAGAGGTAATTCATGTAGATCTTGTTTCCTGTAATTGTTGTTGTTAATTCTTTACATTTGATTGTTGTTAGAGTTCATTCTTGTTGTGATTTACTATGCTTTCCTTTTATGCCTTTCAAGTGTTTGATGAAATGCTTGGTTGGATTTTAGAGTAGAATTTTATACTCTTGGCTTGGAAAGGTAACTAGGGAACTCTTGAGTTACTAATGTCCAAGTAATTGATGATTGAGATCCATTGACTCTAGTTCTCACTAATTGAATTAGTGGAGAGTTAGGACTTATGGACTAGGATTGATATAGCTCATTTGACTTTCCTTTACTACTAGTTAGAGGATGATTTAATGAGATTAATCCTTGCCAATTCTCATATTGTGGTTAGTGATTAGGATAGAGATCCTTGACCACCAACCCTTGCCAAGATCTTTTTAGGCCTTAGTTTACTTTCTTGTCATTTATCTTTCATGCTTCTTATCAAAACCCCAAAATAACTCACAACCAATAACAAGACACTTTATTGTAATTCCTAGGGAGAACGACCCGAGGTTTGAATACTTCGGTTTATAAATTTTAGGGGTTTATTTTAGTGACAAACAACTTTTTGTATGAAAGGATTAGCGATTGGTTTAGAAACTATACTTGCAACGAGATTTCATTAGTGAAATTCTAAACCGTAAAAAATTCATTCATCAATATGCAAATACTTAATGATGACACGTCTACAATGAGTGAGAAACGACGAGCTCTTCATGAGATTGCATGTGAGAAAATAATAGCCAAGTGGTTTACTTAATGGTTCCTTGTATTCGTAGAGTTATGTAGTATGTTCTTATTTATTTATTGCATATTACGGGTATGTGATGTAGTTTGTTTTATTTATTTCTGATGTAAGTTTTGAAATTAGTCAATATTATTGTGTCGTTATTGTTCATGAAAGTGACCGTTACAAAATTAGCCGTTAATTAGCCGTTGCAAAACTAGCCGTTGCAAAATTAGCCGTTGCAAAACTAGCCGTTAAGGTACTTATTGCAGACACACTTATAAATATCAACTATCAATGACTCCACAACTCCACTTCAACTCTTGTTTCTCACCTCGACAGAGAACTAAAAATTACATTTCTCCATATGGCTAGAAATTTTAATGATATGTTCAATGAGGCTTTGTATGGCAAAAGAAGACAGCAAGATAACACACTCATAGATAATTGGATCGATGAGTATTTACTCGAAGATTCAGAAGAAGAAGATATCGATAGAAGCCCTATCCCAATTCCTCGTAGATGGATCAACAGAGATCGAGAAGCAGGACATGATCGCCTTTTCCAATATTACTTTGCAGATGAACCGGTGTATAATGCTGACATTTTCCGACGGAGATTTTGAATGAGAAGAGATGTGTTCTTTCGGATAGTAGACGCTCTCTCAAACGTCTATCCGTATTTCCAACAGAGGGTTGATGCAACTGGAAGAAGAGGCTTGTCGCCACTTCAGAAATGTACCGCTGCGATACGGATGTTAGCATATGGCGTAGCAGCTGATGCTGTTGATGATTATGTGCGCATAGGCGAGAGCACTACAATCGAATGCTTGGAAAAATTTGTTGAAGGTGTCATTTCCGTGTTCCAAGATGAATACTTGCGAAAACCCAATCCAAATGACGTACAACGCCTGCTACAAATGGCGGAGGGTCGTGGCTTCCCTGGCATGTTGGGTAGCATTGACTACATGCATTGGCAATGAAAAAATTGTCCAAAGGCGTGAAAAGGTATGTACATGAGTAGTTATCGTGGGGTTGCAACCATAGTACTTGAGGTTGTAGCATCTTCAGACCTTTGAATATGGCATACATTCTTTGGAGTTTCTGGTTCAAATAATGATATCAGCGTGTTAGATCGTTCTCCAGTGTTTGATGATATTCTAAATGACCGTGCTCCGGAGGTAAATTATACTATTAATGGTAATAATTATACAATGGGATACTATTTAGCAGATGGTATTTATCCTGAATAGGCCACATTTGTCAAATCAATCTCAAAGCCACAAGGTGAGAAACGCAAGTTATTTGCACAATACCAAGAAAGACAAAGAAAAGATGTGGAACGAGCATTCGGAGTGTTGCAAGCACGCTTTGCAATTATACGTGGTCCAGCTCGTTTTTGGGAAAAGAAAAAGCTTGCCAACATAATGAGAGCTTGTATTATATTGCATAATATGATTGTTGAGGATGAAAGAGACAGCTATGCAGGAAATTTTGCTCAAGGCTTAGAGTATGATGATGTTGAAAATGGCTTATCACAACCTCAGCTGGGAGAGGAAGATTTTGCACCAAACCATCAATTTCTCCAAAGAAATGCCCAACTTCGAAATAGGCAGCAGCATAGACAATTGAAGGAGGACTTGATTGAACACATATGGCAATTTCACAATGCTTGTCGTCAACTATAGAGTTTAATTATGTTTTTCTTTGTATTAAGTAATTTTACAAATTAGTGTAACCCCGAATTCATCTATTGTGTATTATTGTTATATATGAATTTATTTAATATTAATATCTTTTAATAGTGAATTATTTTTACATTTAAATATTTAAATTACATTATTAAAAAAAATTAATTACATTAATTACAAGTATTTTAATTAATTAATTAAGTGGAACCACAACAGGGACTAAAGTTAGTTCCTCCTAATGGAGAAGAGAGAGATGCTTTGAGTTCCTATTTACTGTTTAAGACGCAAAAGCTGATGTGGAGTTACTTTTTATGACAGGTGGGCCATAAACAGGAACTGGGATGAATTTCCTACTGGAGATGGTCTAACACTCTCCCTTCTTTCCGTCGTTTCTCTCTTACAAATATATATTTCTTTCATTTTCTTTTATTCTATTTCAATTCAAAGTTATGATCTTTCATTTGGATTTTTTTTAAATAATTAATTTAGATATTTTATTTATCGATATATGTTATTTATACCGTATTTACCAAATTTCATCTTTTTATTTATTTCGTTTACATGATAAATGAATTAATAATGAGCATATCTCGTGTACAGTATAAATGAGATAAGACACGTTTCGTCATACACATATCTCGTTTACACACGTGTTGTGACACGTAAAATTTATTTCGTTTACATTGTAAACAATAAATGTTCATTCTCAGTTTGTTTACAGTGTAAACGAGATAAGCATGATCCGCGTCTGCATCTCAAATGTCCCTTTCACTTTCTCTGTCGCTTCATTTCTCTTTCTTTCGACATTTTTTCTTGATATTCTTGAGATACTCGAATATTATGGCGTGCGCAGATGCACAAAGATGATGACTTTAACCACCTAAAATAACGTGGCACATCGCAGGAGCGATCCACTTTTAGGTTAGTATTATTGTTTTTCTCTTTTAAATAAATAAGCACATAGTTATAGTTAGGGTACTTTATAAAATTAGTATTGATATAGTTAGGATATTTTTATAGAATTAGTATTGTTATACATGACTAGAGTAGCTTATATTTTGGTAATATAAAAATAGATTAGTTGCCAGATTAACTTTTGTTAGGTGGTGAAATAGGTTGTTATTAAGTTGCTCTGTTGAATATTAGTTCTAATGTTTTTAAATAAATTTTTTAAATGTGTGATTTAGGAAATTAATTTCTCAAAAGAGATTTATTAATTAATTTAATTTATTGTGAAGAATAATAAGTTAAGAAATGTGAAATAAATATTTATTACGTTTTTTATTTTATTTTGAGTTTTAAATTTTTTATTTTGATTTTAAATATGGTGGATAACTTATTTTACTGAATATTAGTTTTAATGTTGTTGAAATAATTGTTTATTATAATTTTTATGTTTTTATTTTGAAATTTAAATTTTTTTTCTTGGATTTCGAATATATAATATATCAAATCGATTTTTTATTGAAATATTTTATATTTTAATAGAGACCTTGATTATTACTCTATAGGCGAGTCAGCCATACTCTGGTACCACTAGACGCCATTTTCCCTTACTTGAGAGAGGTTGGATTTGGCAATACAATATAGTTCAGGGATTTTGTGTTTGACAACCCCTTAATTACTGCATTTGTGGAGCGTTAGCGTCTAGAGACCCACATTTTTCACCTGTCTTAGTGGGTGGTGCTTGCGTGACTTCTAGACATAGTACCAATACCCGATTTGAAAGTGGGTAGAAGAGAAGCTCCTTAGTGCTAGGCCTCCTCATACTCAGCAGTAGGGGGTCACAAAGAAAGGAGTCATTTTTCATCAAGCTGACATAGCTTAGGGACTGAGTACGGCATATGCTAGCTACTACAGATCCAGCCACCCTCTGACAGTACACGAGATGTTACATTCTATTGCTGATCGGGGGTTACCTGATAACAGATTAGTCAAACAACCAGGTCTATATTAGGTTGCTGCCATTATCAGAGGACTTCGAGAGGTTTCGCTGTCTGTCTTGGGAATTCGCTGTGCTTGCATGGATGTACCATTCGTTATGCTCTGCAGCACATTGATCTACCACTAACATTGTTGAATGCACATCGCTACTAGTCTCGTGGATATATCATAGATTTTCAGAGTGGTGCCCCTTGATAGGCAGATTCTAACCCTCAAGAAGTTCTAACTCCTCTACCACAAACACTAAGGCCCTCCTATCGTAGAGTGTAATACGCATCTTGGGAATTCACTCCCTATTCTTCTCAATAACAACTAGCAGCTACTGAGAAAATTAATTATGTGTAACACGCATCTTGGGAATTTGCTCCCCGTTCTTTTCAATAACAACTAGTAGCCACTGAGAAAACTGATTACCGGCTGCCAGTTGTGTCTGTGCCTCCCTGCCCTTTCTGACGAACAACTGTTGCAGCCTATTGTAAGTGCATCTAATAATGGTTAAAATCGGTAAATACTGCATCCCCTTCAAAACTGTATTCATGCACTCAGAGAGGTTACTTGTCATGTGCCCAAACCTGCTACTACCATCACAATATTGTAACCACATTTCTTTGTTGAATCTATCGGCCCAATTTGATATCTCACGTGATAGCCATATCAATGCATCCATGTACCACTCGTACCCAGCTTTGTTTGGACTATAAGCAGCATTTATGAGATACTGCTTTTTCTCGACAAATTTGAAACGAGACATGAAATTTGAGGTCATTTTCCGAACATAGTACGCATGAAACGCACTAGGAGGCTTCTAATCACTTTCATCGGCTCTAAGGGCGGCCTTGATCACTTGGGATCTATCAAATATAATCAAAATTCCTTATTGTGGTGTCACATGTCGTCTCAAGTTAGTAAAGAAGAATGACCAGAATTCCGTAATCTCAGACTCCACAATTGTAAATGCTACAGGGAAGATGTTACTATTACCATCTTGCGCACTACAATTAGCATCACACTACCATAATTTCCATACAGGTGCATGCCATTCACGAAGACGAAGGGCTTGCAATGCTTGAAAGCCTCAACATAGGGCGGTAATAAAGCCCAAAATACCTTATCAAATTAGCTACAGTCGCATACCACCAAGTGCCCATCATAGTATAATACCGCACTAAAATCACGTTGTTCCAAGATAACAACTCTGCAGTACTTGCAACAACCTCGGCACATTATTATATGACTCCTCTCAATCATCGTATATCTGGCCAATTGCCTTTTGCTGAACCATCCAGACCTTTATGTATGAGGGTTTGAAGTGATACCTTTGTCTAACTGCACATTGTAGGGATAGTAACTGATGGGCTGGACTATATGAGGGTAGTATGACACTACAAATGAGGTAGCTATTTAATTGTCGATGGCCTTGAGACATAGTGGGCTAAACAGGTGTGCGGTCCGCCGAATTTACGTACCTCCTTAACAAATTAAATAGAATTGGTAGACATTCTACCCAAAATAATCATGATAAATAAGAATATACATTACAATATAAAGTAAGGCTTATCAATATCCGAGATTCTGTCAGAGAGCAACATGGAGACTCCAAAGACATTCTGCTGCAAATTGTCTACGGTGTACATGGTACTTTGATGGATCCGACTCCACAACTCGGTACTCAACATTTCTCCAAATACTGTAATTCTTCACACCTTGCACGACTGCCTCTCTACTTTTGAATCTGTGATCAATGCGAAACTCCACACTACCATCTGTATTGTAATAGCCCCACCCATATTGAAAAATAGCATTTTTTGTGTATCATGTCCAGATTCAATATATGATAGTGGCTGCATATAATTGATAACTCCGAAATTGGTTGCAGGGTAGGCAGAAGATACCAAACTGATCCATCGACTAGAGTCTCTGGTACAAACTCCTCATCCTCCTCATCCTTAGAAGAACCACTTTTGTTGCTTAAACAACATATTCTTCATCGGACTCCTTACCGTTCACATCCATATGTATCACTGGACTAGCACAGCACTGGGGTGGTGGTGCAAGAGATGGGTCATCCTAGACAAAATTTGAGTGGCCAGAACCACCATCGCCACCATCACCAACCTCTGCAGAAAGCTCTATTATTTGTTCCATCACAATTCTCCTGTGAACATCAAACATGAGGCGCACATGTTCATCACCATCGAGCCAAAATAGATGAAACCAAAATACTCTATTTTCCATCGGTGCTAGCAAACTATAGCTAACTCTTCCAACCTTTTTTATCCCATTACTACCGAAATTCGGCAATATTAAACTCTTTAGCTCAAACAAAGAATTTATTCTCCAAGTACGCAACAGGATAGGATTATCACACTCGATATAACTCCAGTGTCACGATTTTTCATGTGAAAATTGGGATACACACTTACAATAATATATCTACTACTACTAGACATGTTTACTAAATTTATTAAAGAAACGGAGGAGAAGAAAAAGTGAAATATTTGTAGAGAAAACTAATGGTTGCAGATATTTTTATAGCTGGTCAAAATTTGTCACATTTTATCTCGTTCACAGTGCAAATGAATTAACTTTTCTAGTATCTCATTTAAAGTGTAAACAAGATATATACAGATCGTTCTCTCCTATATATCACATTTGCAAACGTGAAACGTGTAAAGTGATATGTGACTTATCTCATTTACAGTGTAAATAAGATACACTTAAATTTAACTTATTTATGTTGTAAACGAGATATGTAAAATAATGCAAAATGATAATTAAATTATAAATTATCTATATTTATAAATAAAATAATTAAATTATTTATTTTAAAAAAATCCCTTTCATTTTGTTATCTAAATTCAATTAATCTTATTAGCTTGCTTATTCTACCGTATGATAACCGTGATAATGAATTATAATTGATTACATTAAAAAGTTATGCTATCATTATTATTGCTATTATTGTTTGTTAAGCATGCTAGAAATAAAGAAGAGATGTACTTCATTCTAACACTAATTAACAAGTCTTACGAGTTGACTTGCTTGACTTGCCAAAACGGTTAATTGAGAAAATAAAAAGAGAAATTTATGGAGGGTAACAATTTTTAGTATTTTTTTTGTTATTATTGATCAGTATAAATATTAACTGTTTTTAACAAATAAATTTTAAGGTTAAATATGATTTTGGTCTTTAATCAGCATTTGTTGTTAGTATATATGTCTATCAAAACATAGATATAGAAGTACATGAAAATACATGTATGATGTTTATTTATTGAAACAAAAATTATGAAAGACATAGTCATATACAAACACTCGTTAAAAATATGTATTTTGTATCCCTCTAAAATGTTGTGACACAAATTTTTAACTTAAGACACTAATTTTTTTACAATCTTTTTACTATCCTCTACTGCTGCTGGTTTGGAATTTAGATGGTACTGTCTCCAACTTTTTCTTTGTAATTTGTCTTCTTCAAAGAGAGTTTCTCTCTGTCTCATCCTCCCTCATGTGCCTATGTTCTTGTTTCTCTTCAAAATTTTTGTAGATGAAGAACAACCATAAATCTACGATTCCACCTTTTTTTTTCCTTTTTACATCTTCTTTGTCTCATTCTTTCCTCACCTTATTGTCTTGCTGGAATTTTATCACTTGTCGTCTCAACTTGTAGTCTTTAAATTTGAATTTTTTATTTTTATCTTTTAATAAAAAAATTGAATCCGTGTATTTTTTTATTTGAGTTGAAATTGAAGTTTTTGTTAATCTTATATCTATTGAATTTAACTTGAATTTAATTTGAATTTGTGTAAAAATAAAAAAAATACTTCTGAATCACTCCAGAAACCACATTACTATTAATTTAATTTAATTATTATAAATATTGAATTTTAATTTAAATTAAAGTTTCATAGTTTTGGGGTTTGGTTCAAAGGTGGAGGTAGTTTTTGATAATTCTAAAAGAAGAATGAAAAAGGTAGAAATGATGATGGTGATGCTAAAATAATAAGAGTAAAATTAAAATTTTAGTCTAATAATAAATTGTATGTTCTATCTTGTCCAATTTACCAAATATAATATGAAATTAGTGTCTTCTTATGTCTATGTACTCTTGTGTCTTTGTCTATGTTTCATTTATGTTCAGACAATAAACAAACACAACCTAAGGTGTAGGCTAAAAAATTTTTTTCGTCCCCAACTATTTTTTGCATATAAAATCATCCCTAAGGTTCAACGTAGTTTTAAAATTGTCTTTCGAACCAAAATATCATTCTCTTCTTTTTCTTCTTCTTCGTCACAACATCTCTTCTTCTTCGTCACATCATCTCTTCTTCTTTTTCTTCTTCATCATAGCATTTCTTGAAATAAAGAAAGAAAAAATATGAGAGATTGAGAAGAGAGGGAGAATGCAGTGAAGAGAGAGAGAGTGCACAAGCTAGCTGGAACCACCACACTGTCGCCGACGTTGTCTATGTGCTTCAAAATCGCCGCCAAAAAAGGGAAGAAGAGGAGATTTGAAACCGTTCGCGGAGGAGAAGCACGTTCATGAGAGGGCGTGGTGGAGACAACATCGTGGAGAAGACAAAGTCGCTGTCGCCGCTACTTCTCGCGTGCTCGTCGTTGCTGTTTCACTTCTATTTCTGTTTTTGTTTTTTCTGTTTCTTCTATTTTTGCTTCTGATTTCATTGTTGTTGTTGCTGATGCTGTGAAGAAGAAGATGTGTTGTTGTTCTTTAATTTGAATACTGTGTTATTGTTGAATATTGTGTGTTGTTGTTATTGGTGCTCTAATATAAAATCTGGAAGATTTGTAGCCAGTGAAACCTCTAAGTCGTCTAAGAAAAGACATATCGGACAAAGTTATAGAAGAAAGTCAGAAATCTGACGTTCCTAAGATTATCTTCACCGACGAAGATGCTAGAGGAATCATCCTGGGCCAAGATGGCCTAGTTGTTATTACCATAGTATTGGCGAATACCAACTTGCATTAGACCTTCATAGATCAAGGAAGTTCGGTGAACATCCTTTTCAAGCGGCTTTCGAGAAGCTCGGTCTTGAGTCCAAGGATTTAAAAGCCTATCCGAACACCTTATTCGAGTTAACACATCCAATCCAACTACTGGAGAATATCAACCTCTACATCACCTTCAGAAAAGGACTGACGAGCACAATTTTGAAGGTGAATTATGTGTTTGTAAACACACCAACAACATACAATGCGTTGACAAGCTGGAGCACTCTAAATCGACTTTTCGATGTGGTTTCGACCCCATCTATGTATGACATTTTTAACCAAGAATGGGCTGGCCACAATGAAAAGAGATAAAGTGTCAGGAAGAAGATGCTATAATGAAAGCTTGAACCTTAGGTGATAGAAAGCCGGGGGATAGATTTTCGCCCTTGAGCTTGGAAAACCCAAGGAGAAAGAACAACTACAACTACAATCCGAGGGAAAGCTCGAAGAAGTTCAAATCGGAGATCATCTAGGCAAGACCACCAGCATCGGGACAAAATTATAAGAAGACTGTAAAAAAGAGCTCGTTCAGTTGCTATGGGACAATGCCATTCTCTTTGCATGGAAAGTTTTTGGTATGCTAGGTATCAAACCCGAATTCATGAATCAGTTGACAGTATTTCTAGGATCTAGACTGATCCAATAAAGAAGAACAAAGCTAAATAAAGAACGAGCCAAGTTCATGAAAAAATAAGTACAAGCCTTACTAGAAGCAAGGTTCATCAGGAATGTCAAATACCTACTATGGTTGACAAACATTATTCTAGTAAAAAAGAAAAAACGACAAATGGAAGATATGCATAGACTACACGAACCTTAAAAAAGCATATCCAAGAGATCCGTATCACTACTGAACATTGATGCTCTGGTAGACTCAGCATTTGGGTATGAGTTCTTGACCCTCATGGATGCCTATTTATGATACAATCAATTTTCGATGTATGGCCCAGATGAGGAGAAGACATCCTTCATCACCCCACAGGCTAACTACTGCTATGTGGTTATGTCCCTTGGATTGAAGAACACGAGGGCAAATTACACTTGGATGATGAATAAGGTCTTCTAACCTCTCTTGTACTGAAGAATTCTCCTCTTTAATGTCGAATCTCTTGGAAGCATTCTCCACAATAAGGAAGCACAGGATGAGATTAAATCCCACTAAGTGTACCTTTCTTGGAGAAGATGAAAAATTTCTTGGATTCATGTTAACCCTACGAAGAATATAAGCAAATCTAGAAAAGTACTTGGCGATCATCAATATGAAAAGTCTAACTTCCTTCACGGAAATGCAATAGCTAAACGGAAGACTCGCCATACTATTCAAGTTCCTCGCAAGATCAGCACTAAAATCACTATCCCTCTTCTCCATCTTAAGAAACAGGTTTGATTTACATGGATAGAAGAATGTGAAAAGGCCTTCCAACAATTGAAGAAATACCTAGCACAACCTCTGATCCTCTCGAAGCCTAAGGAAGGAGAAGAACTCATTCTCTATTTAGCTGTGGCAGAGAAAGCAGTAGCCTCATCCCTAATTAGAAAAGATATAAAAGAGCAACATCTCGTGTACATTAAGAGCAAAGTGCTCTAGGAATCCAAGCTCAACTATTAGAAGATAGAGAAGTTTGCATACGCCTGAGTTCTATCCTCCAAGAGACTACGATCTTATTTCCAACCTCACACGATACAAGTTCGTAACAACCAACCAACAAAGAGCATCATGCAAAAAACCAACGTCACAGAAAGAATGCTACAATGAACTATAAAGCTGCCTGAGTTTGATCTAAGGTACAAATATGCAGGTGACCTTAATAAGGATAACCTAACCACTTGACACATTTATGTTGACAAGTCTTCAAATAAGGTTGCAAGTAAAGCGAAAATTATCCTAGAAAATTTAGGAGGAACAAGGCTAGGGTTGTCCCTCAAATTCAATTTCAAAGCTTCCAACATTCATAATGACTCACAAGTTATTACCTCATAGATCAATGACAGATATCAGGCTAAATATCTTTGCATGAAAAGGTATATGGAGGTAACTTCAAAGCTTCTATCCAAGTTTCAGCAAGTCAAAGTCCAACATATATCCCTAGTGGAGAATAATAGAGTGGATGCCTTATCAATACCGACAAATACCAAGCCTGGAAGCCATAATAGAAGCCTGATACAGGAGATATTATAGGAACCATCCATATTAGAAAGAAAAGCTAACTCAAAAATCCTTGCCATATCAAGGTAAGACTTGGGATGGATGACACTATACATCAACTTTTTCAAGTTTCACATAGTCCCTGTGACCAAAGGAGGTCAGGAGACTTGTCTGAGAAGCACAACACTACACAATGGTCAAACAAACTCTTTACTGACGAGGTATATCCACTTCCTTACTTAAATATGTCCCGACTTACTAAACAGGTGAAAGTCCTAGAAGAAGTTCATAGTAGAATATGCGAAAATCACCTAGGTGCCCATTCTTTAACAAAGAAGATTCTAAGAACGGAATTTTACTAGCTAAATATGGGGAAAGATGCTACTATTTACATACAAAAATGTCTAACATGCCAGAAACATACAAACTTTCATGTGGCACTTGTAGAAGAAATGATCAACATCACCTCCCTGTGGTCATTCTCAAAGGTGAGGATAGACCTACTCAGACCTTTTCCACAAGAGCTCAGGCAAGTAAAGTAACTGATAGTCGGGATCGATTACTTCATAAAGTGGATAGAAGCCGAACCACTAGGATCTATTACAGTTAGGCAAAGTCGAAGATTCTTATGGCTGAGCATTGTAACCTGCCTTGAAGTTCTTTATTCGATCACCATGGATAAAGGAACCCAATTCACTGACTCATGTTTTCAAAATCTAGTCTCCGAGTTAAAGATCAAGCAATAGTTTACCTCGATCGAGAACCTACAGGCAAATGTACAGCCTAAGGCAGCCAACAAGGTCATCTTTAATAGGCCTATGCGACGATTCAACTTGGCAAATAAGGCATGGACAGAACAGCTCCCGCATGCACTTTGGGCATATCGGACAACATTCTAGTCTACCATAGGGGAGTTACCTTACCGACTTTCATACAAAGAAGAGGCCATGATCCCAGTCGAAGTTGATGAAGAAAGTCCAAGTGTAGTTTTCTACAATGAAGTAGGAAACACAAAGAGCCTCTAAGAAGAACTCGACTTATTCTCCGAAGTTAGAAAAAAGACTCAGATCCAAGAATAGGTGCTCAAGAGGCAAATGGCAGTCGGATACAAGGAAGGCAAACTCGCCGCTAACTAGAAGAGTCCTTATAGAGTTACTCAAGTCTTGTGAAAAGGCTACTACAAGATTGCGACCTTAGAAGGTCACGATTTATCAAGCTCTTCGCATGGAAGTAATATTCTATAGCTAAATAGTAAACCTCACTCTCCAACGTACTCTTTTTTCCAAATTCGAGGTTTTTTCCCATTGGATTTTATCGAAGGGAGTTTTAACAAGACATCAATTTGAGGGCTAGGAGTTATGACTTGTAAGAATCTTAGTAGCTACTAGTCTACTCATTGTAACTATTCAAAGTGTTAATAAAATACTATTTTCACAAATTTATTGTCATATGATTTTATTGATATTTGCAAAAGTTACTGGTGCACGAAATTGCAATAACACTTTTGCAATCCCGCACAACTAACCAGCAAGTGCACTGGGTCGTCCAAGTAATACCTTGCGTGAGCAAGGGTCGATCCCACGGAGATTGTCGGCTTGAAGCAAGCTATGGTTATCTTGTAAATCTTAGTCAGGATATCAGAAATTATCAGGATTGATTGTGAAAAGCAAAAGAACATGAATTAATTACTTGTTATGCAGTAATGGAGAATAGGTTGAGGTTTCGGAGATGCTCCATCTTCTGAATCTCTGCTTTTCTACTGTCTTCTTCATCAAACACGCAAGACTCCTTCCATGGCAAGCTGTATGTAGGGTTTCACCGTTGTCAATGGCTACCTCCCATCCTCTCAGTGAAAATACGTCCCTGATGCTCTGTCACAGCATAGGCTAATCATCTGTCGGTTCTCAATCAGGCCGGAATAGAATCCAGTGATTCTTTTGCGTCTGTCACTAACGCCCTGCCTTCAGAAGTTTGAAGCACGTCACAGTCATCCAGTCATTGAATCCTACTCAGAATACCACAGACAAGGTTTAGACCTTCCGGATTCTCTTGAATGCCGCCATCAGTTCTAGCTTATACCACGAAGATTCCGATTAAAGAACCCAAGAGATATCTACTTAATCTAAAATAGAACGGATGTGGTTGTCAGGTACACGTTCATAGTTGAGAACATGATGAGTGTCACGGATCATCACATTCATCCGGGTTAAGAGCAAGTGATATCTTAGAATGGAAGCAAGCATGATTGAATAAGAAACAGTAGTAATTGCATTAATCCATCAAGACACAGCAGAGCTCCTCACCCCCAACCATGGGGTTTAGAGACTCATGCCGTGGAAGGTACACAAGGAAACGTGTAAAAATGTCATGAGGTCATAAGGTACGGATACAATGTCAAAAGATCCTATTAATAGTAAACTAGTATCCTAAGGTTTACAGAAATGAGTAAATGACAGAAAAATCCACTTCCGGGCCCACTTGGTGTGTGCTTGGGCTGAACAATGAAGCATTTTCGTGTAGAGACCTTTTCTGGAGTTAAACGCCAGCTTTCATGCCAGTTTGGGCGTTTAACTCCAAGTTTTATGCCAGTTCCGGCGTTTAACGCTGGAATTTCTGAGGCCGAATTGCTACGCCGGTTTGGGCCATCAAATCTTGGGCAAAGTATGGACTATCATATATTGCTGGAAAGCCCAGGATGTCTACTTTCCAACGCCGTTGAGAGCGCGCCAATTGGGCTTCTATAGCTCCATAAAATCCACTTCGAGTGCAGGGAGGTCAGAATCCAACAGCATCTGCAGTCCTTTTCAGTCTCTGAATCAGATTTTTGCTCAGGTCCCTCAATTTCAGCCAGAAAATACCTGAAATCACAGAAAAACACACAAACTCATAGTAAAGTCCAGAAAAGTGAATTTTAACTAAAAACTAATAAAAATATACTAAGAACTCAACTAAAACTACCAAAAACATACTAAAAACAATGCCAAAAAGCGTACAAATTATCCGCTCATCACAACACCAAACTTAAATTGTTGCTTGTCCCCAAGCAACTGAAGATCAAATAAGATAAAAAGAAGAGAATATGCAATGAATTCCAAAAACATCTATGAAGATCAGTATTAATTAGATGAGCGGGGCTTTTAGCTTTTTGCCTCTGAATAGTTTTGGCATCTCACTCTATCCTTTGAAATTCAGAATGATTGGCTTCTTTAGGAACTCAGAATCCAGATAGTGTTATTGATTCTCCTAGTTAAGTATGATGATTCTTGAACACAGCTACTTTATTGAGTCTTGGCCGTGGCCCAAAGCACTCTGTCTTCCAGTATTACCACCGGATACATACATGCCACAGACACATAATTGGGTGAACCTTTTCAGATTGTGACTCAGCTTTGCTAAAGTCCCCAATTAGAGGTGTCCAGGGTTCTTAAGCACACTCTTATTGCCTTGGATCACAACTTTATTTCTTTCTTTTTCTTTCTTTTTCTCTTTTTTTTCGGTTTTTTTTTTCGCTTGCTTCCCTCTTTTTTTTTTTTGTATTCACTGCTTTTTCTTGCTTCAAGAGAATCATTTTTATGATTTTTCAGATCCTCAGTAACATGTCTCCTTTTTCATCATTCTTTCAAGAGCCAACATTCATGAACCACAAATTCAAAAGACATATGCACTGTTCAAGCATACATTCATAGAACAAAAATGTTGCCACCACATCAAAATAATTAAACTGTTATAAAATTCAAAATTCATGCAATTCTTTTCTTTTTCAATTAAGAACAATTTATTTAAGAAAGGTGATGGATTCATAGGACATTCATAACTTTAAGGCATAGACACTAAGACACTAATGATCATAAGACACAAACATGGATAAACATAAGCATAGAATTCGAAAAACAGAAGAATAAAGAACAAGAAAATCAAAGAACGGGTCCACCTTAGTGATGGCGGCTCTTTCTTCCTCTTGAAGATCCTATGGAGTGTTTGAGCTCCTCAATGTCTCTTCCTTGTCTTTGTTGCTCCTCTCTCATGATTCTTTGATCTTCTTTAATTTCATGGAGGAGAATGGAGTGTTCTTGGTGCTCCACCCTTAGTTGTCCCATGTTGGAACTCAATTCTCCTAGGGAGGTGTTAATTTGCTCCCAATAGTCTTGTGGAGGAAAGTGCATCCCTTGAGATGAATCTCTCCATCTCCCATGGCTCTGAGGTGGAAGCTTTTGCCTTCCCTTTCCTCTTTCTAGAGGTTTCTCCGGCCTTGGGTGCCATAACTGGTTATGGAGAAACAAAAAGCAACGCTTTTACCACACCAAACTTAGTAGGTTTGCTTGTCCTCGAGCAAAAGAGGAAAGAAGAGAGAGAATGGTGGTGTAGGTGGGGATCCTGTGGGGTCCACAGATCCTGAGGTGTCAAGGAAAAGTCATCCCTGCACCAAATGGCATGCAAAAATGCGTTTTTGGCCAATTCTGGCGTTAAACGCCGGGCTGGTGCCCATTTCTGGCGTTTAACGCCAGCTTGGTGCCCTTTTCTGGCGTTTAACGCCAGTCTGGTGCCCCTTTCTGGTGTTAAACGCCCAGAATGGTGCCAGACTGGGCGTTAAACGCCCATCTGCTAGCCTTACTGGCGTTTAAACGCCAGCAGGTTCTTCCTCCAGGGTGTGCTGTTTTTCTTTCTGTTTTTCTTTCTGTTTTTGCTTTTTCAATTGATTTTGTGACTTCTCATGATCATCAACCTACAGAAAACATAAAATAACAAAAGAAAATAGATAAAATATAACATTGGGTTGCCTCCCAACAAGCGCTTCTTTAGTGTCAGTAGCTTGACAGTGGGCTCTCATGAGCCTCACAGATGTTCAGAGCAATGTTGGAACCTCCCAACACCAAACTTAGAGTTTGAATGTGGGGGTTCAACACCAAACTTAGAAGTTGGTGGTGGCCTCCCAACACCAAACTTAGAGTTTGACTGTGGGGGCTCTGTTTGACTCTGTTTTGAAAGAAGCTCTTCATGCTTCCTCTCTATGGTTACAGAGGGAGAACCTTTATAGTCTGCACTGTCTGTAAGCCACGGAACTTCCTGAATAGCAAACAATTGCTCATCCGGAAAGGTTTCAGAGATCTCAGTAGGAGGGAGGGATGCTCCTGCTACTGGTTCTATCCTTGACAGGTGATCAGCTACTTGATTCTCTGTCTCTTTTCTGTCTCTTATTTCTATATCAAACTCTTGCAGAAGCAACACCCATCTTATGAGCCTGGGTTTTGAATCCTGCTTTGTGAGTAGATATTTAAGAGCAGCATGGTCAGTGTACACAATCACTTTTGATCCTACTAAATAAGATCTGAACTTGTCAATGGCATAAACCACTGCAAGTAACTCCTTTTCTGTGGTTGTGTAGTTCTTCTGTGCATCATTTAGAATACGGCTGCCATAATAAATGACGTGCAGAAGCTTACCATGCCTTTGTCCCAGTACTGCACCAATGGCATGGTCACTGGCATCACACATTAGTTCAAATGGTAACGTCCAGTCTGGTGCAGAGATGACTGGTGCTGTGACCAGCTTAGCTTTCAAAGTCTCAAATGCCTGCAGACACTCATTATCAAAGATAAATGGAGTGTCAGCAGCTAGCAGATTACTCAGAGGTTTGGCCATTTTTGAAAAATCCTTTATAAACCTTCTGTAGAATCCTGCATGCCCAAGAAAGCTTCTGATTGCCTTAACATTGGCAGGTGGTGGTAATTTTTCAATTACCTCCACCTTAGCTTGATCCACCTCTATTCCTTTGTTCGAAATTTTATGCCCAAGGACAATTCCTTCAGTCACCATAAAGTGACATTTTTCCCAGTTTAAAACTAGGTTGGTCTCTTGGCATCTTTTCAGAACAAGTGCTAGATGGTTAAGGCAGGAGCTGAATGAGTCTCCAAATACTGAAAAGTCATCCATGAAGACTTCCAGAAATTTCTCTACCATATCTGAGAAGATAGAGAGCATGCACCTCTGAAAGGTTGCAGGTGCATTGCACAGACCAAAAGGCATCCTTCTGTAGGCAAATACTCCAGAAGGACATGTAAATGCTGTTTTCCCTTGGTCCTGAGGATCTACTGCAATTTGGTTGTAACCTGAGTAGCCGTCCAAAAAGCAGTAGTATTCATGACCTGCTAGTCTCTCTAGCATCTGGTCTATGAATGGTAAAGGAAAATGATCCTTTCTGGTGACTGTATTGAGCCTTCTGTAGTCAATACACATGCGCCACCCTGTAACTGTTCTTGTAGGAACTAGTTCATTCTTTTCATTATGAACCACTGTTATGCCTCCCTTCTTGGGGACAACGTGGACAGGGCTCACCCAAGGGCTATCAGAAATAGGATAAATAATCCCAGCCTCTAGTAACTTAGTGACCTCTTTCTGCACCACCTCCCTCATGGCTGGATTTAGCCGCCTTTGTGGTTGAACCACTAGCTTAGCATCATCCTCCAATAGGATCTTGTGCATGCATCTTGCTGGGCTAATGCCCTTAAGATCACTTATGGACCACCCAAGAGCTGTCTTGTGTGTCCTTAGCACTTGAATTAGTGCTTCCTCTTCCTGTGGATTTAGAGCAGAGCTTATGATCACTGGAAAAGTGTCACCTTCCCCCAGAAATGCATATTTCAGGGATGGTGGTAGTGGCTTGAGCTCTGGTTTAGGAGGCTTATCTTCCTCCTGAGGAATTTTCAGAATTTCTTTTATTTCCTTTAGTTCCTCCAGATCAGGCGGAACATCTTTAAAGATGTCATCTAGCTCTGATTCAAGACTTTCAGTCATATTGACCTCCTCCACCAAAGAGTCAATAATATCAGTGCTCATGCAGTCATTTGATGTGTCTGGATATTGCATAGCTTTAACAACATTCAACTTGAACTCATCCTCATTGACTCTCAGGGTTATTTCCCCCTTTTGTACATCAATGAGAGTTCGTCCAGTTGCTAGGAAAGGTCTTCCTAGAATGAGAGTTGCACTCTTGTGCTCCTCCATTTCCAGCACTACAAAGTCAGTTGGAAAGGCAAATGGCCCAACCTTGACAATCATGTCCTCTATTATGCCTGATGGATATTTAATGGAGCCATCAGCAAGTTGGAGGCATATCCTGGTTGGTTTGACTTCTCCAGTCAACCCAAGCTTTCTGATAGTGGATGCAGGTATTAGATTGATGCTTGCTCCAAGATCACATAGGGCTGTCTTGGTGCAAGCGCCCTCTATTGTGCATGGTATCATAAAGCTTCCAGGATCTTGAAGCTTTTCTGGTAAGCTTTTCAGAATGACTGCACTGCATTCTTCAATGAGAAATACTTTTTCAGTTTCTCTCCAATCTTTCTTATGACTTAAGATCTCTTTCATGAACTTAGCATAAGAAGGTATTTGCTCAAGTGCCTCTGCAAACGGAATCTTTATTTCAAGAGTCCTTAGATAGTCTGCAAAGCGGGCAAATTGCTTATCCTGTTCCGCTTTGCGGAGTCTCTGAGGATAAGGCATCTTGGCTTGATATTCTTCAACCTTAGATGCTGCAGGTTTATTCCTTACAGAAGTGGTTGAAGAAGCCTTGTTAGAGGGATTGTTATCAGCACTTGCAAGTGTCTGACTCCTTTGTGGCGTTTGAACGCCAGACTTGGCTACCCATTGGGCATTTAACGCCAACTTTTCTCCCTTTTCTGGCGTTTGAACGCCAGAACTGGGCAAGGAATGGGCGTTTAACGCCAGTTTTCCTTCCCTTTCTGGCGTTTGAACGCCAAAAGTATCCCTCTCTGGGCTCTTACTGTCCTCAGAGGGATTTTGGACAGTGGCTTGGTTATCCTCTGTCAATTGTTCCTTATTTGACTTTTTGCTCTTTTGAGTGGTGTTGTTCAGTGTCTTCCCACTCCTCAGTTGAACTGCTTGACACTCTTCTGTTATCTGTTTAGATATCTGCTGTTTTGCTTGATTCAACTGCAGTTCTATGTTCTTGTTAGCAACTTTAGTTTCATAGAGCATCTCTTTAAATTCTGCTAACTGTTCTGTCATCAGGAGCAATTGTTGATTAAGCTCAATCATCTGTTCTTGAGGATTAGGATCAGTGACTACTGCCATGATTTCCTCTCTTGGGGAGAACTCATTGCTAGAGTACAAATATTGGTTTCTAGCAACAGTGTCTATAAGCTCTTGAGCCTCTTCAATTGTCTTCCTCATGTGCATAGATCCACCAGCTGAGTGGTCTAAAGACATCTGAGCTTTTTCTGTAAGCCCATAGTAGAAGATGTCTAACTGTACCCACTCTGAAAACATTTCAGAGGGGCATTTTCTAAGCATACCTCTATACCTCTCCCAGGCATTATAAAGGGATTCATTATCCTCTTGTTTAAAGCCTTGGATGTCCAGCCTTAGCTGTGTCATCCTCTTTGGAGGGTAAAAATGATTCAGGAATTTGTCTGACAACTGTTTCCATGTCTTTATGCTTGCTGTAGGTTGGTTATTCAACCACCTTTTAGCTTGATCTTTTACAGCAAATGGAAACAGTAATAGTCTATAGACATCCTGATCCACCTCTTTATCACGTACTGTGTCAGCAATTTGTAAGAACTGTACCAGAAACTCAGTAGGTTCTTCCTGTGGAAGACCGGAATACTGGCAATTTTGCTGCACTATGATAATGAGTTGAGGATTTAGCTCAAAGCTGCTTGCTTTGATGGGAGGTATACAGATGCTACTCCCATATGCAGCTGTAATGGGGTTAGCATATGACCCCAAAGTCCTTTTGGACTGATCAATCCCACTTAAGTCCATAATGGACAAAAGGGAAATGATAATGATTGCAAATAGATAAATTTTATTTTTTTTTGTTTTTTTTTATTAACCGAAAATTAAAATAAAAACAAAAAGAAAATAAATAAAGAAAATAAATTCGAAAATTAAAAAAAAATAAGATCAAAGCAAATTGAAAACTGAATCAATTAGTTAATTAAAAAGATTTTGAGGTAGCAATTAGAAAGATATGATTGAAAAGATTTTTATGAAAAAGATTTGATTTTTAAAAAGAGGAAAGAGAAAAACAACAAAAAGACACCAAACTTAAAATTTTTAGAGAATCAAACACTAATTTTCGAAAATTTTTAAGGGAAAAACACAAAGAGGACACCAAACTTAGAATTTTTAAAGATCAAAAAGAAACTAAGGACATGCAAATTCGAAAATTAAAAGAAAAACAAAAGCATGCAATTGACACCAAACTTAAAATATGAAACTAGACTCAAATAAAAGACTCTAAACCAACAAAAATAAAACAGTCCTAATCTAAGCAACAAAATAAACCGTCAGTTGTCCAAACTCGAACAATCCCCGGCAACGGCGCCAAAAACTTGGTGCACGAAATTGCAATAACACTTTTGCAATCCCGCACAACTAACCAGCAAGTGCACTGGGTCGTCCAAGTAATACCTTGCGTGAGCAAGGGTCGATCCCACGGAGATTGTCGGCTTGAAGCAAGCTATGGTTATCTTGTAAATCTTAGTCAGGATATCAGAAATTATCAGGATTGATTGTGAAAAGCAAAAGAACATGAATTAATTACTTGTTATGCAGTAATGGAGAATAGGTTGAGGTTTCGGAGATGCTCCATCTTCTGAATCTCTGCTTTCCTACTGTCTTCTTCATCAAACACGCAAGACTCCTTCCATGGCAAGCTGTATGTAGGGTTTCACCGTTGTCAATGGCTACCTCCCATCCTCTCAGTGAAAATACGTCCCTGATGCTCTGTCACAGCATAGGCTAATCATCTGTCGGTTCTCAATCAGGCCGGAATAGAATCCAGTGATTCTTTTGCGTCTGTCACTAACGCCCTGCCTTCAGGAGTTTGAAGCACGTCACAGTCATCCAGTCATTGAATCCTACTCAGAATACCACAGACAAGGTTTAGACCTTCCGGATTCTCTTGAATGCCGCCATCAGTTCTAGCTTATACCACGAAGATTCCGATTAAAGAACCCAAGAGATATCTACTTAATCTAAAATAGAAAGGATGTGGTTGTCAGGCACACGTTCATAGTTGAGAACATGATGAGTGTCACGGATCATCACATTCATCCGGGTTAAGAGCAAGTGATATCTTAGAATGGAAGCAAGCATGATTGAATAAGAAACAGTAGTAATTGCATTAATCCATCAAGACACAGCAGAGCTCCTCACCCCCAACCATGGGGTTTAGAGACTCATGCCGTGGAAGGTACACAAGGAAATGTGTAAAAATGTCATGAGGTCATAAGGTACGGATACAATGTCAAAAGATCCTATTAATAGTAAACTAGTATCCTAAGGTTTACAGAAATGAGTAAATGACAGAAAAATCCACTTCCGGGCCCACTTGGTGTGTGCTTGGGCTGAACAATGAAGCATTTTCGTGTAGAGACCTTTTCTGGAGTTAAACGCCAGCTTTCATGCCAGTTTGGGCGTTTAACTCCAAGTTTTATGCCAGTTCCGGCGTTTAACGCTGGAATTTCTGAGGCCGAATTGCTACGCCGGTTTGGGCCATCAAATCTTGGGCAAAGTATGGACTATCATATATTGCTGGAAAGCCCAGGATGTCTACTTTCCAACGCCGTTGAGAGCGCGCCAATTGGGCTTCTGTAGCTCCAGAAAATCCACTTCGAGTGCAGGGAGGTCAGAATCCAACAGCATCTGCAGTCCTTTTCAGTCTCTGAATCAGATTTTTGCTCAGGTCCCTCAATTTCAGCCAGAAAATACCTGAAATCACAGAAAAACACACAAACTCATAGTAAAGTCCAGAAAAGTGAATTTTAACTAAAAACTAATAAAAATATACTAAGAACTCAACTAAAACTACCAAAAACATACTAAAAACAATGCCAAAAAGCGTACAAATTATCCGCTCATCAGTTACTAACTGTAAGAAAAGCAAAAGAACGCCCCCCAATCGGCTCAAGCTCAAAAAAATACAAAAACAAAAAATCTGACCTAGATGGTCAGATGATACAAAATGGCGAAAACTGGATAAAGATACACGATTGCATAAATGACTTGAATAAAATGAGGATTATTAAAGCAATCTATAACAAAAATTTGACAAGATTTCGAATTGGCAAGTACAAAATTAGAAAGAAACAAGTAACTGGAAATTTTTTTTCGAAAAAGTCAAGAAAGTAAACCAAATGAATGCGTACAAATTAATAAACTTAAGAAAATAAACAAAGTAATTAAAATTCCATAATGAGGACAACAATTTAAAAACCCAAAAACTAGGCATCTACAAAATTATTACAAAATAAAATTATTCAGAACAGTCAAAGGTAGACAACTATAATCTATTACAAATCTATAAATAAAAGACAAAAATTTTAAAAGCCAATAGAAAAACTTCGGAGGTTGACTAGGCAGCAGGATCTGGGGTTGCTTAAGGAGTATGTTTAGGAGTTTGCTCGGAGGTCAGATCAGAAGCACCCTCAGCATCCCGTATCTAGACCTCAATCGAAGGTTGACTGGGAAGACCAATCTCTTCCACATCAAGGAAAGTTGAAGGATTAACAATTTGACCATCCATGACCACCTTCCCCGAATATAGAAGGTTAATATTGAATTCAAGAAGCAGAACTTGAATTTGAGCCTTGAGGTTAACAACCACCTCGGCCACAGCCTCAAGGGTGTCCAAGTTAACCTGGCTCTCCCCGCCTGAGTCTTGCAGGCATCTACCTTCCTTGTCTCTTTGACCTTGTGGAGACACAGTACTACTTTTTTTTTAACCACCACAGCTTCGTCTTTTGACTCACTACAACATTCCGCTCCTTCTTTGCCGTGTCTTGCTCATCCTAGGCCTTATTAGTCAAACCTCTCATCTTCTCTTTGTATTTATTGACAAACTCTACAACGACCTCCATTTGAGCCACCTTTGTGGTGAGCTCGTTATTGAAAGTCTCATAGAAGGCCATCTTGACCTGCTACAACTCTAGCTTCTTGTTGCTCGAGCTTTTTTTCCAGAATAGCTAGACGCTTACTTACTAGGCAGCATATGGCTACCGAATCAACTCTATTTAGGTGGAACAAAATACATCTTCAACAAAGCGTCCCCTTCCAAGGTCACCACACTACTATAAAAAAAAAGAGGCATTCATCAATAAACTCATCCACATGAAAGTGACCTTGATTTATGTCGTCACACCCAGAAGGAGGGTCAAAATGTTGTCTTTTCCGTCTAGAAGACATTCCACAAACAGTGGAAGAGGTGGATTAGGAGGACGACGGGTAGTAATTCGAGAGGCTCGGGGTTGGATGATCTCCCTTCCAAAACCCTCAGAAGTTGGACTTGGTTCCGACGAGGCCCAAAAGGGGAGGATGCAGCAGCAGCAGTAGTGGCAAAGGAAGAAATCATTTTTTCTGCAAAAACAAAATAACAAGTTATTTTCAACAATTATGCAAATTGGAAGAAAAAAATTTTCTACAAAATGTACAAACTCACGACTTACCGAGTTCAGTCCGGATACTAAAGAGCTTGGTTAAGTGAAAAAGATAATAGAAAATGGAAATGGAGGCATAAACTCTCAAGAACCCACAAACTATCACGTAAGCTTTGATGAAGGCCCACGAGTTTGGATGAAGTTGAGAGGGGATAACTTTACAGTCTATTAGGATTTGGGACTCAATAGCAAAAAATGAAGTTGCATTCCTACTTTACAAAAAAAACACTCATATAAATACAAAAAATGAAGAGATCCGGGAGAAGAAACATGTGAATAGCAAACCCTCTCCTCTTTATACGGAGATATAATCTCATAAATTGGTCGCATCGTTCGGCCTTTTAAGAAGAGGGTCGTTCTCTAAAAGCCTATTCAGTGAAGCCTCATTGGATATTGGTATAATATCGAGGACTTGAGGGTCCACTCACTCAAGATCAGGGAACACCTCGGCAGGGAATACATGGACACCTATCCTTGCCAATTATCCCGGAAACCTACGAAATGAAAAAGAAAGGATAACTCATATTTACAAAATTATGAATGGAAAATATTCTCTACATCTATGATCTATAACTAAATTGGAGTAACTCTAGGAACCTAATCGCCTCAACAATAGTGACGCTCAGAAAAAAAGTGGTGTTATCCCTGGAAGGGCCAGTAGCATCAACAATAGTGATGCTCAGAAACAGTAACAACACTAAAGAGGGATACAACATTTTCAGAGTCAACATTCACATATAACATTTTCAAAATTAAACTACAAATGTAAAAAGGACGACATGACAGCAAATAAGCTACCAACAATGATGGTTCCACTATCGCCACTACATTATCCCAGATACCACATACAAAATATCATAGGCAATATTCATTTTCTCGTCAAGACGGTAACTACAATGGCAGTAAAAGCATATGTTCCAGTGAGGATGAAAACTAACCTCAAATGTACGAGAGATTGAAAGAGAAAATCACAAACGACGATGAAGTCCCCAAAGAACAAAGGCCACAGCAACAGAGTGGAGGTTCTAGCTGTACAGTAAAATATGCAGAAAAAGATAGAAAATTTTGAAGAAGAAGAAAAATAAAGTGAGAAAAAGCGTATTTATAGGCTACTAATGAACAGGGACATAAAGGTAAATTAACGTCTTTTTTAAATTTGCTTTTAATGCAGGCACAATAATCGATAGAAATTGAAAAGACGTGGGAACCAATAAAGCGATACGCATCCTTTCTAACTGCCTACATGCTACTAATTGATCGACTATTTATTGGAGCTCTGACTTGAGGACCAGAACTCAGGTAGGAACACTGTTTATACCTGAGCCTACAAAATATAAGCCTAGTCCATACTCCTCCTAGCAGATAAGCTACATTTGAAATTCGGCCACGTAAAGTCAGCCCAATAGTGACAAATCCAATCCATGTGGCCTAATTCGCATGGGTCAGATCGATTTTAAACACGAGTATCTAAAATCTATATCTGATTCAACGTGGGAAGCAAGTTAGACATTCCTCCATTACTTTGGTTATCACCTCTAAGTGATAATCACTCTAAACATGCGGATAACCTCCTACTCTATAAAGGAGTAACCATCTATGATCTTTAGAAGTCATATCTAAAAAATAATTAAATCATACACTGTTACTCTATAAATACTCCAACACACAAATATTTTTTTTTTCAATCTAATCTCACTAAAACCTACTAAAACTTTTGCTAACATATACATTAAAATTTCTTACAGGTACTGTTCATACCCTGGGTCGAGCTGTCCGACCCGAGATGTTCTACAAACAAAGCGACCGACCTCTTCAGGTCAGGACAACCCGACCTCTTCTTAAAGAGCTCGGCCAAGTCACAGAAAAGCCCAAACAAAGGGCCCAAATAGAGGAACACGTCCCAAATCCAAGGACAGCCCAAGCCTATAGAGATAAAGGCGGTTCCCTTAAAGATGACCTCACTTAAAGATAAGATAAGATAACTAACTTATCTTATCCACAGGAGGCCACATCTCACCATTATAAATACACTGGAGCACCCAGGTATAACTCATACTCTGATTCTACTCAATACCTGCTTAATACCCTTGCTAACTTAAGCATCGGAGTCTCTTGCAGGTACCCCCCACCCTCCGGGGATGAAAGATCAGCACCACCACCAAGTCCAACAAGTCGGACACACCAGCTCTGGCTGCTACACACCTGCCAGACACGTCGGCTCCGACCAGCACAGAAGATCTCATCCGAGATCGACCTACAGTTTCAGGTAACCCCAGGAACATTGGCGCCGTTGCCGGAGAACCTGGAAGTCATCCCATTAACATGGCGGATGACCATGACAACGACCACGATTCAGGTTTGAAAGACAGAACGCCGCATAAAAACGTGGACACGATACTCAAAGATACTCCAGAAACTAACGGAGACAAAAATTCATCAAATCCAGGAGTAATAGAAGCACTTCAAAATTGATTGGAGCAACTTGAGAAAGAAGCCCAACATCGACGTGAAAAAGAAGAAGATCTACGCCGGGAGATAAGGCGGCGCCGAGAATTAGAAGATACGCTTATAAAACTCGAAGCTGATCTCAAAACTAAAGCTACTCGACCATCCACAGAGGATAGCTCTCAGAAAGATCAAGATCCATTCACCAGAGAAATTATGAAGACCAAAATTCCAAAAGATTTCAAGCTTCCGGATATGACTCTATATGACGGCACCTCGGACCCCAACCATCATCTCAGCAACTTCAGAAGTAGAATGTACCTCACTGATGCCTCAGATGCAGTTCGCTGCAAAGCCTTTCCAACAACTCTCACCAAGACAGCCATTAAATGGTTCGACAACCTACCTCCAAAATCCATCTCGAGTTTCGACGACCTGGCCAAGAAGTTCCTGGCCCGATTCTCCATACAAAAGGACAAAGCCAAACACGCACCTAGCCTACTAGGGATCAAGAAAGGAGATCGAGAGAGCCTTCACAACTACATGGAAAGATTCAACAAAACATGCATGGACATACAAAGTCTTCCAACAGAAGCTGCCATTATGGGCCTCATAAATGGCCTACGAGAAGGACCATTTAGCCAATCTATATCAAAGAGATACCCGACATCCTTAGACGAAGTACAAGAACGGGCACAGAAATATATCAACATGGAGGAAAAATTCTCGACTTGGCGAAGCCTCAAGGTTCGGTTCTGCCTACCGAGATAAAGAATCCAAGAAAAAGGAGGATCGCTCCGGAGAGAAAATCAAAAAATATCATAACTATACTCCTCTTAGGATATCCTTGGTAGATGTTTACAAAGAAGCCTGCCATACAGAGAAAATCCCTCCAGCTCGGCCACTTAAAGGCAAAAGAGGAGGAGAAAATCGGAATGAATACTGTGAATATCACCGACTTCGAGGGCATTCCACCAATGAATGCTTCGACTTGAAAAACGTCATAGAAAAACTAGTAAGAGAAGGAAAACTAGATCGGTTTTTGGCTAATCGGGATGACGAACCAAGAAAAAGAAGAAGGGATGAGGATGTTGGACGATCTGAACGATCACCTCGCACACCAGAAAGACACGTTCACGTAATACACGACGGATTTGCTGGAGGAGGAATCTCCAAATCATCTCGCAAGCGAAACCTCAAAGAGGTGTACCACGTCGAAAGAAAAAAGGAAGCCCCAGACATCCCAGCAATCACGTTTACCAAGGAAGACGCATCCGGAATCATCTCGGGACATGACGACCACATGGTCATTACAATCATACTGGCAAACGCCAACCTTCACCGAACACTAATTGACCAGGGAAGCTCTGCCGACATCTTATTCAAAACTGCCTTCGACAAACTCGGTCTAGAAGAAAAAGAGCTAAGAGCGTACCCGAACAGCCTGTTCGGACTAGGAGATGCCCCAGTTCAACCGCTGGGATACGTATCGCTACATACAACCTTCGGAAAGGGGAACCAATCCAGAACACTCAAGATAGACTACATCGTGGTCGACGTAAGCTCAGCCTACAATGCCTTAATAGGTCGGACAACGTTAAATCAACTCGGCGCAATAGTTTCAACTCCACATCTATGTATGAAATTCCCAACTGCAGAAGGGATAGCTACAATAAAGGCAGATCAAAAGATGGCACGTCACTGTTATAACGAAAGCCTAAACCTCCGAGGTGAAGGAGGAGAGTTCCACACAATCGAGCTCGGTGGAGTTCAGAGGCGAGAAGAATTCCGACCACGATCCGAAGGAGAAGTAGAAAGAGTCCAGATCGGAGACACCTCGGATAAAACAACTAATATTGGCACGATCCTGAAAGAAGACACAAAGGAATCACTAATATGGTTCCTACGAGATAATGTTGATCTCTTTGCATGGAAAGCTGCCGACATGCCAGGCATTGATCCCGAACTAATGAGCCACAAATTGGCAGTCTACCCGGGATCCCGGCCGGTACAACAAAGACGAAGAAAACTCGGACCAGAACGAGCTCAAGCTGTAGAAGAACAAGTACAGGCGCTACTAGAGGCCGGGTTCATAAGGGAAGTCAAATACCCACTATGGCTAGCAAACGTCATCTTGGTGAAAAAGTCAAATGGGAAGTGGCGAATGTGCACCGACTACACTGACCTCAACAAAGCCTGCCCAAAAGACCCTTACCCACTCCCAAGCATCGACGCTCTAGTAGATGCTTCATCAGGATATAAGTATCTCTCATTCATGGACGCATATTCAGGGTATAACCAAATCCCCATGTATCCACCAGACCAAGAAAAGACCTCGTTCCTAACACCGAAAACAAACTACTGTTACATCGTGATGCCTTTTGGTTTCAAGAACACAGGAGCTACTTATCAAAGGCTAATGAATAAAGTTTTCTCAGATCACATCGGGAAAACCATGGAATTTTATATAGACGACATGTTGATAAAGACATAAAGCGAAGATACATTATTATCCGACCTGGCCCAAGTGTTTTACACTATCAGGAAACACGACATGCGGCTCAATCCCGCAAAATGCACCTTCGCAGTAGAAGCAGGCAAATTCTTGGGCTTCATGCTCACACAAAGGGGGATTGAAGCAAATCCAGACAAGGGTCAAGCCATACTCAACATGAAGAGCCCAACTTGTGTCAAAGAAGTACAACAACTCAACGGGAGGCTGGCCGCTCTATCCCGATTCTTAGCAGGAGATGCGATAAGATCTCTCCCCTTCTATGCTACTTTAAGAAAGGGAAAACAGTTCGAATGGACGACAGAATGTGAGCAAGCCTTCCGAGACTTCAAAGAGTTCTTAGGACGGCCACCTATCCTATCTCGGCCACGAGAAGGAGAACCGCTCATATTATATCTCGCAGTAGAGAGCCGAGCAATAGCCTCAACACTAGTCAGAGAAGACGAACATGGGCAAAAATCCGTCTACTTCATTAGCAAAGCGCTACAGGGATCTGAGCTGAACTACCAGAAAATAGAAAAGTTTGCCTACGCTCTGATCCTCACATCCCGGCGGCTTCGCCCATATTTCCAAACGCATACCATTAAAGTTCGGACCAACCAACCCATAAAAGGGATATTGCAGAAAACAGATCTAGCAGAAAGAATCCTACAATGGGCAATCGAGTTGTCTGAGTTCGACCTCCAATACGAGGCGCGGACAGCCATCAAATCACAACACCTGGCCGACTTCATCGCAGAATTCACAGACACCCCAAAAATCCCCATAGAATGGAACATATACGTGGACGGATCCTCGAATAAAACAGGAAGCGGTGCGGGTGTGATAATCGAAAGCAACCTAGGAACTCAACTTGAGCTCTCCCTTAAATTCGGATTCCCAGCCTCAAACAACCAGGCAGAATACGAAGCACTATTAGCAGGTTTGAAGCTGGCTAGGGAGGTTGGAGCTCGGAAACTCAACATCTACAGTGACTCACAAGTCATCACCTCACAAATAATAGGAAGCTACCAAGCCAAAGATCCGACCATGAAAAAATATTTGGATAAAACCAAAGAACAGCTCGGACAACTCAGGGAATATAGGATCTACCACATACCTCGTGAGCAAAATGCCCGAGCGGACGCCCTTTCAAAATTAGCCAGCACCAAACCAGGGGGCAACAACAGAAGCCTCATCCAGGAGATACTACAGAACCCGTCAATAGCAGAAGAAGAAAAAGTCCTAGCCCTAATAGGTCGGGATCAAGGATGGATGACCCCATAATAAACTACCTCAAAACAGAAGCACTCCCTACAGATGAAAAGGAGGCAAAGAGGCTGAAAAGGGAGGCACAGTACTACACTATCATAAACAACACACTATACAAAAGAGGGATATCAACACCTTTACTAAAATGTGTACCGACTTATAACACAAAGGAAGTCTTGGAGGAAGTGCACAGTGGCATTTGTGGTAATCATCTCGGAGCGCAAGCTCTCACCAAAAAAATACTCCGGGCGGGACTCTATTGGCCAACTCTACAAAAGGAGGCTACAGAATTTGTGAGGACATGCCCACCATGCCAGAAGCATGCCAACTTTCACATTGCCCCACCAGAAAAGCTCATCAGCGTGACCTCACCCTGGCCATTTACGAAATGGGGACTCGACCTTCTCGGACCCTTCCCACAGGGATCGGGACAAGTAAAATTCCTCATAGTAGGAGTAGACTATTTCACAAAATGGATCGAGGCAGAACCCCTAGCCAACGCCACCGCTCAAAGAAGTCAAAAATTCCTATATAGGAACATTATTACGAGGTTCGGGGTACCATACTCCATCACCACGGACAACGGTACCCAATTTACAGAGGCAGGCTTCAGAAAATTGGTGGCCGACTTGAACATAAAACACCAGTTCACCTCCGTCGAACATCCCCAAGCCAATGGACAAGCCAAAGCGGCCAACAAAGTTATATTGGCCAGACTAAAGCGGAGGCTACAAGAAGCAAAGGGAGCTTGGGCCGAGGAACTTCCACAAGTCCTATGGGCGTATCGAACAACCCCCCATTCTACTACAAACGAATCACCATTCCGACTGGCATACGGAGCGGAGGCAATGATTCCAATAGAAATCGAAGAAAGATCTCCCCGAGTAGTCCACTACAATGAACAAGCAAACTCCCAACTTCAGAGAGAAGAGCTCGACTTGTTACCCGAAATCCAAGAAAGAGCTCGGATCAGGGAAGAAGCTCTAAAGCGACGAATGGCTTCTAGATATAATCAAAAGGTAGTGCCGAGAAGTTTTGCAGAGAATGATCTCATCCTAATCAGAAATGACATTAGAACAACTCGACCCGGAGAAGGAAAGCTGGCAGCAAACTGGAAAGGACCCTACCGAGTCATTGAAGTACTGTGGAAGGGCTACTACAGACTGTCCGAGCTTGATGGACGAGAGCTTCCCCGATCATGGCACACCTGCAACCTAAGAGGATACTACAGTTAGAAAAGGTAAAGGATCTCACTAAATGGATGCGCTCTTTTTCCTGAAAAGGTTTTTTAATGAGGCACCATGTCGAGACCTAGATCATACCCGGCTTAAAGGGACAAGGAAATTCCCACATGTATACATTTGCATTTTTTCTTTGAATAAAGTTTATTTAGGTATTCTACAAGATTCCAAGACGCATTAATCTGAAGTATTCATCGTCCGATTATAAAGCAACAGGTCGGCAGAAAGTGAAAAACAAATTCACTGCGGGACCACGATAAAGACAATCGTCCGATAAAGGTGAAAACGCGATTCACCCAAAGGACGATCTAAAGACACCAACCATTTTTCTACAAATCGACAAAGATGAACACAGAATAATGTAAGAAGTTATCGAAAGCAAATCCAAAAAAAGAACCTGACGAGGTCTTACGGATAGCTAATATAATAACTTAAAGACTGGCCGACGTTCAGAAGTCGGACCAAGTCAACCCAAGTTATAAGTAAACCCTGGAAAGAGGTCTGGCCAATTCTATTAAAGAGGATTACTTTAACTTAGAAGGGTCTGACATAACAAAGTCAGCCCCAAACTAAAAAGTTATACAAGTAGTCCCTGAAAGAGATCTGACAAAGATCCAAGAAAGAGGACTACAAAAAATAACTTAAAGGAGACCGATATAACCAAGTCGGACTCCTACCATTAAAAAGTTATCAAAGTAATCCCTGGAAGAGACCTGACAAAGGTCCAAAAAAGAGGATTACAGAAATAACTTAAAGAAGACCGACATAACCAAATCGGACTCCTATCACTAAAAAAGTTATACAAGTAGTCCCTGAAAGAGATCTGACAAAGATCCAAGAAAGAGGACTACGAAAAATAACTTAAAGGAGACCGACATAACCAAAGTCGGACTCCCACCACTAAAAAAAGTTATACAAGTAGTCCCTGAAAGAGATCTGATAAAGATCCAAGAAAGAGGACTACGAAAAATAACTTAAAGGAGACCGACATAACTAAAGTCGGACTCCTACCACTAAAAAAGTTATATAAGTAATCCCTGAAAGAGATCTGACAAAGATCCAAGAAAGAGGACTACAAAAAATAACTTGAAGGAGACCAATATAACCAAGTCGGACTCCTACCATCAAAAAGTTATCAACATAATCCCTGAAAGACATCGAGTAAAGGCCCAGAAAAGGGGATCACAAAAATAACTTTTGAAGGGGACCAACATAAAGAAATCGGTCATAAGGCGCTAAAAATACAAACAAGAGCAAGGAAACCAAGAAACAAGTCGGACCCCCCCAGGCACGGCCTCAAAAAGGATCCAAGCTACAAACGATAAGCACGAAAACAACCTAAAGAGGCTAGACAACAAAATTTCAACAGATATCATGCATAATACGATAAAGCTTCAAGAGGTCACCACAAAACCAACCTCAGAAGCTACTTTTGTTTTTCAAAAGAGTTGCAAGGCAGACAACTAGAAGCGTCAAGAAGAACAAACAAAACAAAGTTCAAAAGCCCACAAACCGGGCTATTTACACAAAATATCCAGAAAAAGATCAGCTAAAGATCGGGAGCCTTCCCGGCAGCATCAGTATGGGGAGAAGGAGGACGAGTCTGAAGGGGCACAACATCTACGGTTCCATCCTCCCGATTCAGAATCTGGCATTCCGGATCAGATGTAACAGGGGGAACAGAGGAAGTCGACACCTTAAGAGAAGGCACGGGGGGAGGATCAGTCTCATCATCATCCTGGTCATCAGGGACAATCTTACCATCTCTCACGACATTGTCCAGGCAGATGAGAGTCAAGTCGGCATCAGGAGCAACAACCCGAAACTGCTCCATCAGGTTCTCGGAGGCAGCAGTTACACTACCCACAAGGTGACCCTGAAGCTCACCATAATTAACCCGAGCTGTTTCCAAATCCTCCCGAAGATGCATCAATTCCCTATAAGCCGAGACATAGCTATCCTTATGTTTCAATGCCATGTCTTCGGCCAGCTTCAAAGAAGCAGCAAGGGCAATAGAGCTGGCCTTCTCACCCTCCAGCTCCTTCTCCACCTTCGCCAACTTCACCTCCAACTCCTCCTTCAGACCCTTGATTCGATCAAATTCTGACTTGGCCTCTTCCATAAAAGATTTTGTGGCATGAATCGGAATCCCCTGAACTGTCCGGAATATAGCCGCACCCATATGAGCCATCTTCACACTATTTTTAGTGATAAAATCCAAATGCCAAAGAAGAGACACGTCGTCCATGGAAAGCCCACCATAGGGGGCAATTTGCTGGTCAACAAACTCAATGGCATCAAAGTCTGGGGTATCCAAGTTAAAAGGCTCGGATGTTTTTTGCTTTTTCAAAGGTGGGGCACCAGAAGCAGCAGCAGAAGTCTGAGGAGGATCAACCTGATGAAACTGGGGAGTAGGAATTACTTTCCTCGGCACAGGGGGCTTCACGGGGACCTGTGAAGATCCATCGCCGGCCACCTTGGCCGAGATGTTCAGAGCAGCAGTTGCCTTCTTTGCCCTTTTGAAAGCCTTCATAGAGTAATTGTTCTTTGACATCTCTACAAACACAAAAACAACCACGACAAAGAGTTACAAAAGTTACAAAAAAAAAAACAAACATAGAAACAAGTTAGACAAAGAGATAAATAAATACCCAAAGCAGTCCGAACCAAGGACGGATTAGTCAAAAATCTTTTTGTACCAAGATGAGGAGGTTTTCCCCAGAGATCCTCAAGAACAACTACAAAAGCGCGTTCGACATCATCAAGCATCTCCCAAGAATAGCGAGACACTCTTACATCCTTCTGCCATTCTAAAGGGAAGGAGGGCTCGTCATTCTCATCAAGAAAAAAGGGGCGGGCCCCCTCAACAGCTCGAACTCTAAAGAAGTAGTTCTTGAAGTCCTTAAAGGACTCATCATACATCGCAAACACTTTATGGCCCTGGACGGACCGGAAAGAAACCCAAGAAGCTTTCTTTTTTGAAGAACCGCCAGGCTTGGCAGAAACAAACAAGTAAAGAAACAGAGTCTGGGAAGGTGTTACATCTAGTTCACTGCAGAGAAGTTGAAAATTTTTAATGAAACTCCAGGAATTGGGGTGAAGCTGGGATGGAGCAATATTACACAACCACAACAGGTCGGTTTCAAAAGCAGTAAAAGGAAAAGTAACATTCAACTGGCTGAAAAAGTATTCATAGGCATAGAAGAAGGGACGCTCCCTCTCAATGGAAGTCGGAAAGCAAACCCTCTCATCAGAATCAGGAGCAACAAGCTCGTAATCCCCCTCGCGAGCATTGTTACCACAAATCCTATGACGCTTCCTCAGCTCTGTGCAAAATTCAGCATCCACAACGGAAACACACAACAAAACAAGGGAGTCCAGCCAATCGGACATCCCCTCGGGAACTCTGAAAGACATCTCTACAATGTTATTGCGAGAAGACATGAGGCCAACTAATCCTACAAGTAAGAAAAGAAAATGAGGTTACTACAAACATCTCGGACAAAGGGGAAAACAACTCGGTCAATACTTCTGAGGCAATGAAAAGCAAGAAAAGGAAAACCCCAAGACTCAAACCAAAGTCCTGAGGCATCCTTTGGAGGCAACAACAAAGCAAGGTCTCCAGAAATACTCTACAGATCACATCCCAACATTTCTCAAAAAAGAATTCAAAACGAAAAGTGATATCATCAAAAGAAAACACAGCAAAACATTACAAGCCTACCAAGCAAAAACCACTCCCAAGCATCGAGCACAAGACCATTAAAAGAGCAACCTTTTTTCAAAGATCAGACAGGAAGCAATCTCCAGAGGTGAGAAACAGATATAGATTTCGTGCTAGTACCAAAAACAACCAGAAGCAACAGTAAAAACTCAGAAAGCCTCAAAATTCCAAGAATCTCCAAAGGAAGCTCCAACACCAAACGACGCCACAACGCAAGGAAAACAAATGCAAACGAAAAAAAAGAGTGGAGAGAACTAAGAAAGAAGTTACGAAAGAGCAAAAAGAGAAAACGTTTTCAGGTTTTCAAAATCCAAAGTAAAAGAGCCTAAGGGAAACAGGACAATTAATGCTCAAAATTAAAAGCATTAAACCCTCGCACGTTCCCAAAAAAGCGCCGGTATAAAAGCGCGCGTCTTCTAGAGGAAACGTTCTGCATTCAAAGCTGATACAAAGGAATCGACAAAATACTTGAGTTCGGCTTCACCAAAGAAGGATCGAAGTAAAGGACTCGGCCTCAAAAAAGAAGACCGAGCTCAAGCAGGGGCACTGTTCATACCCTGGGTCGAGCTGTTCGACCCGGGATGTTCTACAGACAAAGCGACCGACCTCTTCAGGTCAGGACAACCCGACCTCTTCTCAAAGAGCTCGGCCAAGTCACAGAAAAGCCCAAACAAAGGGCCCAAATAGAGGAACACGTCCCAAATCCAAGGGCAGCCCAAGCCCATAGAGATAAAGGCGGTTCCCTTAAAGATGACCTCACTTAAAGATAAGATAAAGATAAGATAAGATAACTAACTTATCTTATCCACAGAAGGCCACATCTCACCATTATAAATACACTGGAGCATCCAGGTATAACTCATACTCTGATTCTACTCAATACCTGCTTAATACCCTTGCTAACTTAAGCATCGGAGTCTCTTGCAGGTACCCCCCACCCTCCGGGGACGAAGGATCAGCACCACCACCAAGTCCAACAAGTCGGACACACCAGCTCCGGCCGCTACACACATGCCGGACACGTCGGCTCCGACCAGCACAGAAGATCTCATCCGAGATCGACCTACAGTTTCAGGTAACCCCCGGAACAGTTACTCCTACCACCAAACACGCGAAGACGTCAAAATATCTTCTATATGACAAGTAAGTTGAAACTTCACCTAAAGGTATTTAGACCTCACATTTAAACTTAAACTTATCCAAAATTTCACGTTATACCTTAAAACAACAACTATATTATGTTTAACATAAAATGTATTACAATGGTATAAAATATATATTAAAATATAAAATACACATTAAAAATAAATTAAATATATATTATCATATATAAATACATAATAATTAATTTAATAACTAATTTTTAACATGTACTAATGGTTTTTGTTTACAATCAAATTATATTTGTCATTCTATAAACTTATGCTTTTCTTTATTTTCTCTTCTATTCATTTTCTTTCTCTCCATCTTCTCTATGCAACCAAACCAAACAAACTAACAAAGCCGAACTGATAGAAAATATCTCTGCATTAAGTTACTCATCAACAAAGGATTAAACTATTTTGAAAGAATTTAAAGTCCGTAGCGAATAAAAAAACCACAAATTTAACTCCCAAAACTTTTAAATTGCTAACGATGTGTTTGTTTAGATGGAAATTGGGGGGAATTGAACATGAACGGAAAGAAAAAGGAAGGAAATCTGATATTTCACTTGTTTGGAAAGGAAAGAAAATGTAAAGGAAAAGAGAGAACAGTAACAAAAAGTTAGTGGATCCCACCAAAAACTTTCCTCTCCATCTAAAGGAGAAAATGGAAAGAAAACGCGTTCAGCTTCTTCATTTCCAAACCCTACCCTCTTCTTTTTCTGAAGACTCCTCTTCAACCTAAGATTACACTGTGCATCCTACCCACTTCGGCACTTCCAACACTATCAACCAGTGCAAGTGTTACTAGCGATCCATTCCTCCACCACATCTCAAACATTCTGGTAATGGCATCTTACATCTACGGATAAAATCTGGTAAGTTTTCTATCTTGCTCTTATTTCACCTTTCATTCTTTATTAGATTCATAGATCTGTGGGTCTGAGGTTCAATTTTGCAGTATAAGAACAAAGATTACCTTTTATTTTGAATTATGAGTTTGTTAATTTTCATGCCTATAAACTGTTTGATAAAATGTTCAAGTGAAAATATGCAAAGGTACTGAATTATAAGTTAATCAGAGTTAAAAGAATTGATGTGTGTATATACTATAGATAAGTTTTTTATGTTGCTCATACTTCCCATTTGACGCTGTGTGTTGATGGATCTGTCTTTGTGATTTAATTTTAAAGCATATGGACAGAGATTATATTTTAGTTTGATTTATTTATTTGTTAACTTTCATGTATGTAAACTGCTTGATCAAATGCTTCAATGAAAAAATGCTAACTCATAGTTTATTAACTTTTATGTCTATAAATTGCCTGATAAAATGCCCCATTCGAAATATAACTGCTAAACTATACTTGGTTTAGGTAAACTATAATTGATTTCTTAGGACACACAGAAATTATTATTATTTGGGAGCTCAGTTATTAAAAACGATAAAAATTAACAACTTATTTTTCACCGCAAAATAAACTTGTTCCACTGCACTTGTTCGCAAATTTGCTCCATAATCTACCCTTTCATATTTATTCAGCTATTTTATTTAGTTGTACACCAAATTCATAACTAATTTTCACATGGATAAATGTTGAAGTTGATTAAAATAATTTTTTTAATCTAAAAAGGACAAGTAAAAAAACGTTAAGCAATTTTAAAGGATTTGATTAACTTAATTTATGATATAACATATAACAAGTTAATTACTATCTTCATGTGAATATTCTTTATATATAAAAAAATTATCTTTCTTGGGGATGACTATCAAAGAATCCATTACTTTATCTGTTTCAAGTTCAACAAGTAATTTTGGAAAGTTGCAAGGTACTTTGCATATGTCGTCTCTGACCAAATTCATGTGTAGCTTAGATTTTTTTGCCTGTTTTTCATTAAGATAAGATGTTCAATATGGTCTCTTGTTTAGTACTTTTCTTCTAACATACTGTTTTCTATATATCCATAAGTTTTTTTTAATATTTATGTAAATTTATACCCAAAACCAGATTAACACCTATTACTTGTTTTTAATTTACTGTGTTTTTTATTTTTTTATTTTTTCTTTCAGATGTAGTTTATGTTTAAATTTTTTCGAAAAGTATAAAAAATTGTTATCTTTGAATTGGTTGAGATTCTTGAGCAATTAATTATATTCTTCGATTAGGAGGTCATATATATGAATACTAGTTATTCAACTGCATTGCTTATGCTTTACATATGATGCTATCTTCTTTTGTTTTTGTTGGTGCTGTAAACCTACGATTTGTACATTTGAAACTACAAAGTGCTTGTTAAATGGATAAAGCTGATCATGAAGAAAGTTTTTGGTCCCCGATATGGAAGACTTCCTTAATTGTGATTTCCCACTAAACCTTTTCTTTAAGTTCGGGGTCGATAATCAGAAAAATATGTTAACCCTTGAAAACCAAGAACATATATTAACAGTTTTGAGGGAGGATTGGAAAAGACGACAGAAATTATGTACAATAACACTGATATGTTACATCGTGCATATGTTATATTTATTGAGATTTATGTCTACACGGGTTGACAAATCCATCTCCCATAAATTGGTTGGGCGAGAACAAACTCGAGCTACTTTAATGCAACAGTTAAAAGAAACTCATAAGTGTCGTGACATCCTACGCATGGGCCCTGGTGCATTTCTTCAATTGTGTGAGAAATTAAGAGCAACACGTCAACTGAGGGATACAAAACATGTTACAGTAGAGGAGCAAGTTGCTAGGTTCTTGTATATAGTAGCTCATAATGTGAAAACAAGAACCATTTCTTTTTTCTACCACTGGTTTGGAGAAACTGTTAGCCGCCACTTTCATGCTGTGTTATCGGCAATCATTGTACTAGAAGATGAATTTCTTCGAAAACCATCTGCATCCATTATATCTCCGATGATCCTTCACAATCATAGATTTTATCCTTATTTTAAGGTATGGACATGAACAATTATGTGAATAAATAGTTTTGATTGATATATACAATTTCATGTTACTTTATTAAATAATGAACTATTATTTAGGACTGTATTGGAACTATAGATGGAACACATTTTCGTGTCAAAGTACCCATAGCGGACCAACCTAAATTTCGAGGGAGAAAAGACTGGCCGACACAGAATGTATTAGCTGCATGTAATTTTGATATGAAGTTCACCTATGTATTAACGGGTTGAGAAGGAACAGCATCTGACTCAAAAGTTCTTAAGAATGCATTATCGAGGGATGATAATCTTAAACTTCCACGAGGTTAGCATGTACATAAAACTATATTGTCTCATTAGTAGGTAAAGATTAGTAGTTTGTATGTTTATACTTAATTAATCATTTTCAATGATGGATTCTGTAGGAAAATTTTACCTTGGGGATGCTGGATTTATGCTTAAGCATGAATTAATTACCCTATATCGAAGTGTAAGGTATTACTTAAAAGAGTATGCAAGACGTGGCCCAGAAAATGAAAAGGAATTATTTAATCTTCATCATGCTTCATTGAAACATGTTATCGAAAGGTCATTTGGAGTTTTAAAGAAAAGATTTGCAATAATCACAAGTGGCACTGAACCACATTATGACTTTGAAACTATGACTGAAATTGTGCTAGCTTGTTGCATATTACATAACTTTTTAATGGGTGTAGATCCTGATCCACATCTGATAGCTCAAGTTGACCGAGAACTACAAGAAAATAATCCAGAAGAGGATGAAGTAGTTCGACATGAACAAGATGAAGACTATAGGCGGGGTGCCATATTAAGGGATGAAATAGCTGCTTAAATGTGGGCCGACTATCAACTAGGGCTCTGATCACTCATTTACAAAATTTTGCAAAAAAAGCTATTAGTTGTATTATCTGTGCACTGAGTTGATTTTATAACTATGATTTGTTATTATTGAATTCATGTTACCTCTTGAAGTGTTATCATATTCTGCTTGAGAACTTTGGTGTGCAATTATTGAATCACTTTGTCACATGTTGTACTTATGGAGTGTATTGAATCTTTATTTGTTGAATAAGTGATAAGATAGTTTACAAATGGTTTGATTTAAGATTACGGATGTTATTTCTATCCACTTGTTTTGTAGATTGAGAAGTGTTCATGGCAAAGAGAGCATCATGCCAAGGTGAGGCCACTAGTCGGGATACCCTAAGATGGACCGACGAAATGGATACAACCTTCATTGATGCTTTGATTGAAGAATGTCGTAAAGGTAATAGAGTGGATGGCACATTTACTACAATGACATATGACAACATACTTTCACATTTGAGATCTATGTATGGTAACCACATCCGCAAAGAGAATCTTAAGAATAGACTCAAGACTTTAAAGGATCATTTTGGAGTTTGTTATGATAATTTTCATGGGCTTAGTGGATTTTCTTGGAATCCAATTACAAAGATGTTTGAGGCTGAAGCTGAAGTTTGGGAAGAATTGATTAAGGTATACTTTATGCATTTACTCTCTTATTTGGTATTAAATGTCACTAGTAATTTTTGAAGAAGTATCTCAATAATATAGATTTTACATATAGGCACAGTCATAGTAAATATTCTTCTATTTGATTTAGGCAAAACCAGAAGTGAAAAAGTGGATGCGTACTCCAATCAAACATTATGATAAACTATTTGAGATATATGGTACAGACAGGGCAACAGGAAAACATGCTGAAAGTGCCAAAGAAAAAGTGAAAAGGTGGGAGAAGCATAAAGAAACAATTAACTTGAATGATGATGATAGTTTTTTAAATATGGAAGAGGAGTGGAATGAGGATCCGGTTACTCCTCATGCTACTAGTTTCACAATGGGTCATAGTCCTGAAATTGGTTTATCTAACCAATCAACTGGCTCTCAAGAAACATCATCAAGAAGTACTAAACGCAAAACAACCATGAGTGATAAATTAGAATCAGAAATGGAAACAATGAGTAAAGGCATTCAAGCATTGACTGACATGATGAAAGATGGGAATCATTTTTATGAGAGATCAATAAATATTGCTGAAAAGCAAGTGTTAACAGCTGAAGAACAAGTGCAGGTAGCTAAGGAGCAAGTTCAAATTGCTAAACAACAAGTGCGAAGAGCTGAAAGGAGTCTTGTGATTCTTGAGCAAAGTAGGCCTCGCATTTACTCTGAGAATGACGTGTGGACTGAGTTAGAGAATTTATGTGTGATGTCAGAATTGCGCATGAGGTGTTACCGCTTTTTATGCAGAGAAGATAGAACTAAGAGGGAATTTTTTGGTGTTCCGGCTGACGTACGTCTTGCCACATTATATGAATTGATGAGAGAAGCAGGTGCACTCTAAGAACAATAGTCCTAGTAATGTGGCTAATATTTTGAGACTGACACAAATATAACTATTACATCAAGATAGGTACAAGTATCTTCATATTTTGTGGGTAACATATCTATGACTTAATTAAGGCTTATCATGATAATACCTCATGTCTTTGTATTTTGTGACTTTCATAACTATAACTATTATTAACTATACTACTAGTGACTTAGTAAAAAAAGTGTATGGTATTAGTAATGATTTGATCAAAAAGGTCCTTGTATTAAGTTTGTTAGTTTCATATGTAATGACTGGATCATGTAATATTTTTTTTATGTGTATTTGTAAGTGTAATATAAGGCATCATATATTAATCAAATCATATAATGTGATTGGTTAGCCTCATTAAAATTATGTACATGTAATTATTGATTTAGATATTTTTTTCTAATGAAATTATTTTCAGTTTATGTATTAACATGAGTAGTAAATAAAAATAAAATTTATATTTTATCTAATTTGATCACGCTAACTGTGTTATTATTATTATTATTATTATTATTATTATTATTATTTTATCAAATTTGTATTTCTAACTTGTTATATTATAAATATAATTAAATTTTGTTGTTATTATTTAATCACATTTATGAATATTTACATAATTGTATACATAATAATATTACTATATTATTTGAAGAGTAATATTGTCATTATATAACTTATTCATTTTTTCTCTCCATTTTTCTTTCCAAACAAACAACATAAATTATTTATCTTTCAATATCTTTTCATCTTATTTTCCTTCCATCTAAACACACCCATAAAAATTAAATTTCACTTTTATTTCTTTCTTTTCTATTTCTTTTCACTCAATTTCTTTCCTTCCTATTTCTTTCCACCCCAAACAAAGTGTAAGAGTCTAAAAACCCCTATCATTAGTATTTCTCTGTTTTATTCTACGTTCTCGCGTCTTCTTCCACGTTTTCCTTCCTCTCTTCATTTTTCACCTTCATGCGCGACCGTTTAATATTGCGGTTACTAAGCCCTGCAGCCCTGTGCACGTTCTTCACTCTGCCACTTTTTCGAAATTTAAGAAGTACAAGGAAACAAAAAAAAAACAAGTGTGACTGATTTAAGTTTATTCTATTTCTCATGTTTTGGTTATTATGCTGCACCTAACTCCCTAATTCTATTTTCCTAATTTTCAGGTAAGATTCCTTTTTCAACTTGCTCAGTTTAGTTGGACTCAATCTTGTGCCTCCATTTGTCCAGGTCCTTAGGCAAATTCCCAACATCCAAAATATTTGGTTCTTTTTGTGTAATCCCAAGTGTTTGTTATTTTATCATCAAAGCCTCATAGATGAATAGATGATGAGAGATATTTACACATTTAACGCATTTAATTAATGTTTTTAAATTATATATGAAATTTATAAAATATTATCACAGTAGTATAATTAATTAATTATATCCATTTTTAATAATAATTTATGTGAATATAAAATTAATTATTTTTTCTAATATAATGTTATATAATTAGATATATAATTTATACTGATAATGTATAAAAATTAAATTTATATATAATTATTTATTTTCATTTATAATATGTAAATTATATATAAAATACATAATAAATAATTATTGGTACTCTCCAGAAACCAATATTTACTAGTTGGTGAATTTTAGTATACAGAGCAAAAATTGGTACAGATTTAAAGATTTGTTTACACCACACTTTCTAAAGCCACATTTTAAACCGTAACTCTTCATAAAGAAAAGCGTCACCTAATGGAAAAAAAGTAAATTAGAAGATTTAAGAGAAGAAATAATCAAGTTATCAAAATTAATAGATCAAAAATTAATGATTTTAACTAATGTTAACTGTAATGACACCGAATTCTTAAAATCAATACAAAATGATTTTTCTCAAAATCTTTATTTTACTATAAGTTTTATTGAAGGACTTCAAAAACCTGAAAAAACTTATTTTTCACACGGAATTTCTAAGAAATGTTACCATGGAAATGATTCCCCACATCTTTATCATACTTTTAACCCACAATTAAATTCTATAGTAGATATGTTTGAAGAAATATTAGTATCCATAAAATTTCAAAGAAATAAAGAAAAAGAGAATCCCAAAGAAGAAAATTTTCAAAATATAATCAACATAACAGATCTAAAAGTAAAACCACCACTAAAATTATGAATATTGAAGAAAAATTAGAAGAAGTTACAATGCTTTTTAAACAATTAAAAATGGCTCAAGAAAATAATATTATGGAACAAGGATTTCAAATAGAAGAAGAATTAGTAAATTCTGAAAATATAGAAAATGAAGAACACATCCTAGATTATTCAAGTGACGAAGAACCAGCAATTTCAATACAAGTAAAAAATGAAGCTGGAACATCTAAAAATAACCAATCTCAATATAAATGGGAAACAGGTTTTGATAATTATGCTTTTAAAAAAGGGTTTATAAATAAAGATTCAAAATATACAAAAATATCATCAAAATACGTTCCTAAAATCCAGAAAATGGAAGGAGAAAGAATGCTTGATTTAGACTGTAAAAAGAATGAAAAAGAAATTTTCGAAAATTGGTTGAATCCCTTTTTATTAGAAGCTTTTACTAATCCAAAGTTTAGTGATTTGTCTGGAAGAGATATTTGGAATTACATAGGATTTCATACTAAAGGAACTATAAGAGATTATATGACATCAATAGAAAACCAAATAATAGAAGATTTAGCAACAAAAACAACAGCTTATGATAAGATATTATATATAATGATGATTCTATATAAAGAATTTTTTGGAAAAAATATTATAGATCATAGACAAAAAGTCTATAATAAAGAATATCAAGAAGCAAAAAACTATTTAGCTAATATCCAGATATATGATCTATTTAATGTGGAATCTTATATATGTGAATATAGAATACATTATTACAAATTAAAAGAAGAAGATAAAAATCATTATCTTAGTATGTATATAACAAAACTTTCATATCCTGCTAATGAATTTATAATGGAAAGATTTATAAGAGAAATAAATAGAGGGACAATTGAAAATAATTTTGGTGGAGCAACCGCTGCAATAAGAGAGGAAATAAAAGAACGTTGTATGCAAGAAGCAACTCAAAAAAGATTTGCAAATATAATTAGAATTTGCTGTCAGGATAATGAAGAGATACCCCAAAAATATGGGCTTAATAAAAATTTTTAGAGAAAAAGAAAATACCAATTTAGAAAAAGAAAATACTATCCAAACTGGAGAAAAAATAGGTATTTTAGAACAAGAAATAACAATAAAAACAAAAGGCAAAAAAGTGACTATTGCCCAAATAAAAAAGAAAACTGTAAGTGTTGGTATTGCCAAGAAGAAGGACACTATGCAAATGAATGTCCGAAAAAAAAGGATAAAAAAGATCTTACTAAACAAATAGAAATTGCTAAGTCTTGTTTCATGGAACCTTTAGAGGAATCTGATGATAACCTAGATTATATTTTTTAATATGTCTCAGAAACAGACTCAGAGACTGAGTAATAATGGCACATTTATTACTATAAAAATAACAGAAAAATTTATAAATGCTTTTATAGATTCTAGAGCAACACAATGCTTTGCTAGTTCAAATATAAAACTTGATTGGAAAAAATTAAAGAAACCATTAAGAGTTAGAATAGCTGATAAATCAATACATAAAATTGACCAAAAAGTAGAGATGGCTGAAATTTTTATTCAAAATTATAGGTTCATTGTTCCATCTATATATATGTTAGATTCTGGAATGGATTTTATCATAGGAAATAACTTTTTAAAACTATATCATCCATTCATTCAAGAATTAACATATATAGTTTTAAAAGCTCCACACGATTCTTCAATAAATCAAAAATCAAAACGTATAAAAATACCAACTACTACTATAGATAAGATCTTAAAATTTAAAATATTTCCTATATTAGAAACATGTTATTTAAATTTATACTTTCAGATAAACATTCCAAAAAATAATCTTGAAATAAAGATAGAGGAACTTTTGGATGAAATTTGTGCTGAAAATCCTTTAGATATTAAAAATACAAATAACGAATTAGTAAGCATTAAATTAAAAGATCCTACAAAAGAGATAAATGTTCCAAATAAAATTCCTTATTCCGCAAGAGATAGAGAAGAGTTCTCTTTAGAATGTAGAGATTTTTTGGAAAAAGGAATTATAAGATTAAGTAAAAGTCCTCATGCGGCTCCAGCCTTTTATGTCGAAAACGATAATGAAATTAAAAGGGGAAAACGAAGAATGGTTATTAACTATAAGAAGATGAATGAAGCAACTATTGGTGATGCTCATAAACTTCCAAGAAAAGATTCTATTTTAGAAAAGATAAAAGGAGCAACTTGGTTTTCATCTCTTGATGCAAAATCAGGATATTGGCAACTTCGTTTAGACGAAGAAACAAAGAAATTAACTGCTTTTACTTGCCCAACAAAAGAATCAACAAGTGTGTTACTCTATGAATGGAATGTATTACCATTCGGATTAAAACAAGCTCCAGGTATTTATCAAAGATTTATGGAAGAAAATCTAAAAGAGTTAAATGAATTTGTTTTAGTGTACATTGATGATATACTAATTTTTACAAAACAGGATAAAGAAGATCATCTTCAAAAATTATTAATAGTTTTAGAAAGATGTAAAGAAAAAGGACTAGTTCTTAGCAAAAAGAAAGCAATAATAGCAAAACAAGAAATAGAGTTTCTTGGATTAATTCTATCCACTCAAGGAAAGCTAAAACTTCAGCCAAATGTCCTAGAAAAGGTAAATTTATTTCCTAATAAAATAGAAGATAGAAAATAATTACAAATATTTTTAGGATGTATAAATTATATTTCTGATCAAGGATTTTTAAAGAATATAACAGAATACACTAAAAGCTTATTTCCAAAAATAAGTACTAAAAAAGAATGGAAATGGGATGAAAAAGATAGTATGCAAATTCAAAGGATTAAAGAATTATGTGAAAAACTTCCAGAACTTTATATTCCAGAAGAAAATGACTACTTAATAGTAGAAACAGATGCTTCAGACATAACTTGGTCAGGATGTCTAAAAGCTAAGAAAGCTATAAAAAGTTTGGAACAAGAAAAAGAATCACTAGATTCTAAATATTCTCCAAAGGAATTACTTTGCAGGTATATTTCAGGGACTTTTACTCCAACAGAACGGAGATATACCACTCATGAAAAGGAAACTCTAGCATCAATTAAATCTCTTAAGAAATGGAAAATTGATTTACTACCCAGAGAATTTACATTAAGGACAGATTCAAGTTATCTAACAGGTTTCATACGATATAATTTTAAAGTTGATTATAATCATGGACGATTGGTAAGATGGCAATTATTTTTGTTACAATATCCAATAAAAATTGAATATATTAAAGGTGACAAAAATGTGATTGCAGATACATTAACAAGAGAATGGAGTTCGTCTACAACGCATTAGATCAAGAAATTCAGAAATACGAACAAGAACTTGAAAAATGCAAGCATTGTCAGCAAATAAGGACACAGATCCAATCCCTCAAGAAAGCCATCGAAGAAATGAAATCAACACAACAACCAAAACCATCAGAGTTCAGCCAGCTAAGCGTGGTGGACAAATCAGGTGAAGAAAAAATTCCAGAAAATAAAACAATTGCTGAAATTATCAAAAAATCCACCCAAGATAAAAAATATTATGTAATTTATAATGGCCCCATGAAAGGAGTATATGATGCCTGGGAAAAAGCAGCACCATTTACACATCAATCAAGGATAATTCATAAAGGAGGGTTTTTAACACTGGAAGAAGCAAAAGAATCTTTCAGGGAATATGAAGCTCTTCATCCAGAGCAAACCCTAAAAAGAGCAGATAAAGCTCCAATTCAAACCCAGAGAACAGGAATAATAAGAAACATTCCTATAAGGACTGAAATCAAGGAAAAGAAAAGGGTATGTAGATCAAATCTCAGAGAAACCCTTAACATAGTCCTAAATTGGACTGAAGAAAAAAGAGCAATCTTGGGATATTATCCTATTGCCAAAGAACAGCTAACAAAGCTGGTTATATTTCCAGATGCTTCCCCATCTGACACCTATCAGTTTTTCCAGTATGGATTAATTGATACAATTTTAATTTTTAATGATTTGAAAATTATTAGTGAGTTTCCTGCAGGATTCATTGATGCAGTAAAGAGATTTAAAAATATGATTGACAACGTAAATCCAAGGGATATATCCCTAAAATTTACGAATAGTCAACCTATTTTTAATGAAGAAGAAGAATGCTTGGTTCCAGCACATCAAGTAATCTTCATGTCCGTCTTCCCAGGAAATTTTCAACCAATTGATCAAATTCAAGATTTAACAATCTACAGCCATGAAGGAAGACTAGCCAGCACACTAGCAAGGGTCTTCGAAAGAACTCAAAAGATAACAAGGGAATCTCACACAAGAATCAATTATAAAAGCAGAAATACTTTGCTTGTGTCCAGTAAAAGGAATGAAATTGAAGAAAGAGAGATGAGACTCTTAGTGGAATTTGAATCAGCATTCTACAACTTATCTGGACTCTTAGAAAAGCTCCCCGAAGGGATAAAAAGGAATCTCTGCTATTTGATAAAAGACAGAGAAGACCACAAGTGCCAGCTATGTGTCTCAGAGTTATCTGAAGAAAGCAATAATGAAACGGAATCAACCCACATGATAAAGGAAGGAGACAACGCATCTGAAGGTCACATAATGAAAGAGGAGGACAGCACATCTGAAGCATCTCTCAACATTATTGCATAGTGACGTAAGCGCTTAGGTCATAGAGCACCAACAATGTAGCTGGTGCAAGATAATAAACAATGACGTAAGCAATGACGTCATAAGAAGGGTAAGGATGGGAATTGTCCATCAGACCCAACCATTATAAATAGGTTGCTTAGGCAATTGTAGAAATCATCAAACAATAGAAAGCAGGAGGCTACGAGTACTTATATGCTAGGAGAGCAAGGAGGAAGCTGCCGAGGCGATTCTATAGTTTGAAGAAGAATTCCCTTAGGAAAAACCAATTCTAAACTCCCCTCTGGAGTTAGTATCTACAATCTCCCCTCTGGTGATAAAAACATCTTATGTAAAATATATTAAATAAATGAAGTTTTTCTCCAAAAAGGTACGCCTTTATCCTAATTTCTTAGTTATGAATTATTTAGAAAGCTTAGAATTAACAGAAGAATCTGATTATTATAGATTAACTGCTTTATTAGATAATGAAAAATAGGCTGTTCTAAAAATAGAATTAAATCTCAAATCAAATGAAAATTTCAATAAACAAAATCTTTTAAAAGAAGTTTTTAATAGAAAAAATATAATATACTATGAAAAATTTAACTTGAAGCCCCTATAAAGATAAAATCCGCCAATGGAGAACTTGAAATAGCTTTGATAAATGATGAAGAATTGAGTAAACAGATTGAGAAAATTAAGGATCAATAAAAAAGATCTAAAATTGGATGGATTCATATTAGTACTATACAAGTCTTAATCAAATCTACATATATGAAAGGAATTAATTCACCAATAAGCTTAATAATCTGTGATAAAAGAATTACTGATGACCCAATAGATCAAATAATTGGAATTGTTCATGGAAACTTGGCAAACGTAAATGTTAAATTCAATGCCCATCTTGGATATGCTATACCTTTATCAACTGAAAACCTTGGAAGATCTATAAGTTTGGCTTATAAATTTCATAGAAAGAATCCAATGGAACAAGACGATGAACCTTTTTCAATTACATATGCAATAAATTATGCTTTAACAAATAGCCATCATAGTATAATATTTAAAAACAGAGAAAGAATTTATGTTGATGAATTATTTCAGAAAATTGTAAAAACAGAAATACCAAAATATAAAGCTATTGAAAACCCAGTTCTATTATTAAAAGAACCATCAGAAAAATTAGTTTCATCGAATTTTCAAATAAGAGAATCTAAAATTAATAGCCCTTTAAGTTTATCCAAGTTAAAGATTAAAGAAGAAAATTCTGAAATAAAAGAATTAACAAAAAAGGTCGAAAAATTAAATGAAACCCTAAACATTAAATTATGACAATAAATAAAGAAAAAATATATGTAACTTATCAAGACAAGAAACAAGAGCTCTTTGAAAGAGAAAATCGGTTGAATTATTTACAATTTTCTGAAATAAATCAAAGAGCATTTGAAGCTCTAAAAATAATTTATGGCAAGTTAAAAAGAGAAGTCGAAGAACTAGAAAAATTAATAGAATCTCTAGAAAATAGTGATGAATCGATGATAGAATTTGCAGAAATTCTAAGATAAATAATGAAGCATACAAAGATTGAAAGACCAGAAAATAAAATAAATAGGAAGAGGGCGAAAAAATTAAAAAGTAAAATAAAGGAGTATATAAGAAAATTAAATAATCTTCAGATCGAAATTGATGACCTTATAATAAAAAGGATAGAAATAAGAATAAATATAAACAAGTTGAAGTTAAACTTAAAAAATTTATAAATGCCTGGAAAATCATATTATGACTTAAAAGAATTAAAGCTGTTAAAAGAAAAAATGGAAAATGAAGTTGAAAAATTAAAAAGATATTTAGAAACAACAGAAAATGTAGAAACAAAAGAAGTTTTTGAGGATTTAAGAAATTATATTAAAGAAAAAGACAAACAGATAAAAGATTTTATATACAATAATCCATGCAAAAAAGAATATTATAAACTAAAACAAGATTGAAAAATCAGAATTATAAATACTAGTAATACGGTCAATACTTTTTATTATGAATTGGCAAATTAATCGAAGAGTTAATAAAAATTTCGAAAAAGAAATTAAAAGAAAAGACGCTTAGCCAAGTTAACGATTAAGGGTAACACTTTCTCTTTAAGCAACACTTTTAATGACACGCTTTTTCAGCCACAAAAAGACAAAAATCTATACAGACACATCTATACACTAGATGGCCCTTACTAGTTTATTAAAAAAAGTTACTTGTTCATTTAAACACTTGGTTAAATTTATCTTCTTGTATTGAATATAATGGTAAATAATGATTTTTTCCATTTAAATTAAAAAAGGGTTTCTCTAAATAGAAAATTTGAAGACATTAATAAACTTATGAACATGGATTTTAATATAATATTATTTATATTTCAATTATGTGATAGTAATAAATTTAAGATTTTCTTCTCAATAATTAAAGATAGTGTGATTATAAATAAATACTTAGACACGAAAATCCTTTTTTTATATAAGGAAAAAGTTAGATACAAACCACCTAGCAATGGAAATTGAAAAGTAATGAACTATGAAGTACAGATAACATTAGAAAATTGGGGGTAGTTAAAAGATCCTAACGTATGCTTACTCATAAATGTTGTTAATTCTTTATTATTTTTTATTTATAGTATCTCACAATCATAATCCGACATATCAAAGACGGATTCATGGCAGATCAAAAAATTACTGTATATATTAAATAAGATTTAAATCTCTAATATTTAGCAGATTAAATAAATTTATGTCAGATTAATTTTTATTTATTTTTTTTACGATATTTTTTATTTCGACATGTACTAAGTTTCATTTAAAAATTTATTATTGGTCAATAAATTATTACATATATAAAGTAGAATTCGAACCTCAATATTTTTTTAAGTGGACTAATGAATTAATCGTTAGACCAACCCAACTTAATTATTTTTTTATTATTTTAATGACATCATTCGGCAGCAAACAAAAAGAAAAAAGTGGCAGGCCCAAGTTGGATGATTTAGAGCCACCTATGTTGGCTCTTGTGCTTTGGCTAACTCATAAGTCTCCCTAAATCATATCATCATCACATAATTTCAAAAACAATGAAAATTAGATCGTAGAATTTGGGGTATTTTTTAAAATTGTTAATTGGAATTTCCGCAAGCTAGAAGATTCTATTTGTATTGACTATTGAGGATTTGGTCTCATTCTTTCGCTTTCGTACTATTAACAGCCTCCGCAGGGTAGCAACCGCCAAGCGGCGATCTTTCCCTTTTTCACTATTATTTCCCTTTTTTTTTAATAAAAAAACAAAATTGTATAGCAAATAAGCAACGCTAACAAGGAAAAGACAATAATAGAAAAGATAATATGAACTTATATGTAAGACACTTAATAATTAAGTCGTTTATTTGGTCAAATAATTAGAATTCTTGACTTTTATCAAACTACAATATATATTTTCTATTAATGATTTTAATACATTTACAATATTGACCAATCTTACCAATTTTTTATTTCTTTTGAGGATAAATAATCCCCCCTTTGGTAGGTGACTGATGTTTGTTTAAATAAATAACATAATAATGTAATATTTTATGGTTTAAATTTATTTAACATTCTAATGCAATAAAGAATAAAAAATATAATTATTTTGATATAAATTGAAAACAAAATGATTTCAAAATAAAAATTTTTCTATTTTAAAATTAGACAAAATAAATTTTTTTATTTATGCCAATATTTTTAGAGTTTAATTTTAATATACTGATATAAATTGAGAATTTACATAATAAGACTTATCTAATCTTTAAAATTTTTTAAATGTTCTAATCTTTAGTTGTGAATAAATTCTAATTTTTTTTAAAAATATTTATTCTAATTGACTATTTTATCAAAAATTTACAGTAATTTGTCAAGCAAAATCTAAAAGTAAAAAGCGTAAGAATATTATTAACATAATATCTACAATTGGATTAAAAAAATATAGACTTCAAATAATTTTACTAACAAAAAACTACTTAAATAAAGAGCAGAATAAATATGCCAATGAGTAATAGCTCAAATGGCATAGTCTCTCCATACTCAATTAAGAGGTTGCGGATTCGAGTCTCCTATCTTTGGTAAAAAAAAAAAAGCAGAATAAATATGAATACAAACCAAACTAAAAATATTAAACATAACAAACATTTTATTCTTTAAAATTTGGATAATCTTTATTTATTAATAAAATATAATATTAAAAATTAGTAAAATAAAAAATATTACTTTTTATGAATATAATATTTTATATATTAAATTATGAAGATATTTAATAAAATAAAATAAATATATTAAATAAGATACTATATTATATAATGATTAAAATTGAAAAATAAAAAATATTAAATACAACCACCAAAATTTTTATTTTATTTTAACTTATCTAATTCAAAATTCATTCAATGTGAAAAAAAAGGAAATAACACTTTCATACAATATCTTAATTAAATTCTATATAATGATAAAAAATTTTAATTTTATTTTATTATATATTTATATAGATATTAAACTTCCAGCAACAATAACTATTTTAAAATTAGTCTCAATTGAACATCTAATTGATTTGATTTAAATTATCTGTAAGATATCTTATACATATTCTATAACAAAAATGAGTAATTAAACTTATTTCTTGATTTAATAGAAGCTCAACGAAATAAATAAAGTCTAAAATAATAAGAGATATGTAAAAAGTGGGTTTGATTATGCCTATTCCTAATTTTAAATGGAATGGAACGACACATAGATCTATTATATATGAATATATTATTTATTTAAATATGCTCAAATGACTTCTTACTCATAATAATGTAATAGTATATTCTCACTTTTCATAATTGAGAATGTTCTCACCATGAAAATGTAAATTACCCTATTCCACTCTGATTTTATATGAAATGTACTTAAAATCATTAAGTTGACTCGATCATTAGATTGTAGATTTTAAGTTTATAATTCTAGTCTATTCTAATTTTAAACGGAACATATCTATTAATTCTTTAATTTCAGTTAGTAAGATAAAAAGAGTCGGATCTTAAACTCTACATATTATTGTACGGTAAAAATTTTTTTGATAGTATGAATTAGAGAATTAACTCCAATTAATTATTTTTATTTTTATTTTATATTTAGTTAGCTGATCGTCTCATTTGCTTTGTTATTAAACATTTTTTTTTAATTTGAATTCAAAAATCTTCTAATCTAATTAAAAACTAAAAAAAAAAGATATATTAAAATATGAGAACAAATCCTACTATTTCTAGTCTTGAGATTTTTGTGCTTGAAAAAAATCTAGACTTATTGACCAAATAATAGGTCTAGTATTGGAGGTAGCTTTTTCTCCAAAAAAAGCCAAATATTTATAGTGCTCTGTTAGTAAAGAGTTGAGACATTGTTGGTCGAAAAATTAAAAGAAAAAACATTAAATAATTCCTAACAATTACTTCGAAAGACGAGGTCCTCCACAAAAAAACCCTTTATGACCCCTGATATTTTTTTTATGAGACTAATTAGTCCTTCTGTCAATATTTTTTAGGGGCTAATAAGTCTCATAAAAATAAGAATCATGACTGAAAAGGGTATTTTTTTATTTGAAGACCTCGTAGTCCTTCGAAAAAATTATCAAAGATCGAGTTGGGTATTCACTCAAAAATTAACATGGCTTGTGAAGTACATCAATTATTAGGCAATAATCGAATTAGAGCTTAATTTACATATTATGGTACTAGCGCAAATATGATTTTCGCTAAACAAACGTAACGCTTTAGCTAGTACACAAAAGTGCATACTATAATTCTTTTTTTTATTGATAACTATGTGCATCTATCGCACGTATGAAGAAATAATCCATTATCCCGACAACAATGACCGAAACTAGCATTTGCAGTTACGTGTAGTAGCAATTAAGTAATTTCATTTGATTTCACCAGTTTTAGTTTACGATTTAAAAATTGCTGGACCAGATATCAATAACTATTTTATCCGGAAAAAATTATCTTTTTCTCAACAATGTCTTTGTCATTTGATTTAATAGTATTCTATTAGATAAGAATATATTTAATCAATTTTGATAACTTTGGGATAGAATATTAGAACGAAAGAATCTATTAAATAATGAACTATTGGCTCTAAGTCATCTCTGACAATAAATAAATCGACAATTTAAAATGTTTTTTTTTTTGCGTATTTTGATAAATCATCGTTTATATATAAATGTCGGAAGATTTGTTGGAAAAGTAAGATATTATAACATTTTTTATTTTGTTTTCTTTTTCTTTGTTTGAGTTGTTTCTTTTTTTTTTTACTCTTGTTAAGATGACGAAACAAGAAGAAAGTAAAATAAAAAGAAAAAATTAAAAAAAAAGAAAAAGATGATAATGATGATGATGATGAAGAGGAAAATTTTGAATTGTGTAAAATTTACACAATTTTTTTTAATTTTGACACCAAAATTTCTTAATTCTAACACAAATTCTTGCTAAAAGAGTGAAACAAGAATTATGAGAATGTGAAAGAAGAAGAAGAGGAAGAGTAGAAGGATGATGATGACGATGATGATGAAGAGGAGGAGGATTTTGAATTATACAAAATTTATTAGAAAAATAGCACCTAAAACTTTTAACCATGACATAGAAAGTTTATTAATTTTTACAAAGAAATTTCTTAATTGTGACACATAAATTTTTTAACCGTGTTATTTTAAACTAAATGATGTACTTTTCTTATTATTGAACTAGTTGAGTAGTATTGAGCTCATGTATAAGAGGTATAGGTACCTGTGTCACTTGCAACAGATTGATATATTTTTTAGTTCTAAAACACATTTAAATATATTTTGTTAGACGAGTGAGTTTATAATTTAAACTTGTGATTCTTTAAAGATTTATTATGTCATTTACCAAAAAATTCTGTATTATTTTTAATTAAATAATGTATTTTTATTATCACTAAATTGATTGTGTGGTATTGAACTAGTATATAAAAATTTTAACCATTCATGTGTCATTTGTAGTAATTTGATATGTCTTTTGAATTTAAAACACATTTAAATATATTTTGTTGGCTAAGAGAATCCATTTTGGATTTGTAATTCTTTAAAATTTTTTTGTGTTATTCACTAAAAATTTATATATCATTCATGAAATTTTTTTCACTAAAAATTTATATATCATTCATGAAATTTGTTTTTGTTATTATTAAATTAATTGTGTAATATTTTGTTATTATTAAACTAATTGTATAATATTTAACTAAAAAGAAAATAAAAAAAAGATGATAGTAATGATGATGCATTGATGCTAATGAAAGAAGAGAAGAAAAAAATTAAATAAAAAAAAAAGAAATTCAAAGAGAAAGTAGTGATAACAGGGATTTAGATTCTCAAAAATTTGAATTTTACTTTAGAGAGTAAAGTGTGATCTCTCACCATTTATTTTATAGGTGGGACCAAGAATAAATATGAAAGAGAAATCATTCAAGGGTAGAAGATTACACTTTACTCTGTAAGGTAAAATTCAAACTTTAGATGATCCAAATCCGTGATAACAGTGATCATCATGCTAACAAAAAAAAATAACTTAAAAAAGTACACACAGTAACTTAACTAAATTTGATTAAAAAATTATTTAGTTATTTAGCTATTTTATTTTTAACATGATATTATGTAATTAAATATATATTAAAATTAATTTTACATTTTTAATTTTAAAGATTTCAATAAAATTTTTTAATTTTTAATTGTTTTTTAGTTATGCTGTGAGTGTTTATACTCAAATAGAGTTCAAATTCATTTTTTTTAAATTTTTTAAATTTTGATTTTTTAATGTAAAGACTATACTATTTTGGGATGAATAAAATAAAATAAAACAAATTCTATATTGCTACTCCTAATTATTGATTTAAAGATAAAACTAGTATTAAAAAGTTTATCCGAAAATTAAGAACTATAAATAAATTTTTAAAAAATTAAAAAATAAAATAAAAATAATACAAAATTTAAATATCATTTTAAAATTTATGTTTTCTTTTTAGATTTTAATGTTAGTGAATATATACAAATTGAACTCATTTTTCACTTTCCTATGTCAAACTTTTCAAGAGAGATACTTTCTCATTTACTTATAGTGAATATAGAATTTATTCAATTTTTTTTTCTGATAAAAACATTTTTAAATATCGAGTAGTCAGTTACCATTTTGTCCCGATATTTATGGTAAAGGAAGAAACTAGGAGATTCCTCTTAAAACAATGAAACAAGGCGAAATGTAAAACTGGGAATATTTATTTATTTATTTATTTTAAATTAAATAATTACTTTTGAGTTTTGAAAAAGAAGAGGGCGATGAGCCGATGACGCACTTGTTTATAATTTTATACTCTCTTCTCAACTGTCTCGCCGTGTTCATCTCGCGTGCATAGCATAGCAGTCAGAAAAGAAAAAAAAAAATAAAAAAATAAAACACAGAAAAAATTTAAAAAAGAAAGAGAAGACCAAACCAAACCCATCCCCCACACTCACACACAGCATTAGAGAAGAAGAAATTTCCAAAACCCCTTTTCAGTTTTATTGACTCCTTCATCTTCCCTCATTCAAGAACCTAACCCCTCTTTTCAATTTTTCCTTTTCTCTCTTTCTTTCCATATCATTATTATTCTGCCAACCAAACACACCCTTATTATTTTTTTTTTATTATAATTATTATTATTCTGCGATCGTTTCACCCTTTCTCCTCTTTCGATCTCGAAACAACTCAGATCTTCCCGATTCCGATTCCCCTTTCCAAAACGCAAAAACGCACTGCCGTTTTGTATTCTCTTTATTCTTCACCTGCTTTGGGTTCGTCGTTTCGTCCACCACAGTGTCGGTTTTGCGTGGTCGGAGGAAAGTGAGAGAGGATTGATTCTGTGTGTGCGCGTGTATAATAAGAGCCATGCTGTTTGCTTTAAGAGTGTGGTTATGAGGTAATATGGAAGTTGTCGTTTCACTCTTAAGACTAAAACTACACCACAAACTGCAGCAAGAACATGTCGTTTTACATTGGTCGCGAGGCTTCAAAGGTTAGTTTCTTTTCTCTCTCTCTCTTTTTTTAAAAAAACCTCTCTCTATCTGTATTTTTTGCTGGTCAATGCTTGATTACTTTGGGTTTTTGAGTGTAGCTATGGAAGAGAATTTGTGCAGAAACGATTACAGAAATCAACCTTCTTCTCGAGAATTGGAAGTACCTACTCGCTGGTCTTGTTTGTCAGGTTCGATTCTTCTTTCTCTTTTTTTTTCTTTTTCTTTTTTTTTTCTTTAAATTTGTATTGAAGTTTTTTTTTTTGAACTATACTTGAGCTCTAGTACAAATTCTTTGTCTTCTTCTTGCTGATGTTGTTAACTGTCTAAAACTTTTTTTTTTTATCAACGATTTTGTGTCACGTATCCAAGAGTTTGAAACTTTGAATAGCTTGATGTATAGAGTGAATATAGAAGTTGAGTTCTTGGTTAATACTATATTTGACGACTTGTGTGTAAATTTGTTTTTCACAATATCATATAGTATTGTTGAATTAAAGTTGTGATTTGAATGGTACGGATATGTTACCACATATAGAGTATTATTATGAACTTGAGTTTATATATATGTAAACATAATGTCGGTGTTTTAACTTTTAATGTGGGATTCATGGAACCACTAGCTTTTTTGCAGCATCTTTTGGCAAACTTTGCAATGCTGGAAATTTGGCATTTGATGATGTATCCTTTGGATTTGGATCAATTAATTCTCAGCTGCAACTGACTGGTTCCAATTAGTTATTCCTTCTGAATCTGAATTACAAATATACTCCCAATTTTATGTGGAACCAAGATGATAAAATATTTCATTTCCTTTGCAGCATGTTGTTAATGACAAATGTTTTATTAAGAACTTTTTCTGTGTGATGAACAAATTTTGTGATGTATATATTTGTGTGTTTTCTATGTATGCATAAGGTGTAATGGTACACAGTACATTTGATTTACTTGCTTATTTGGTATATTTAATTTTTCATGCAATGTTTTATGTTTAAATTTAAACTGTATCCCTACAGTACATACATGGCTTGGCTGCCCGCGGAGTTCATTATTTACATAGGCCTGGCCCTACTCTACAAGATATTGGATTCATGATTCTTCCTGTGCGTAATTTTCATTCCCTTCCTTTTCTTTTTAACCCCGAAATATCTATCTTACATAAGGTTATTAAACTCTCGAGTTAGCTCAGTTAGGTCCCTGAGGAAGTTTACGATTTTATGACTTGAGCTTATTCAAGTTTACTTGAGCTTGTGTAAGTTCCACGAGTTCAGGCGAAGGCTCGAGTTTGATTACCATGATATTTACATAGTATTTGAGGAACTTCTAATTTATATAATCTTGGTGCTTTAACAGGAGCTTGGACAAGACAAAGCTTATATCAGTGAAACTCTGTTTACCTTTATCTTTGTATCCTTTGTCTTGGTAAGAATTCCCACCATCTCTACATCAAACTCATTGCTTCAGCTTTCCTACATGATTATTATCTTCTGACTGTATTCAACTTTTCAACACCCAAATTTTTTGTGGTTGGAAGGTGTCTCTTTTGAAAGAGATTACGTTTTACATAACTTTGGCTTCACATTAATGAAGACAGAATTCTATACATTAATTGAGCTTCCCATTTTAGTTTTTGCTGTGGCAATCAATGAAATAAGGCTTAGTGTCTGTGCCATCCTATTGGTGAGGCTGCCATTTATCGTATATTTTTTTCATTGTGACTTTGTGATGTCTGAAAACATTAACAGGAACTCGTTAAGGGACTTCCTTTCAGTAAAATTGGGAATTGGGATACTTATTAGTACTAACTATTGAGAATGATATCTATGAAAACACAAGAAATCAAATAAACCTCTTATGGTGGTTGAAATTTTAAACCTCTCATTTAGAGGCCGAGTTTTGAATTTTCTGAAGCATTATGTGTTCTTGCAATTGGCTTAGCTTGAAGTTTCAGTTAGTCATATAGTACATCATCCTTCCTAATTTAGTGGCTCATGTTCTTTTTTAATTTCTTACCTTTTGATAAGGCCCTTTTATGTGGAGTACTTTGATGATATATTCTTTGTTATATGCTTTTGCAGTGGACATTTCATCCTTTCATATTGAAGAGCAGAAAGATCTACACAGTCCTAATATGGTGCAGAGTTCTAGCATTCTTAGTTGTAAGTATCGACCCTTCTTGTCATGCTAGTAAAATTATTGTTAATCTTTTTAGTATCCTTATAGAATAGATGGGTTCTTAGGGGGTGATAGATCATTGGACAAGAGTTAGTTGACAACACATAATGCTAGGTCTAATCAACATGTTTGATGTTGATTATTAACTCATGTTATTAAGTAGCCTTGCTTCCTTTCCCCTCATATATGGTCAGCCAGAGTATATTTGCTGCCATTTAAATGTTTAGAGCGAGTCTAGAGTAGATGAGCATGCCAGTTTCCCGCTTACATTCTGCTCATGTTTATTTGTTTAATGCAGGCTTCTCAACTTCTTCGCATAGTCACATTTTATTCTACGCAGCTTCCTGGTCCAAACTACCATTGCCGTGAGGTATAATTGTTTAAGAATATGTCCATGTAAAAATTTCATATATCTGAGGTAGTCTTCATGCATGCTAATAATTTGCACAATGTATCATGCAGGGTTCGAAACTTGCCACATTGCCTCGTCCAGATAGTGTTCTTGAAGTCCTCTTGATTAATTGTTAGTATGAGTGATTGTATTGGAGTTGTTGAGCTTTGTTGGCTTCTTTATAGTTTTGTACTAAATTGAATTTAACGTGCAGTTCCGCGTGGTGTGTTATATGGATGTGGGGATTTGATATTTTCATCACACATGATCTTCACTCTTGTATTCGTTCGTACGTATCAGAAATATGGCATTCGAAGGTAAAAAATGGCTGTCTTTTCTGAAGAACTAAATTTGTCTAGATTTCATTGCAGTAACTTTTCCTTGGATGCCTTGTTGATTTCATAAAATGCCATAACTGTGACATATTCTTGTCATGCTTACCGTTTTTATTTCTTGTGGTTATTGATGAAACACTAGGTCCATAAAGCAGGTAGCATGGTTACTTGCTATTGTTCAGAGTCTTTTGATAGTAGCATCTCGCAAACATTACACAGTTGACGTAGTCGTTGCATGGTAGGGAAGCATTTTCTGCTTTTGTGATTGGAAAACCATGTTATACGTCACCTTCAATTTAATCTTTATGGTCTCTGACTGCAGGTACACTGTTAATTTGGTGGTATTTTTCGTTGACAAGAAACTGGCAGGTTAGCACATTTGTAGTTTGTACAATTACAATAATACACACTGCTTTCGTCCACTCAACCCGCCTTTTGCCGTTGTACTGACTTAGTTTTTCCGCAGAATTGCCAGACCGGTCTATCGTGGCTGCAACCTTACTACCATTGAGCACGAAAGACAAAGATGGCAGGACCAAAGAGGAGAATCACAAGCTTTTGAATGGGAATTCTGGAGATCCTGCAGATAGGGTATGATGAAAATCTGTGTCCTTTCTCTTGTTCCTCTGGTGTGTAATGTCATTTTCATTGATCTTGACATAACAATAACATGTTTATTTTGCACTTGTTCAGAGGCAAAGAACTCAAGTAAATGGCAAGATCATGGAAGATGTCAACACAATACACCATCCTGACTCTGCAATGAATGGTGCATAGATAGATTAAATATAGAGGGGCCACTACTGTGTACAAATTGAAATAGGGTCCACTGCAAGAATTGCTGTTGGAAAGCTACTACTACAACAATCCTTCAATTTGAAGATTTAGTTGCCTGAACTGAAACATTCACCTCTTAATTCAAATCAGTATAATCCGATTTGTATTAAGTCAAAAATATTTGAATATGGGGTTCTGCTTTTCAACATTCTGCACCCCTGATCTGGTTGTCATGGTTAAATTATCTATAGCATCAGCATGTGCCATAGGGAAAAAAAAATTTATTTCCAATCCTTCTCACCACCATCATTGATACCATGTGCATATATTTTTCTTCCCTAGTCTATTTTATTTTATTTGAATCTTAATCCCTTGAATTCACGTGGTGTCCTAATAATAAAAAAAAAAGGTAAAGCATATATTTTTTTTAAGTTTTGTAATTTTTTTTAAAAATATTTTTAACGTTTAATTTTATTCAATTTTGTCTCTAATATTTTATATTTATTTAATTTTGTTTTTAATGTTTTTGATTTATTTCAAAATCATCTTTAAACATTTTTAATTTTGTCTTCAACATTGCAGATGAAATTAACATTTAGAGATAATTTTGTTGGAGACAGAATTAAATATGCTTTAAACATTAGAAATATTTTTAAAAAAATTATAAATATTAAAGATAAAAAATATATTTTATTCAAATAAAAAAGATTATATACCAACTATAAAGGCCTATAATGTAAACGAGTAATTTCAATCCATAGACCAATCGTGACTAGTTAAAGGCAAATATAACCCTTTTGATTGTGCATGTGAAAAAGGGGAAAAGATTTCACTGAGCCCTAATATGATTAGGTTGGTGGTTAACAAAAACAAAAGAGAGCATGATGACTTTATTATTGTATTATTACTTGAAAATTTGGCTACATGTGTTATGGGAGAGTGCGCATGTGCTTGGCCTTGCATGTGTTTTTCTTTTTTTATTAAGAAAAATTAGAAATTACGAATTGCAGTAGTTTTTTGTGTGGGTTGTCCCATTCGTTGTCCGTGGATTACAATCCCAATATGGATGTTCAAGTACCCTCTCCTATTGAAATAGGTTTGCCGTTTATTATACTAATTTACTTAGTCATAAGTCATTGGTGAGGCAGAACATCACATGCATTATGCCTATATTATCCTCATTCTCACATGGGCCCCCTGCCCCCACACTACAAATCTCCACGCGTTTTGTGGCCCTTTTATGCGTTGCTATACGCATTTTAGATCCCCAAGAATAAAGTCTACACCCTGGTTCCTCACGAAACATTAAAAATAAAAACAAGAAAATAATTAAGTTAGATTGGTCTAATAATTAATTTATTAGTCTGATTAAATAAGTGATGGGAGCGAATAATTTATTGGTCAATAATAAACTTATAAATAAATATTTCATCTGCAACGAATTAAATTAGGAGATACAATGAAAAATCTAAAAAAATAAAAAATAAAAAAAGAATAAAAATAAAAGAATAAAAGGGAATCACATGGTAACTCAACTTGCACAATTAGTAGCATGTACTTGGGTTGTTTAAGTGTTGGAATTTTTTTAGAACAAAATAAAAAAAATTATTTTCACAAAAAATTATTCTAGAATTATATCTCGAAATCTTTTTTTTGGAGGAGGCAAGTTTGCCCTGCCTTTTAGCAAACTCAGTATATTAACCAAGGTTTGTCGAATTCGTCAGCAAACTTATAAAAGAATGTACTAAGAACATATGCTATAACTCTTAATCCTGAAAAAACTTAGTTTAATTAAGGTGAGAAGAAAAGTTGGGAGTTGAATATTGGACAGACAATAAATATGACTTTTTTCAATATTGTCGGCGATAATAGCAATAACATTATCATCGTCTTCGTCTGAAGAGTATACAGACACAAGCTGTATTTAAAAATGTCATTACATTTTTGTATTTTCACATTAATTTTTTTAAAATACGTATTCTTGAAAACTCATAGAAAAAAATGAGATGAAATTATATGTTTAAATTATTATGTGTTCAATTATGTGTGGCACATGCATGCAGGGAGCAATGGAAATAATTTTTTTTCAGAAAAAAGAACCTTAAGTGTTATGTCTTTAGTTCGATTTTTAAGATGGTGTCTCTGCAACTTGAGACATCGTATATGCAATTCAGGATGGCAACATAAGTTGATAAGACTAATTTTTACAGTTCTATCTTACTATATTTTTTGTAAAATTCACCTGTTAATATTCACGAGTAGTAAAAAATTTTGTACCATAACCTGATCTTGAAGATATCTGTCTTTCCCTTATAACTTTTAAATTATTTTTTTATATAACTTTTATATATATAAAATACTATTCCAGGACAGAAACATCCATACTCCAACTCCACCCTCCTTCTAACCAAAACTCGCCTCGTATCGGGACAGGTAACCGAATAAGGGGAAAGCATATATCTGCAGATACGGGTTGCATTACTTTTCTTACGGAGTATACTCACTTGAAATGTCAACTACAAGGCCGCGTTTAGTTTTTAGAATAAGACAAGACAAGATACTAAAAACAAGACACAAAAGACAGAAACACAAAAAATAATATCCTTATATTTTGTTTGGTAATAAACTAGCAAAATTATAAAAATTCAATTTAGTCTCATTTTTTTATTAAAAAAATTTAGGAAGAAAAATATAATAATAAAAAATATAATTATAAAAAATTAATAAAAATAATGAAAAAAAAAGTTGTATCTCTTGTTAGTATCTTTGTGTCATTCTTGAATTTGTGTCTTTCCTATCAAGATGAATACAAAATACACTAATTTAGTGTCTTTAGACATAATATTTCTGTCCATGTCTCATTTGTTAAATATGATTTTATATTTCTATATTTCTCTTTAAGTGTATCATGCCTACAAACAAATACAACCCAAAAGAACTAGTGATTTATCATTTTTTTAAAATATAAGAATGCTTGAGGTCATATTTAAATTTGGAAAGTCCTATTTGCATATAGCCTTCTACACCATATTTAGACTCCCATTTTTGTATTTCTTTTGTTTTTTTCTTTTTGTTGAAAACTTAAAGTTGGGAATTTTTATTTAAAAAAATATAAAAAAAAAATTTTAGCATCAAATTTGAGCATTCATATATGAATTATCTTTAAATTTTAAGGAAGACCGATGTATTTTTTTAAAAAATAAAAGAGAACTAAGATGAATCTTATCAAACATTGCATGAGATTAATACTATTATAGACAAGATTTTTTTTAATTATTTCTCATGCCTCAATTGAGTGAAAGTGATATATTTTTATAAAATACATGGATATCATATGCCACACATACCTTAAAGTTTGAAAGATCTTAACATATTTTTTACAAAAAGAATAAGTATGGTTCTAAAAATTATATCAAATTGGTCAGTTCAATTAAATTAATCAAAAATAATGAAGATGTGGAAAAACGAAAGCATCTAAGTTGAAAAGTTCGAATGAATATTATCAAAGGAATTGCATGAGGACTTCTATAGCTTTTGATGTCATGAGGGATAGAGAGAGAGTGAAGGGGATAAACACATGGTGGGGTAGAACTAAGGAATTACGTCAACCGGTTAGGAATTATAAAATTTGGAATCAAGAAGAGTATCATTAGTTGGAAGACAAATTTTTTCTATTTTTGTAGGCAATTTACCTAATTATATATCGAAGAGGGAACTTTTTTGCCTGTTAAGATAGATGGGAAGAATCAATAACATATATCTTGCCCGGAAGTAAAAAAGTGGCAACGTTTATCCATTTGCTTTTGTACGATACATGACGGAAGGGGGACCTTGAAAGCTATCTCGGAGATGAACCAGATGATCCTGAGAGGTAAGCTAATATCGGTAGGTGAGGCTAAGTACAAAAGAATAACATGGGATAAAGATCAAAGATGGCATGAAAAAGTAAGTGCCAGGAAGGAAGTAATGAAAAGACAACCTCCATGTGGTGAAACCGTGGCTACTTTTAAAAATGTTAAAGCTTTGAAGATGAATACGATAGTTAAGGATCTACATGGGAATAGTTGGACAAAGACGGTAGAAATGTAAGTAGCAAAAGAGAATATGACTTGGCTGCAGAGGAGTCTAGTTAGAGGTACGACAAAGCCTATCGATTTTAAATGGTTACAGATAGTAGTTACCAAGAACCTGCCATAGATTGTTCAAGTGCGAGAACTAGGGGCATACAAAGCATTATTGACTTTTGATACGGTCATAAATGCAGAATATGTCTTTATTTTCAAAATGAATAGTCTCCTACAATTCTTTCATAGTGTATAGAAATGGGAAGAGATGGAACAAAGTAAAACTAGAAGAACTTGGTTAGAGTGTTATGGAATTTCGGTGCATACTTGGTCAGTAGATACGTTTAAAACTATAGGAGGGCAATGGGGATAAGTTGTCAGATGTGATGAATTGACGGAATCATGCTTATCGTTCAGTGTGGGACGTATTCTTATTGATACCTGTGTTTTAGATGTTATTAACGAATGCATACATATCACTATTGGTACTAGTGGCTTTGATGTCTTTGTGACAGAGGTTGGGTGGGAGATATATGGGACATAGAGTTTGTCGTATGAAGCACAATCACATGATGCAGTTAAGGTTATTGTGCCAGAAGAAAGGTGCATGAAGACGTCAGAATTGGCTTAGAACCTGGCGGCTGAACTGATGTTGACAAAGGGAGGGTTGGTTGTTGAAGAAAAGGGTAGAATGGTAAGTTCTTACATATTTTAGAATGATTGGAATTTTGAGCAATCAAAATGGTAACAACTAATAATGAATTCAAGGGGTTTAATGGCAAGGCTGATTTTGAGTGAAGTGGTTGTAGTAATGATGTTGAATCAGAGAGGACGGTTACTGATGATTTTAATCATAGGGGATGTGAGCTTGAAGAGTTACTAAGTGGGCCCTATTAAAACTAATGTGCTAGGAAATAACAAGGCTAATGAAAAGGGATTGTTGGGCCAAGGCTCATATGGGCCACGGATAAAAAAATATGTAGCTGAGCCAATTCTACAAGCATGGGCGGGTAGAGCACATTGCAATGTGGTGACAGAAAGCCTTCCGGGTCGGGGTCCTTCTTCACAAGGAATAAACGTGCCTCTTGGAGAAGGAAACGGAGAAGAGCTTCCATCGTTAAAGGGACGACGACGTGCCCCATGTGAAGACGACGACAACGGCTTTGACGGAGACAGTGAGAGTATCGAGGTCGAATGGGCTTAGGTGGCGAATGAGGATCCCCAAGTCACTTGCGGTGCTCCTTGCGGTGATGATGGCCATAGTTTGATTGGTGGTAGAGAGGCTATGATTGTGGACACCGTGGTGGAGAATGCAAACTGTGTGGTAGAGAAAATGCCAAAAATCATGCTTGAAGGGAAAGGAAACTATGGAGTAAAGGTACTTCAATATGTCCAACGTGATAGGAACAATAGTGAAGTAGTGGGGGTTAAAGGAAAAAAAGATGTGGTTGGCCCGTTGAAAGTGTCAGAGCATGATGAGCAAATTGGTATTTACCATAAGTGATTTAGAGGATGTAGGCTCCGGTATTGAAGCAGAGAACATGCGAGGGATTGATGATCGGAGTGTGGACGAGGAAGATAAGATACATGAAAATAAAAAAATGTGGAATTTGGCAGTAGAGTCTGGTGCAGTTTTGTACGACGAAGATGACGATATTATGGCAATCTTATAAGCTCAGAATGAAGAAATTGTGCAAAAACGTAAGATGGCCAAACAAAAAGAAAAAGCGAGGAGATGCAAACCTAAGAATCGCAATAAGATGTGTAAAAATAATTTTAAATGATTGTCAATTGTTAGTATATTAGGAGATTAGGAGGTGATGAAAAATTGATTATAATGAAAGAACTATAGAAATATTTAAATTAAATATGTTTGGTTGAGTAAATGTCCAAAATGGTCCTTGAATTTCAAATCGCTATTCAATATAGTCCTCGACTTTTTAAAATGACCAATTAAATCCCTAAAATTCGAAAAAGTGCATCTCCGTTAGTCCCTTGCAGAAGTGTCGTCTAAACGTTGATGATGTGGCATTTCAGCTGTATGCTGATGTGTACCAAACTTGAATTTGAATCAATTGGTACCTGAAATTGCTTAATAATATCCAAATTAGTCCATTTTCAATTATAAAACCCTAATCCCCAAATTATTGTCTTCTCTTTTTCGATCTCCTGCTGTCTTCTTCTCTTCTTCGACCTCTCTACTATCTTCCAGTTCATCTTGTTTTCTCGTCTGCATGAGTGATGATGGGTGGTGGCGAGAGAAGGCAAAGTAGCTCAAGTAGGAACAACTCTGTAAGGAGACCTTATGGCAACAAAACAATGTGCAACAGGGGAGGTAAGAACTCTATTTTCTGTAATTGCAGACTTCGGATGGTGACGAAGTACTCAACGACGACAGAAAATCCTGGTAGACTATTTTATGGTTGTCCAAATTATGAGGTAAGGTTATGCCTCTAAAGAAAATGTTAAGATAGTTTCACTTTGAGTTTGGATTCACCTGCATTTTTTACTTTGCAGTATGGAATCCATTGTAATTTTTTCTGTTGGGTTGATGGAGGTGGAGAACCAGTTTGCGCAACACCCATTTCACAAAAATTTTTGCATGAGTTTAATTGGAATATGACAAACTTAGAAAGTGATGTTAAGACCTTGAAGATGATGACAATGGTTACCTTCTTAAAAGTGGAAAATATATTTTAGCTTAATGGACAAACTTGCAAGGATACATATAATTTAAATCTGTGTTGAACTTAAAATTAATCCAACCACATTAACTTACAATTAAAATAGTTTTTAGGTAAGTGTACTGATGTTGTAGTTCAGGATGAATTTGAATTGGAAGATAGTGGAGAGGACGAAAAATAGAAGAAGACAGCAGACAGATCAAAGAAGAGAAGACAATAATTTAGGGATTAGGGTTTTATAATTGAAAATGGACTAATTTGGATATTATTAAGCAATTTCAGGTACCAATTTGAATCAAATTCAAGTTTGGTACATATCAGCATACAACTGGAATGCCACATCATCAATCTTTAGACGGCACTTCTGCAAGGGACTAACAGAGATGCATTTTTTTGAATTTCAGGGATTTAATTGGTCATTTTAAAAAGTCAAGGATTAAATTGAATAGAAAATTGAAATTCAGGGACCATTTTGGGCATTTACTCATGCTAGGTTTGATTGAAACTAAAGAAGGAAGTGGTGTCAAAAATAGATATACCACGTATTGGGAAAAATGCTATGGTGGGATGGGAGTATATATAATTTATAGGTGTTTTTCAGGGTTTACTGTTAATGTAGGATTAGATGGTCTTCAAAATCAGTATTTGCTACAAAGACGAGAGATGGTTGTGTATTGATGGAGTGTTGCTGAAGCCTTTTTAAGTGTATATTTTGCTTGGTATATGATGTGTATGTGCGGGGAGAGTAGTTGATAATGTGAGTGTAATTGAGTTATATTATTGGGTTGTATCAAGTTTCATGTTGTTTTACTATAGACTTCAATGAAATAGGACAAGTGGAGAAAATAAAAGGTTCGAACAGTTTACCTGCGTCTATGAAAAATTTTAAAAATTGTTGTTGGGGTTTTTTGTGGTAACTTGAAATTTTTGGCAAGAAAGAAATGAGAGGTTCCTTAAGAATAAAGAGTTAGGTGTTGAAGAACTTATTAACAAATCCTTTTTGAGCTACAAGGAGTGATATGGTGTCGACTCACTTGGTTGTCAGGCAATACCGAATATGACAATGAGTTGTTGGGAGCTGATGTTATTATGTTCTTTTTTTTTTCTGTAGCATCTATGTCTTTGTCTGTTTATTGCTCCACCTTATTGTGTTGAACTTTTTTTTAATAAAAAAATTGAAAATTGACTATCAAACTAATTTGATTTATAGCGAAAATCAATTGTGAACAAACTAATAAAAAAAATATAAAAATCAGTCAATTGATTTAATTTTTTAGTAATTATCAGTTTAAAATAATTTATTATCTATTATATATTACTAATTTTACAATAAAAATATGCCACATGTCACTCCTTCGTTGTAATTGAAATCAAATCTTTCTCTTCAAAATTAAAGAGTTCTTCCCTCCCCCCTCTTTCTCCTTTTTTCTATCTCCCTTATTTCTTTACTCACTCTATCTCTCTTATATATCATTATCAATGACTAACTACAAATTTAACAATCAAAATATACAACATGACATTCTCTAATTATATTTAAATTAAATTAAAATTAAAATTAAAATTAAAATATAGCTATATTATATATTATATTTATATATTACTAACTAATTTAATAACTAAAATGTGTCACACGATACTCTCTTATTAAAATTTAGAAAAAATATTTCCCTCCAAAATTAGTAAACCTCTTTCTTACATTCTCTTATCTACCTCTCTCTTTTTTTCTATTTCTCTCTATCCTTTCCACTCTATATATAATTTATAATTTATATTTTTAGTAATTTGACAAATCAAAATGTGTCCCCAGATATTTTTTTATTATAATTAAAATAAAATTTTTTCTTAACTTCCATAATTATCAAACTCCCTCTCTCATTTTTCTTCTTTATCTTTCTCTCTCTTTTCTCTCATTGTCTATTTTTTTCTATTTTTCTATTCTACAAAAAATAAAATTAACAACATAATATAATTTAAATAAAAAATATTATTATATACATATTTTTTATTTAGTTTTAAATTTTTATCACTTATATTTTTAATCTATATTTTCACTTTTTTTCTTTCAAATATTTATTACATATAATTTAAAAAATACTAATGTTATGATTAAAAGTTAGAATCAAGATTCAATTATTTAAAAAAAAAATTTGAGTTAATTTTATAACTATCCATATAATTTTTTTTATACTAATATCTAATTATATTTTTATATATAGAGAGAAAAATATCATTTTTTAAATAAGAAGCATAACAATTAATTATTTTTATTTGTACAACAAACTTAACACCTAATCAAATATAAAAGTATACACGTTAAATTCTATCAAATTTTAGATAATGAATGTTAAAATTAATTATTAGTAAAATATTAAACTCTTTCATATGAAAATAATAACTAAATAACTTATTATTTATTTTTTTTTATCTACAGAGATCATGATAGATCTTTTTAGCCGACGAAAATTTTTGTTCCTTACGACCTTTTTGTAAAAATAGTTTAATGGTATAAATTTTTTATGTCATAATCTATAATCTCAACACCGACATAGTTTTAAAAGATTTATATTTTCATAATATTATTACGGGTTAAAAATATTAATAAAATATTAAAATTTATTTTTTTTAAAAATTATTTTATATTTAAATATATGATTTTATTATATTAAATTTATTTTAGTTAGATTAAACTTTTAAACCTCTAATTTTATTGATTTATCTAGTAGTTTTCATAACCCTAAAAATAAAGACTATATTGTGTTAGCAAAATTTACCAAAAAAAGAATATAGCATTGGCAAACACTTGGTCTAATCAAGTGAAGTATCATGTTTCTCAACGATGTTGTCAAATCCAGCAAGGTCCAATCAAATGGGGTATCATGTTTCATGTGTAGCCCTTCATTGATGACACTAGCTTCTCCTTCTCTTTAGATATAGCTAGCGGTATTTGTCGCATAATTAAAGCTGACAATAAAGAGCCTCCAATGGTGGCATGATTATGTATCTTTATGTTACATACACTGTTTAATTGCCATCTTAGTTGGTCAATGGTCTATGATCTAGTCGGCTACTCTAACATTTTGGAACATAAATATTTTAAATAAAGAAAACACATTCTATTTGGAAAGTTGTTCGGGTATAAGTTGCATAACATTTAGACATTCATATCATGGAGCTTTTTTAAATGGGACAAAGTATATTTTTGGTTTTTGATTATCCGATATTTCTCATAGATTATAGCCATTAAAAATCTGAATAAATTAAATGACAGATTTAAAATTTTATTAATTATATTATAACCATATTTATATTTAGGTATTTTTAAAAATAATTTTATTTCGAAATTTTATTTTTGTGGTTTTAGTCTCTTTTTCAAAAACATTATATTATATATAATAACAATATAATAATCATATTTTTATTTAAATATTTAAGTATTTAATTTGAAACCATATTTTTGTCTTTTTATTCTCTCATAAAAGATAAATGTGATATTGGGATCGTTTATTTGTATTTAGAGTAAAAGTATTTTAAAATTTATCTTTTGAATTATTAATTTATTTTTGATCTGTCAAATTAAAAAAAACAGGTAAAAAAAATTGTGTATTTGTACTTTTTAAAATTAAGATAAAAACAAAAAAATTTATCAAAATAAATATTTGCAGATTATTCGCTGTGAGAACAAAAACAAAGACCGCAATCTCCCGTAAGAATTAAGATCCACCACCATAAATAAATGGGAATGGGATTGGGAGGAGAGCTCTTCATCTCACTCACGAAACGTGCTAAATCTCTCAAATTATAATATAAAATTGATTATATATATATATATATATATATATATATATATATATATATTATAGTTATTATTGGCTTTGTTAATATGAGATCTAGCTAATACTATTACAATATTGTAATTGACAATATATGAATATTCGGATAAATCATCTCTATAAACCAAAGGAAGTTTAAAATTATTTGAATCTTCTAAATGTAAAAACGTTATTTGGATGTCTCGATCAATAAATTTATGTAACTCGGATTTAATGCATTTGAATTAGGTTTGTTAGTACTAAATCGAATCTAATGAATTTGAATTATTTTAGTTCGGTTTCAAACGTAAATCGAATTCAAATTCAGTAAATTCAAATTAGAGCAAACACTAATAAATCAAATCAATGAGTATTGATTTACATGCACACTACTAAATTGAATAAAAAAGTTTCGATTTAGCCTTCTTATTGAATTTGATTTATACATGCTTCTGGCTAATGGTAAATCGACTTCATTAGCTTCGATTTACTATGAATTCTCATATACATATAAAATTGAGTTAATTTGATTTAGTATATGCCTAACGTATATAAATAGAAGATGAACGTAAAATTTTCACCATAGTGAAAATCACAATGGCTAGTGATGAGATTTTTTTAGTTCTGGTACACTATAGAGGGTTGATTATGAAGAAAACGCGATCAGGAATTAAATTTACTGATAAGGACCCGCTAAGTGTTTTTCTCAAACTTTCGACGAGTTTCACTGAGTTTCAGAATATTATACTCTAGAGACTGGGCTGCATGGTGGGAAACGGGTGGATAAGTTATTTTATAGAATCCCGATTTTCGTGTTGCGCAATGATGTGAAGTACGATTCATTTGTCATAAGCAGACACAAAGATTTGCAAGTTCTGTTTTATTGTCGTCGGCAGTTTCGAGGTGAGGACCTCAGAGTTGTTGGCGAAACTTGTGGATGTGGTATGTAGTTTTAGAGGTTCGAACCAAAATCTTCAATCTTCAGGACATCCAGCCTGCTCTAGTTCCATGTCTGTTGGTGCCTCGTCAATTGTGCCAGTGATTGTACCTGAGACAGTTTTAGTTGCATCTCTATCCTTTGCAGCTAATTTGAACCGCAGTGGTGATGTAGGAATTGGCGAAACTGGATCCTTGGGGGAGGTTGCCATGGCCATGCCCGGTACTCCTATTATGGTCCCAGTTTTCGAAGAGGGTGGAGTACCAGATGGGGTTGAGGATACATTGCATGATGATGATGTTGATGATGTGGAGCCCACTATGATAGCTGATGATAGTGATGATGACATAGTAAGGACGACTCCATGCCCTCTAGCTTGGCGACGTAGTGTAGCCAACGAATGTGGAGCCATGTACTAGACTTATCCCCGAACAGCTGCGTTGATAAGAGTATCATGATATACGTCCAGGCATACCTCCTAACCGTCTCATCATCTGTCCTCTATGGAATCTCACTAAATGTCTTCTAAATCCAACTGCACTTCACCGTGAACTTGTCGATTCAGTTCGCAGGACGCAAAACACCCAGCAGCTCCTCAAACCATGCCCACGCTGGGCGGCCACCCTCGATATGTCGCTCAAAGCCCGTGAAGCATCCCCTGACATATTGACTGTCGATTAGGAGTCCTAGTTGGTACGCTACATCCTGCAGCGTGATCGTGCACTCAATGAATTGCATGTGAAAAGTATGCGTCTCTGGACGCCATCTCTACACGAATGCGCTCACCAATGGCTCGTTCAATCAAAACCAAGTCTTGTTCAGTCTTGCAAGATGGTATAAACCGGCCATCTGCAAGTACTGAACGATCCTGTCAACGGCATACCGTGTTGCCTTCTCATGCTGGTGATACATCGATGGGCTGGACAACGATAGAAAATTTTTTATTACAACCATAACAAAACAGTGTTCGATCTATAAAATTCTAAAATCACTAAACATTGCATGCCCAAATTTTTAAAATATCATTTACAATAACACCCGACAAATTGTTCATAGGATCCAATACAAAACACTAAATAATTCATGACCCAATTCCAAAAAAAACTCTCCCAAAACATATAATCTCACACGTTCAAACAAAATAGAAATGCTAAAACTAAATGGACTTAACTGCGTGACTACTCAATCACTCAGCATATTTTATAAATTTAATTACTTAAAAAATTATCGCAATACTTAATCAGCATCATGCTTGCAACAGTTAGGTTATTTTGCACCAGAATCCTAAACTAAATCTCGCTGAATATAAATTTAATAACTTAAAAAATCTAACATACTCTACAACCCTAACTAACCTTTCTAGAAACCATTTCAAGTTCTCAAAATCTAACCAGCTAATAGCTTATTACTTCTAACTAGCAGTTATATTAAAAAAATAAGGTTCTAATTCCTAACTAATTAACTACTATAAACAACTACTACAAGAACCATGTTCACATTACTAGGAGGACTAATTTATGTATAAAACAAAAATGAGTAAAGTATCATTTTTGTCTCCAACGTTTGGGGTAAGTCTCAAAGTTGTCCCTAACATTTCAACCGTTCTATTTAAGTCCCTAACGTTTCAAAATTAACTCAATGTTGTCTTGCCGTTAGGGATCCGTTAATAGAATTGGCGGTGGGACAAAATTTAGACAATTTTGAAACGTTAGGGACTTAAATAGGACAAAAACGTTGGGGACAAAAATAATATATAAAAATAATTTTTAATTTTATCCTTCAATAATATCAATTTTTTACTATACATAGTATTCAATTATTTTTTAATCACATATAAATAAATTACAGTTAATCACATTATTTTCATTCTAAGTAAATTAATTTTTTTATAATCTTACTCTTAAAGTAATGTAATTTTTTATAAATAAATAAATTTTACACTTTCATTCTAAATAATGTAATTTTACTTTCATTACTTAATCACATTACTTATACTTTTTTTTAATAATTTTACACTTTCATTCTAAATAAATTAATTTTTTATAATCTTATACTTAAAGTAATGTAATTTTTTTAAAAATAAATAACATTTACACTTTCATTCTAAATAATGTAATTTTACTTTTATTACTTAATCACATTACTTAAATTTTTTTTATAATTTTACACTTTCATTCTAAATAAATTAATTTTTTTATAATTTTGCGCTAATTTTTTATAAATAAATAAATTTTATACTTTCATTCTAAATAATGTAATTTTACTTTCATTACTTAATCACATTTCTTATAATTTTTTTTATAATTTTACACTTTCATTCTAAATAAATTAATTTTTTTTATAATTTTACACTTAAAGTAATGGATTTCTTTTATAAATAAATAACTTTTACACTTTCATTCTAAATAATGTAATTTTACTTTCATTACTTAATCACATTACTTATATTTTTTTATAATTTTACACTTTCATTCTAAATAAATTAATTTTTTTTATTATTTTACACTTAAAGCAATGTAATTTTTTATAAATAAATAAATTTTATACTTTCATTCTAAATATTGTAATTTTACTTTCATTACTTATTCACATTACTTAAAATTTTTTTTATAATTTTACAGTTTCATTCTAATCACATTACATTATTTATTTAGAATGAAAGTGTAAAATATATTTATTTACAAAAAATAAATTTATTTAGAATGAAAGTAATGTGATTAAGTGTAATTTACCTATATAGATATGATTAAAAAATAATTGAATATTATATATAATAAAAAATTGATATTATTAAAAGATAAAATTAAAATTTATTTCTATGTATCGTTTTTGTCCCCAACGTTTTCGTCCTATTTAAGTCCCTAATGTTTCAAAATCGTCTCAATTATTTTGTCCCGCCATCAATTTTGTTAACGGATCTCTAACGACTGGACAACGTTGAGTCAATTTTGAAACGTTAAGGACTTAAATAGGACGATTGAAACATTAGGGACAACATTGAGACTTACTCTAAACGTTAGGGACAAAAATAATACTTTACTAAACAAAAATTTTTGTTCATTAACCTCTTCATGGACGGCACTAACAATATGCGTGACTTTATCTAATCGATAGAGACAATTCAGATCGTCCTCCATGTGTACAGATTTAAATTTTTTGGGGTTTCTTTTCAAGATTTGGAAGTAGGTTGGTAGGGCGTTGGAGAGGGACATTTTTTGTGGCTTGTAATTCGAATAAACTGATTTCGAATTGTATATATAAGTACAATAACACTAAATTGATTCCATTTGATTTGATTTAGTATAGAACTTCAATGCTAGTAAATCGAACCTATAAGTTTCAATTTAGTATAAGACTTCAATGTTAGTAAATCGAATCTATAAAGTTCGATTTATCCTAAACCATCAAATCGAAATCATTTGTGTCGATCGATTTGTTATGGATGAAATTCAAATCTTTGCTGCCCATTGTAAATCGGCCTTGATCAATTCGAATTACTATGTGGTAGGTTAAATCGAATCTATCTAGTTTGATTTAGTAGTATATTACTTCGTCAAAGTAATTCGAATCCATTAGATTCGATTTACTACTAACAATCCCAATTCGAACTCATTAAATTCGATTTACATAGAAATATTGAACGAGACATCCAGGTAACGTTTTTGCATTTGAGAGATTCAAGTAATTTTGAACTCTCTTTGGTTTATATGGGTGAATTACCTTGAATACTCTTATACGTACGACTGAAATAGTTCGACATGGATGAATTTTTATATTATCTTTTAAGCTCACTAGTATTTTTATCCGTAATTACATTACGGGAGTATAAATCTTTTAAAACTAAGTCGATTTTATCCTGACATTATAGATTATGGCACAAAAGATTTATAGAATATAAAAAATCAGATAATAATATTTTTAGTTATTATTTTCATATGAAAGAGTTTAATTTATTACTAATAATTAATTTTAATATTTGTTATTTAAAAGTTGAAATGATTTAACTTATATAATTTTGTTTGGGTGTTAAGTCTGTTGTATCAATAGAAATAATTAATTTTTATGTTTGCTATTTAAAAATAATATTTTTTCTCTTTATGTATATAAAAATATAATTAGATATTAGAATAAAAAAATTATATTGATAGTTATAAAATTAATTCAAAATCAATTTTTTTTAAACAATTGAATCTTGATTTTAACTTTTAATCATAACATTAGTATTCTCTCCAAATTATATTTAATAAATATTTGAAAGAGAAATAAAAATATAGATTAAAAAGATAAGCAGTAAAAATTTAAGACTAAATAAAAAAATAGGTATATAATAATAATAATAATAATAATAATTTTTATTTGAATTATATTATTTTGTTAATTTTATTTTTTGTAAAACAAAAAGATAAAAAAATAGAGAATAAGAGAAAAGAGAAAGAAAGATAAAGATAAAGACTGAGAGATGGAATTTGTTAATTTTAAAAGAAAATATTTTATTTTAATCATAATAAAAAATACCGAGTTACACATTTTGATTTCTCAAATTACTAATATAAAATATAAATTCTAAATTATATATCGAGTGGGAAGGGTATAGAGAAATCGAAAAAGGGAGAGAGATAGATGAAAGAATTTAGAAAGGAAGTTTATTAATTTTGGAAAAAAACTTTTTCTCTCAATTTTAAAAAGAGAATGTCATGTGACACATTTGGTTATTAAATTAGATAATAATATATAAATATATAATAAATTATATGTAGAGTGAGAAGGATAAAGAGAAATAAAAAAAAGAGAAAGAAGTAGATGAGAGAATTTAGAAAAAGAGTTTATTAATTTTGAAAAAAAATAATTTTTTTTAAGTTTAATAAAAAATATCATGTGACATATTTTATTATTAAATTAGATAATAATATATAATATAATATATAACTCTATTTCAATTTCAATTTTAATACAATTAAAAAATATCATGTGTATTCAAAATTTGAAGTATATAAATCAATCAATTCTAATTAATTAGAACTAAGTTAGCCGGGTAGCCGTTGCAAATTTGCAAGTGGATGCGCCTTTTTAGTGCAACATTGCAAGGTGTCACTACATTATTATTAATAATATAAGCATATGATTTCATATGTCCCACATAATCAAAGTTTGTGATCGCGCAATTCAAGCTTGAAAAAAAAGTTAGTTAGTCAATGAATAAAAGGGAAAATACTCATCATTTTGAGATACAATTATACAATCAATAGTAAATTATGTGTTTATTGAATGAGCCACACACACTTGTATAAACTATTAGATTTTAGAGTATATATTCATTTTGGTCTTTAAAGAATTTTGAACCAAACACTTTAATTTCTAACTAAAATTAATTATTCGATTGGTCCCTAATAATTAATTTTGTCAGTCACTTAGGTCCTTGACTCCGTTAACTCTAACGGAAGACAAAATGGTTCCTAACAACTCTAACAGAGGACAAAATGATCCCTGACAAACTCTAATAAGGGACAAAATGATCACTGACCTCTTTATTCGAAAACGATACTATTCTTCCCCAATTTTTATCATATCTCGCATAGTTCTAACATTCATATTTTCCTTCTTCACCTTCATAGTCTTCTTTTCCATCTTTTCCTTCCTCCTCTTTAACTCCAAGATTAAGCCATGGTGTAACTGCTACACGTGTCGCACCTACCTTAACATGTTATGAACCATACACTTCCTAAATCTATATGACTAGTACATCCACCTCCTCTGCACTTCACCTACCAAAAGCATCCACTTCCACATTCTCGATAACAACATCACCTCCAACCACGACAACGTCCATGACATCCTCAAGACCAAGTTCCACAACTATCCTAAGGGCACGCCTTTCTCCACTCTCCGGCATGTAATATAGATTGTTGAATATTAGGACATCATGAGAAAATTCTCCTTCGACATCATATGCAAATTATCATTTGAAATAGACACTGAGTGCTTCATTCCTTCTTTCTCAGAGTCCAAGTTAGCAGACAGCTTTGACCTTGCATCCAAGCTATCAGTATAACGAGCAATATCGCCGTTGCCGCTCATATGAAAACTGAAGTGATTACTGAATATTGGTTCGGAGAAGAAGCTAAAGGAAGTAATCGGAGTGGTGGACAATGTGGTCATGGAGATGATAGGGCAGAGGAGGAGGGAGATGGCAACGACGACCACTACTAGAAAACTAGTTATTACAGACGGATATTTCCGACGGATTTTATCCCACGGAAATACAGACGAAATTTCAGAGGGATTTTTTGTCGGAAAACCAAAAAAATAGATTAGCATAAATTACAGACGGAAAAGAGAATCCGTCGATAATTCCGTCGGAAAAATTATTTTTTTTTAATGAGAAATGGTTACAGACGGAAAATCCGTCTGTAATTAAGTAAACAAAACAGTGCATTTTATTAAATTAGTACAGACGGAAAAATCTGTCTGTAATTTAAAATTTTCCGTCGAAAATGTTATATTATGCGTTTTATGATCGATTGTGCCCAAAGCCCCAAACTCTATTCATTTACAGCACCAAATCAAACGAGCTCAACCCAGCTTCTTCTTCTCCGTCGACCAGCTTCTTCTTCTCCTTTCCTCACCCACAGCGCCACCGCCGGCTACCCTAACCGCCGCAGCTACCTTCTCCTTCTTCTCTTCTTCTTCTCCTTCTTCTCCATCATCTCCTCCAGTCAATGCTGCGGCTACCTTTGCGCAAGCCCTAGCTCCGTGGTGACCAAAATCGGTTCCACCGTCAGCCGCAGTTCCACCTCTCTCTTTCCCCCCTGTTCGAACTGTAGAGAGTTCAATTAATTTTGTTTAGTTAGTTTGATTGTTTCTGCTTCCAAGTTTTGGTTTCAAAATTCTTTTATTTTCTGTTGAGTTCAATTAATTTCGTTTAGTTAGTTTGATTTTAGTAATTAGTTTAGTTAGATTTGTTTTCTGATTAGTGGATTTTTAGGTTGTTAAAATAGGATTAGATTAGGTTTTGATTCTGAATAGCTGAGAAATGTTTAGATTGTTAATCTGGATTGCTGAACAAACAGAATTCAGAGAAACACTTGTGAGTTTTTCTTTTTCTTCTTCCCTCCCCTCTATGAATTTTGCTGTGCACACCAAGTGTTCGATGGTTTGCTTATTTGTTGGTTTGACCTAACATGCACATCAAATGTTTGTTGCTTTTCTTTTATGTGTACATAAGTAGTAATATGTATCTTTATTCTTGCTATTTCACTCTTAATTAATTATTTTTATGTTGCAAGTTCTGTCAAGGGGAGGGGAGGCTGTAGAGATGACTACTGACTATGAACCTAATACTGAGTAGGGCAGCATTGAGAACAGAGGTGGCTTTGTCTCAAACATGCCAGGTTCTTCAACTAACCCTGAATTCTATGCTTTGTTGCTACTGATATTCAGTGCTGATTTTTGTGTTTTCATTCATCATTCCTTTTACTATAGGAACTTGAGTTTCGTATGCTGTGATATTAGTAGAAGATCTAAGAAGGAGAAATGCTTCATGGAAGAAGAGATTGATAACCATGTAAGAGCTTAGAACTTTAGTAGGATATATTGTGCTGTGATTAATCTCTATTTACATCTTGCACTTGATAACAATGTACATTGTATAGAATCTGAATTCATTGATGCGACACGGAAGCATGAGTCTCGCGGACGAAAAGCGAATTCTGAGGAACATAAACACTCATCAGAGAGATGCTGATAAATTTCAGTCACTAGAAGTGCTTAGAAATATTGTAATTTAAGGACTTATAAGTTATGATCTTTGATTTGATTAAAAATTTATACCAAGGTATGCATTGAAGTTTGGAGTGTTGAAAAATTTAAACAGATCAAATGGGGTTACTATGAGAATCATTGCTATAAGCTACCGAGAGAAATTGAATAATTCAAAGACCAAAGGAAATAAACTCTACTATATTTCTTAAGCCCTATGATATTTGGTACATTGCACTAAACTTGCTATATCAGCCTTGGGACTTCACATTTCTTATACCAGCGAATTTAGCTCTGAATTTCTTTGTATTAGATGAATTGTTAAAATCTCAATTCTATATTTTTCTACATTAAGCAGTGTGAATTTCACACTAGATCGTCAATTCTGTTTCTCAATGGTCTTTGTGGTGCATGCATAGAAAGAAGTTAGTTATCTGTTCTGATTTCCTCTGTTTTTGATCCAGACAAATCTTTGGTATTGATTGGTTGTTCAGCAGAGATGGTAATAAAAACAGTTGAATTGCTGAAAGGCTTTGCATCTCATGAAGAGATTATGGAGATTCTTGCCACAGTGGCTGCAGATTTGGGGGATGTCATCGATGTGAGTTTCTTGCAGGTCAAACCTTTGAGTATATTAGGCATGATTGTTTTTGTGAATTGGAGAATATGTGCTTAAATTAAAGTCACCGGGCATTATCTTTTCCATGTTGCTTTCTTATTTTTTAAGTCAAAAAGCTTTCCTTTGGTCATGGTTCTTTGGTTTCATTATTTTATTATCATTTTTTGGAAGATAGATAGGTTGGCCACCACTTCTTATTGGTTCTTTAGATTTATAACAAAAAGCATCTACCGAAAATTAAGTTGAATGGCATCCAGTCATGGTAGATCAGGTTTTTAAGTGCTTCCTTTGCATACCCTTTTTTGCCTAATACCTTCTGGATGTTCTTTCTTACTTTATCACCAAAGAAATAATCTAATCAAGTAGTTACCAGATGAACAATTTATGTGATCAAGCAGTAATGACATTATTTATTCGGATATAAAAATAGCAGCATTCATAGTAGACTAAGAGCTGTTTAGTTTTTTAATCAGCACTTATTTGACGTCAGCAAATGAAGTTAAATGAGGTTAAAATTTATCATAAAGAGAAAAAGAAATTGGAAAGTGGAAACGGAGTAATCAAATTGGGGGAAGAAAAGAAAAGAAACTTGCAATTATATAGTTTAAGTATGTCTTTTGCATTGCAAATTGCTTTAGTTTAAGTATGTCTCATTAATATCTGCTAAGAAGAAATCTATAATTATTTGCAAGATCTAAGCTTGCTTGTTTGTTTTTGGTTGCCAGAATCACTTTGACCAAGAAAAATGCTCTTCACATAGAACTTGCGTTTAGAAAGAGTCAAAATTCAAGTTTAAAAGCAAATTAAACAACAATACACTATTTTGATTTATCTCATTTTTTTAAAAACAATATATAAGTTATATATTGGTGATTCAGCTGCATAATCCGTGTTTCATATCTAAAGATTTCTTATCCTGTAGGATTTAGATTAATATGGCATATAATTTTAAATTCTTCGGTTGTTTTTCACAGTTCCATGTGATCAGAACTCGAACTGAAACCTGTAGGAAAAAGGTGAGCAGTAATTGTGGTCAATCACATAATAATAATATTGCTTTAGTTATTTCTTTGATGAATGATTATTGTTGGTGTTAATTAAATTTTACAATATACAGGTGAAAAGCTTGGAGCATATGAACGGAAATCTCCTTCTTGAACTTGTAAGAACTTTGGTTTATTTGTTTTGATTAAAAATGATATATAGAGGATGGAAAGAAATGAATTAATGATGGATGCTGATTCATGTCCATATCAGGTTCAAGAAGAATTCATGCACATATGGCTAATGGATGCTGATTCATGTCCATATTAGGTTCAAGAAGAATTCATGCACATATGGCTGATGGATGCTGATTCATGTCCATTTTTTAAGAAAGAATTCAGTTAATCTTTCTGTAATATATGTAAAATTGTGTAAAATTTAGTATGGTTGAATAATATACTGAGGATTATAGTTGATAATACACTTTGTTTATGTTTTGAATTATATTGACTTGCTTATTTATAATAATTTTCTTTTAGTTTTATAATACGATGAATTTGTTTATTTTTTGTAATATTATAAATATTCGAATACAAATTAGATAAAAGTTTGTATTAAATTTATATTTATTTTGTATGAAAACAAGTTTATTTTGCAATTAGAAAAATAAAAAAATTCTATTTTACTTTACAGACGGATTTACAGACGGATTTTCTGTCTGTAATCAGAATGTGGGATGATTTTTCAAAGTTCAAATTACAGATGGAAAATCCGTCGGAAAATCCGTCTGTAATTACAGACGAAAAATCCGTCTGAAAATTCGTCTGTAATTACAGACGAAAAATCCGTCGGAAAATCCGTCTGTAATTACAGACAAAAATCCATCTGAAAATCTGTCTGTAATTACAGACGGAAAATCCGTCTGTAAGTTCGTCGTCTTCAGGAAATGGAGAGAGAATTTACAGAGGGAAAATCCGTCGGTAACTGGTAAAAATCCGTCTGTAATTTTCCGACGGAAAAAAAATCCGTCGGTGAATAATTTCCGACGAGGCTTTTACAGAGGGACAAAATCCGTCGGTAATTTCATCGGTAACCAAAAATCCGTCTGTAATAAAGACTAAATCTGTCTGTAAATCTGTCTGTATTAATCCATTTTCTAGTTGTGGACGACGGGTCTTAACAAATCAAACTTGATGTCTAGATTCATGGGTTCCATCGAAGACAAGTAGTTGAGAGACATAGTCATTAGTTTCCTGAATATGAATTGGTTGTGAACAATTTGAGAATTTTTTTTCTTGTGAGTATTGAAGTTGCAGAGTATGCATTGTGTAGCTTGAAATTACAGTGTTAGACTGTTAGTGTTATGCGAGATATGATGAAAATTGAGAGAGAACAATGTCGTTTCCGAAAAGAGGAGACCAGGGACCATTTTGTCTCCTGTTAGAGTTGTCAGGGATTATTTTGTCCTCCGTTAGAGTTGACGGAGTAAAAGACCTAAGTGACTGACGGAATTAATTGTTAGGGACCAATCGAGTAATTAATTTTAGTTGGGGACTAAAGTGTCTGGTTTGAAATTCTTTGAGGACTAAAATGGGTATATACTCTAGATTTTATTAGATAAAAATCAAAGACAAATGTAAAAGAAGAGCGTTAATGGACTCTAATAAATATCGAATATCCTAGTACATAAATAAATGCTTTAAATAGTAATACTTTAATACACAATACTTTAAACGGCAACAGAATCTTTTATTCTTAAATAATTAAATATAAAATATATAAATACAAAATATATGAGTATTTTTATTTATTAAAATTAATTATTATGTAAATTTTTTTTATAATATTTAAAAGTTATATTAAAATAATCTTTTAAACTGTAATATAAAAATATAAATAATTAAAAATTTATTTTATATTACTTGACAAATAATTAGATTATTATATTCAAAATTTATTAACTAACTACTTTAATTAAAGATATTATTATATAATATAATTTTTTATAAAAATATTTTAAAAATATAATTTATTTAAAATATCATATATAATACATGAAAATATTAATTTTTTTATTTTTTTAATTTTTTTAGAAAAATAGAATAAATAATATAATTTTAAATACATACCTAAATAAAATAATTGATATTTTCATGTATTATATATAATTTTTTAAATAAATTTTACTTTAACAAATATTTTGATAAAAAATTATATTATATAATAATATATTTAACAAAATAATTAGTTAATAAATTTTAAATATAATAAACTAATTATTTTTCAAATAATATAAAATAAATTTTAATTATTTTATATTTTTATGTTATAGTTTAAAATATCATTTTAATATAATTTTTTAATATTATAAAAAATTTTTACATAATAATTAATCTTAATGAATAAAAAAACTTATATTTTTTGTATTTATTTATTTTATATTATTTAGAACAAAAATTTTTTACCTTTATATAGTAAAATATGTGATAATCTTCTTAATATATATATATATATATATATATATATATATATATATTAATTTTTTTATATATTAAATAATTATAATAGTATAATAACATTGAAATTAGAAAATATATTAAATCTGTTACAGTAAAATAATTTGAAAATTATTTTAATATAATTTTTTAATATTATAAAAAAATTAGCATAATAATTAATTTTAATAAATAAAAATACTCATATATTTTATATTTAATTATTTAAGAATAAAAGATTATATTGCTGTTTAATGTATTATGTATTAAATTATTGTCATTTAAATCATTTATTTATGTACTAGGATATTCTATATTTATTAGAGTCCATCAATACTCTTCTTTTATATTAGCCTTTACTTTTCATCTAATAAAATCTAATAGTCTATATAAATGTAACTCATTCGATAAACACATAATTGTTGAGCTCATTTTAGACATACTCATATCTCCTCTCAGCACACAAAAAAGACACATTTTCATAGTGAGACATATATGTGGTGCAATAATGAGAATTTCGATGTTTCCAGTGAATTGTGCTCATAGGTTTTTTTTTCCTTGAAGAAACTGTTGTAGATAAGTATTTAAGTTAGTAGTAGTTTGGAGTGAATCTTTTTAATTAAGAAATTAACTTGATCATTCTAAGTATATACCTTTTTGTGTTAGAACACGTTTATATATAATGATCAAATTAGATTTAGATAGCTAATCTGTTTCAACTAACACTACAGGAAATATACTTAATATTATCGAATTTACCATTAGATTTAGCGATTAATATTACTAACAGGTTTAGTGATAGATTTTTCAATAATTACGAGTAAAAATTCGTCCCTAAAATAATTTATCGTCAGATTCCAAATTTTATAGCTAAACCTGACGGTAAATAGAAATACGAAAATGAATTAATTATATTAGCGCTAAATTTAGTATCGAAAATTTTCGACAATAACACGAATTTATGAAACACGACGTTTAGACAACGACTAACACCTTACCTCAAATTTATCCCCCGGTACAGTTGCCATAAATTCAAAATCAGAAATCCTCCCTCTCACTTCTGTAACTTTTCTTCCTTTCTTGTCTCTTTGTCTCTCATTATTTTTTCCCTCTCCTGTCTCTTTGTCTCTCGTTGTTTTCTTCGCCAGCCACCATTCCTGTCCTCGCAGTAGTGCCTCCGATTCTCTCCGCAGCAAACGAGTTCATCTCCTGCATTCCCTAGCCAAGCCATCAAAGGTTTAGACGTTGCTATCAGGGTCTGTCGTTGTCGCCGCTACTTCGTGGGTCACCGTCATCATTGTTGACCGTCATTCTTCCTCCAGGTTAGTGTAAATCCTACACATTCTTCAATTATTTTATTTTTTGTTTAAAAAAAATCCTAACACTACTCATTAATGATAAAGGTGGGAGAAGCTTGCACGTAGCCATCAGGTTTAGTTTTCTTAATTTTTTAAATTTTTTGTATATTTTTATATATATTTTATTAATTTTGTATTTGTTTGTTAATTTTAAAATGTAAGTTTATTTGAAATTTTAATTTTTAAAAATGTCTATTTTAAATTTTGTATTTAAATTCTGTTCATCTTTTTTAATTTACTAGTTAGGGTAATTTTGGTTTTAAAATTAAAATTTAAAATTTAAAAATTATAATTTTTTGAAAATTTGTGTTTAAAATTTGTATTTTTTATTTATATTTATTAAGATTAAATCAATCTGAAGGTTTTCTATAGTTTAGAGAATAAGGTTGAATTTATGCTCTCTTTTAAATTTGCACACTTTAACTTCAATTTGGGTTAATTTTACTATTGTTGTTGAGTATGCAATATTGATTATATAGAAGACAATTTTGTTTTGTCTCTTAACGATTAAACAAGAACAGACCAAACATATTACTTTTGAGTAAACTGAGATGCTGTGACTTCTGCTGATTTGATTATGCAGGAGATAATTTTATTTTGTCTTTTATCGAATAAAACTAAAAACAGAATAAAGAAGAGAAAATGATACAGTCATATATCTTGATTCAACTACCATGTGCAATGTAGTCTACATCCAGTCTTCACCACAATTGTGGTGGAATTTTTACTATCTTTCACCAAGATTACAATCACCAATTGCCTAGGATTCTACCCGATCCTATCTGGGACAAACCAAACTTATATCCAAGCTTGATTTGGTTAGGTTCACTCCCTAAACTTTTGACCATTAAGTACTCACCCAATTTAGCAAGGGAATCCTCTTAAAATCATGAATTACAAAACATAAATATATAAAAAAGAGTTTGAAATAATCTTATGGCTTTTCTCTAAGAATATTCTCTTTGTCTTTTTTCTCAATGATTTTTTCTATTACCTCACATAATGCCTTTTTTTATTGATAAGAAACAAAAAAAGATAAAAACTGAAGAATAGAAATTTCAATGTAAAGACATAAAGGAGAAGAAGGGATAGCTTGAAAGGTTATGAAGACTCAAACAGTGTGCTCACTTTTCTTGCCTCAATTTTCGGTCATTTACCCCTTTTTAAAGAAGAGTAAAACTTTGAAAACTTGAGTTTGGTTGAACACTTTTGACTTGTTCTTCTTCTCTAAAATTCAGATCGGAGATGCAGAGGAGAGATGGGATAGCAGCAGTGATTAGAGTGTTAGCATGCATCCTTATCTTACTGCTTCTCGTTCTTCCTTTTTTTTTTTTGCTTCAAGGATCTGAGCCATTAATCCCTTATTTGGCTCCAAGCTTTGTTTTTTATCTTTGATTTATAGCAGTGATACACAATCTCCATTTTTTTCATCTTATCTGAATGATGCATGTAGGAGGAAGGCAGCTTCAACAAGCTACAATGGAAGCACAAAGATAAAAATGTTATTTTGATTTTTTTTTCTGATTCAATCTTTGATTTAATTTTTGCTTTTTGCACTAGCTTCTGACTTTTCTTCTTCTTTCTTCTTTGTTACTTGGATTTGGTAATTACTTTTTTTATTGAACTCTAAGCTTATCAACCCTTTCTACTTGTGAAAGTTCTCTTTCTTTTTTAATCTAGGATTAGTCACGTGGGTCACAAATTAAAGAGAGATGAGAGTGTCTGATCATTTGTTTACGGGCTAAAGAAAGAAGAGTGTGCTTGAAGGTTGTGGTAGGTTTAGAGAAGGGGGTTGAATCTATGCCTTCCTCTTAGGTTGCTGTTATTACCCTTTTAAAATAAATTTGTAATTCTGATTCTGTTTGAACTTAGCAGCGGAAATTTATGAGACAATTTATTTTTGTCTCATAAATATCAGAAAACAGAACACAACAGAGAAGAGAAAAGCTAACACCAGCAAGTATCCTGGTTCGGTTGCCTTGTGCTATGCAACCTACATCCAGTCTCCTCCACAACTATGGAAGAATTTCACTATAGTTAACAGTATTACATACACCAATTTCACAGGATTGACCCAATCCTTTCATACTCAAGTTCTAACCTAACTTGACATTGGTTATGCTAATACCTAACTATTCCTCTTAGTGCTGACCCAACTAAGAAAGGGATACCAAAACAGGTACAAGATACAAGACACTTAACCAACTTAAAGAAATCAGAAAATAACTCTAGGCTTTTCTCTCAAGTGTTTCTCCCAGCCTTTTTTCACTCATGGCTTTTTCTTAAGCTTTCTCACAATGCCTTTTCTCTCAAGAATCTACAGAAAGATAAACTTAGAAAAGTACATTACAATCAGTAAAACATGAAGGAGATTGACTTCATCAACAGCCTCTTTTGCTATGTAAAAAACCAGCTTTGCAAACCTCTGATTTAGTTCTTCAGTATTGGCCGAATGCTTCTTTGATAGAGAGCATTATCCAAGTAGAGAAACTTCACAGGGAATACTTCACAGAACACAACTCTCAAACTCTGGTTTTTCTCTCCTTACTTCTGAATGAACAGCAAGCTTCTTTTTATCTCCTTGCATGTTGCTTGGTTCTTCTTCCAAGATCAACACCTTGAGCCTTGAGCTTCACCAACCCACAGATTCACTTTTTCACCTTAATCCCCAAAGTAGAAACTCTTCTTCTGACTTCCTCATCTTGACCGAAAGTCATAAAACAGCAACCATTGAAATCTTCTCATGGTCAACTTGATCTTAGCCATTGAAAAACTACTTGGTCCCCAAGTATCACTTATGACCGTAGATGTGAAACAGAATAGGGTAGAGAACAACTTTTCCTTGAATGCCATTTTCGGATAGAGCAGAGAGTTGGGAAGAAGAGATGAGACTGAGTTGCATGTATGAGGAAAAGATTTACCTATAACCTAAGCTTGATTTGGTTTGGATTTGTTGAGATGACTTCTACCTTTCAAGCTCAGTTTCTCTTTCTTGCTTCTTTGGTGACTATCTTGGTGAAGAAGCTCTTTCTCTCTTTCTCTTTCTTACTTTTCTGAAACTGATTTGACTTAGACCATAGAGAGGACGTTGCTTTGGTAAAAGCAAGTGAGAGGGAATGAAGGCTTCAATCTTGTATGAGAAGCTTGGTGGGATTAACTTGAATTGATGGATACAGGCTTGGATCGGGTATCCATTAGCTTGGCCTATTTTGATTTCTCAACTTTGATTCCTTTTTGGGCTTTGTTTATTTCATTAACCCATTAGCCTTGTTTTATTTTTCATTCCATTTGGGCTGTAAATCAGATTTTGGCCTGCAGCAGTTTTATAAATAATTAGTAATATGAAATTATAATTAATCAACACTAATTATTTATTTGCCCAAAAATAATGTTTGTCATCACTAATTAATTTAGTTAATTTCTTAACTCAACAATCTCCCCCTTGATGACAAACATGATTTTAGAAATAAGCAAAAGAAATGAGTTTGAGTAAAGTTTAGAAACTCCCTTTGATTTTTGTCATTTGCTTTTATGTTGCTCCCTCTTTCCTTTTCAAAATTTGCTCCCCCTAGATTTATGCTCTTCTCTTCTTTCCTGTTTACATATGCTTATATGGAACCAAACAGATGCTATGCACCAACCAAAAATGTAGCAAACAGTGACAGTTTTAATGGCCAAAATAGAGCTTTAACACATCAGGGTCAGGGTCAAGATAGCAACATATCATAAAGCAAGTTTCCAACCTCATTCACAATAGTTCACAATATTTGCAAACAATTGCAAATCAAGCTTATTAAAATCTGCAGCAGTCAAACAAAGTTCACAAAAATAGTAATCAAAGGTAACTTTAGTCAGAATAGCATTCTAGCTATTGCTTCTATTACTCCCCCTTTTGTCATCAAGGGTTGATAATAAGCATGACCCACAAAAACATCACTATAAACCCTGCAAGAAAGGTCATGAGCACAGTCCAAATTACTAACTAAACTCCCAAAAGTGCAGCAGTATTCAAAGTTTTTACAGTCATCCAAGATAACAAAAATAAGTCCAACAGTAGCACAAGAAAACAGAGTTTATGAGACAGAAAACAGAGCAGCATCAATAGTTTTTATGAGACAAATTTTAGGCATCAGATCCATCCCCCTCTGAAGCAGCTTCCTCTTCAACATCAGTGGCAATGTCTTCATCATTATTAAGGTTATCAATGAAGGTCATGAGCACAGCCATCCTATCTATTGATTTCTTCAGGAAGTTCTCATGCTTGCTAGCTAGCTTCCTTTGTTCCTTGCTCATGGCAATCAAATAATTTGATTGGGAAACAAACTCTTGAGCAACATCCTTGACCACATTCAGCAGAGCAGATTTCTTTCCAGTGGAAATGGAAGTACCCTCAGTGGAAGGAGGAGGAGAGTCATCTGGGATGTACTCTTCATCATCATCATCTAGAACTACTCTCTCAGATTGAGTTGGTCCTTTTTGCTGTTTCACTGAACCACCTCCCTTTAGATATGAATGTCTATTTTCATATTTCTCATTGGTCAAGTCAACACCAAAATACTCAAAAATCAAGTTAGAAACATGCCATAAGGAAGAGCTTTGTCTTTTCACTCCTAACAGAATCAAACATGTATCTAACCATCAAATATGCAAATGAAAGTTCAGTTTTGGTGAGAATGGCATATAAAACAAGAGTGTCAGTGTATGAAACCCTTTGATATGAACCACTTTGAGGAAGTATGATGTGGTTGACCATTCGGTGCAACTGAGCACGTTCATATCCAAGGGCTTTGTGAGTGGGTGTAATACCATCAACTAAGGAGACATGTTCACAGATACTAGCCAGGGCATCATTGTATGAAACACCAACTCCTTCATCCCACTTAACTGAAGTGTAAGCACTAGGCCCAACATCAGTATACTTCAAAGCATCACTGATAGTCTCATTGTTTAAAACTATATCTCGGTCCTTTACATATGAGTGAGCAGTGCCTTCATGATAAGTCATATTAGCATAAAATTGTTTAACCAACAAGGGATAAACAGGCTTTTTGATATCAAAAGATGATTCCAGTCCAGAAAAATCAAGTTATCAACAAAAAGAAAACCTTTTCTTTTCAAAGATTGCAGATCAGCTAGAAAAGATGGACACAGGGTACGATACTGGATAACCCCTTCATAAAAATCATTGTTCATGGCAGATTTGAATCTATAAGAGTTATAGTTCGAATGAGAGGTCAAAAAATGAGCTTTGTGATCAAACGGCCAATGTCAGGTTCACTAATATGAGCGCACAGGGACTGACCTTGCCATGGGTTGTGGTGGTTCAGGAACAGGTTCCTTTGTCGCCGGATGCTTCCCTTTGGATGAGGATGGCTTTGAAGAGCCAGGTTTTGAAGAGGCAGGTTTGGAAGGCGTCGCCTTTGGTGGTGGTGTCGGTTTGGCAGAGGCAGGATACCTTAGAGTGTTCTTGGTACGAGCCATGGGATCAGTTCGAGGACGAGAGGTAGGAGGAGAAGGTGAAGGAGTGAAAGTGTTGTCTTGAGAACGAGTTGATGGTCTAGGATATCCTGAAAGTTTATGGATTTTCTCACGCGGTGCTCTTTTAGCAATGACTTTCTTCCCCATTTTGGTTGAATTGAGGCTTTTGATGGAAGAGAGACAGTGGAGAGAGAGGAAAGAAACCGAAGGGTTTGAGGAGAAGTTATGGAGGGAAGAGAGGGATATTGGTAACCGTACCCAAAAGAAACTTCCTCAAACCATGCAACTGCATCACTGTTGAAAAGACTTTTGAAAAGACATGACCTCATTTAAGAAAGATTTTATTTGATTTGAAGAAATAATTTTAAAATATCAGAAACCCTTTTTGAATAAAACTGAAAATTCTTTTAGACAAAAAACATTTTAATGAAAGCCCTTTTTGCAAAAAATTTAAAATAACCACTCAAGCCAACAAAAATCTCAACCAAGCAAAAAATGTGACATTCATATTTGGGCCCAAAGATGGTTGAGTTTAAGAAAACACATAGGACCACCCATGATCTAAATTTTGAGCATGGCCCAGTTCAACTAACTCTTGCCAGAAGCCCAGAACACACTGAGTGAAGGGAATAACCATCATCTGCCCAAAATTATCTCATACCTGTTCATGAGACAAAATTGCTCCAGCAAGCACATCAGTAATTTTTAAACAAAGAATCATAATTCAAGATTCCAAGACTAGTCCTAAGCATGCAAAATCGTCCTCAGGCAGTGGTTTAGTGAAAATGTCTGCCAATTGCTCGTCCGATTTAACAAATTGAATACTAATCCCCTTTTGAACATGTTCTCTATTGAGTGAAATTTCACTCAATATGTTTAGTTCTTGAGTGCAAAACTGGGTTTTTAGAAATGTTAATGGCACTCATGTTGTCAAAATAAGAGAATATTTTCGCATTTAATTTGTAGATGTGCCATGATCATATCTAATGATTCTTTTAACTGCAGAAAGATGTGACTCTTTAGGTTTGGATTGGAACCTAGAACACAATCCAACACTTTGCACAATATCAGGTCTAGAGGAAGTTAAGTACATAAGAGAACCAATCATTCCTCTATACCTTATCTCATCAACATCTTTCTCAGTTTCTCCCTTATCTAATTTAGAACTAGGATGCATGGGTGTTCCCATGGGTTTGGCATTTTCCACACCAAATTTCTAACTAATTCCTTGGCATACTTTTCTTGATGAATGAAAATACCTTTTTCAGTTTGTTTAATTTGCAGCCCAAGGAAGAAATTAAGTTCACCCATCATACTCATGTCAAATTCACTTGTCATGAGTTTTCCAAATTCAGAACAGAGGGATTCATTTGCTGATCCAAAAATAATGTCATCAACATATATTTGGACTAGAATAAAAGAATCATTAGAATGAACAATTTTTCAAAAGGAAAGAGCTAAGTCTCTCATACCAAGCTCTAGGAGCTTGTCTTAAACCATAGAGAGCTTTAGACAATTTGAAAATATGATTAAAATGTTCTTTATTTTCAAAACCAGGAGGCTGCTCCACATACACTTCTCTATCTATCACACCATTCAAAAATGCACATTTCACATCCATTTGATATAATTTAAAACCACAAAATGCAGCATAAGCTAAGAGAAGTCTTATGGCTTCCATTCGGACAACAGGGGCGAAGGATTCATCAAAGTCTATTCCTTCTTCTTGGTCATATCCTTGAGCCACTAGCCTTGCCTTGTTTCTTGCAATGCTACCATCTTCTCCCAACTTGTTCCGAAATATCCACTTGGTGCCGGTCACTTTCTTTCCACTTGGTCTTGGAACCAAAGTCCATACTTGGTTCTTTTCAAACTCAAGAAGCTCATCCTCTATAGCTTTAACCCAAGAAGGGTCACTAAGTGCTTCCTTGACATTTTGAGGCTCTATTTGTGATAGAAGGGCAATGTTGGATCCTTCATTTGCCTTTCTAGTGGAAGACCTTGTTTGCACTCCATGAGAGACGTTCCCAATGACAAATTTCTCAGGATAATTCTTCAAGAATCTCCACTCACGAGGTCTGGTGGACTTGGAGGCAGATTCAGTCACCAAGGGATTCTGGGCGCTGCTGGCTGCAGGATTTCCTTCAGATTCATGAGACAAAATGGAATTGTCTCTTGAATTTTCAGCATTAGCAGTTTCTGGTTCAGCTTGTCCAGAATTTTCTTTTCCATGATTTTGAGCAGTTTCATCCTCCTTTTGAGCTTGATTTCCTGCATCACAATCTTCCAAAATGTTTTGCACCAAGTTAGTATCACAAAATGTAACATGTATGGACTCCTCAATAATTCTAGCATCTTGATGATAAACCCTATATGCTTTACTAGTTGTGGAATATCCTACAAACAAACACTCATAAGCCTTTGGATCAAATTTACCCAAATTTTCTTTGTTATTTAAAACGAAACATTTACATCCAAAGATGTGCAAGTAATCTAAGTTTGGTGGGTAACCTTTCCAAAGTTCATAAGGGGTTTTCTTAAAAAATTTCCTTATGATTGTTCTATTTAAAATGTGGCATGCTGTGTTAACCGCTTCAGCCCAAAGGAATTTTGGAACATTACTCTCACAAAGCATAGCTCTTGTCATCTCTTGTATGCTTCTATTTCTTCTTTCCACAACACCATTTTGTTGTGATTTTCTTGGACAAGAGAAGTTGTGAGATATTCCAAATTCCTCACAAAAGGATTCAAACAAATTATTTTCAAATTCAGTTCCATGATCGCTTCTTATAGAAGATATTTTTAAATCCTTTTCATTTTGAAGTTTCTTGCATAAAGGTTCAAAGGCTGAAAAAGCTTCATTTTTGTGTGCAAGAAATAAAATCCAACCAAACCTAGTATAGTCATCCACAATTACTAAATCATAATGTTTACTACCTAGGCTTTGAGTTCTTGTTGGACCAAATAAATCAATGTGTAGCAACTCAAGTGGTCTTTTAGTAGACATGTCTTCCTTTGGTTTAAAAGAACTTTTTGTTTGTTTTCCCATTTGGCAAGCATCACAAGTGATGTCTTTGTCAAACTTTATCAAAGGGAGACCTCTTACTAATTCTTTCTTTACAAGTTTATTTATTTGAAACATACTTGCATGGCCCAATCTCTTGTGCCATAACCACTTTTCAGATTCTTTAGAGTGAAGACAAGCTACATTTTGATTCTTTAGTTCATCAAGAGTAAGCCCATACATATTATTGAAACGCTTGGCAACAAACATCACTTCATTTATCTTTTCATTAACAACACAGCATTCAAGCCTTTTGAAAACAACTAAATATCCTAAATCACACAGCTGACTTATACTCAAAAGATTGTGCTTTAAACCACATACCAAAAGCACATCATCAATGAAAGTAGATTGCTCATTACCTACTTTTCCAACAGCAATGATTTTACCTTTACCATCATCTCCAAAGGTCACAAAACCTCCATCATACTTATTTAGTTTGATGAAGTAGGTTGACCTTCCAGTCATGTGCCTTGAACATCCACTATCCATGTACCACATGTCCTTTTTGTTCTTGGATGCTAGGCAAATCTGCATGATGAGTTTCAAGTAGCCTTAGGTATCCAAATTAATTTGGATCCTTTGAAGTTAATCCATCTTGGTTGCCCAAGTGCATTGAAATCACAAATAATATTGTAAACTTTGTTTCCAACAACTCTTTTTTCAATGAAGCATTGTGCATACGAGTGACCAAATTTCTTGCAATTAACACATTGATTTTTTGATGTGTGCCGCTGAAATTGAGGTGAGTTATATTGCTTGAAATGATTAAATGGTTGGAACTTTCTGGTTTTTGGAGGAGATGCATTTCTTTTGACAAACTGATTTTCGTTATAATTATTCCTCTTTGCAAAAATATTTTCACCAGAATTTTTTTGAATATTTTTACCTTTCGAAAATGAGGTTTTGTTGTAAAATAGTGGTTTCTTGAAAGCATCCTCATTTTTTGAAATGTAACCCAAACCTGGCCGGTTTGGACTCGGACCAGTTCTTGGTGAAGGCTCAGTTTCACTTGTGTTTACTTCATCAAATTTTTCTTCACAAGTTGAAACATATCCGATACCTGATTTGTTTGGTATGGGTTTGGTATTTGATGAAAAAGCCACAAATTTTATAGAGGAAGTATTAGAAACTGCATCTTCCTTGGCTATGTAGCCTAAACCAGATTTTTCAAACAATGGTCTTTGACTTGCAAGTAATTTGTCCAAGTTTTTAGAACCTTGAGCAAATTTTGCTAAGACACCATTCAGCCTTTTAATCTTATCATTTAATCTTTCATTTTCAGCAATTAACTCATGAGAAGGATCCACAATGTGCTTTCCTTTTAATTTTTCAAGTTCAGATTTTAGAAATCTGTTTTCTTCAATGATGTCCAATGCACATTCAGTTTCCTTCACTTTTTCTTTTAAAAAATTATTTTCAGCTCTTAACACATCTCTTTCAGATCTGCATTCATTGTATTTATCAAGCAGTTTTGATGTGTTTAAAGTGAGATCATTAATAATATCATGCAAGTCCTCAATGGTCAAATCATAATAGTTTATCTCATCAAGATTGTTGTTTCCAGCCATGAAGCAGTCTTTGTCATCTCCTTCAGATTCTTCTTCTTCATTTGAGTCATTCTCAAGATCCTCCCAAGCTGCCATGAGTACTCTCTTCCTTTCCTTCTTCCCTTTATCATCCTTTTTGAGCTTTGGACAGTTTAGCTTGAAGTGTCCAGCCTCCTTGCAGTGATGGCACGTCACCTTGCTCAGGTCAAATTTGTGGTCCTTTGAACTTGAACCCTTGTATTTGCCCTTGTTCTTCATCATCCTTCTAAATCTCCTAGCAAAAAACAAAAGCTCATCATCTGAAATACCATCACTAGACTCACTCTCTTTCGGTTCTATCTGTAACTTGAGGGCTATTCTGTTTTTCTTTGAGTCTGTGTTTGTGTGTGTGGCTTCATAAGCAAGGAGTTTTCCTCTCAGCTCATCATAGGTTATGGGACTTATGTTGTTGCTCTCGGTTAGGACAGTGGCAGTGTTTTCCCATTCTTTTGTGAGGCTTCTAAGGAGTTTTCTCACCAAGGTTTATTCTGCATAGTTTGTACCCATAGCATCAAGGTTGTTGATTATGATTGAGAATCTCTCAAACGCTTCATCAATGCTTTCTCCATCCTTCATGCTGAACATCTCGTACTCTTTTCGCAGCATATCAATCCTCGTTTCTTTGACTTGTTTAGTGCCTTCATGTGTTACCTGGAGTTTTTCCCAGATTTTTTTGGCTGTCTTGCATCTAGACACCTTCCGGTACTCTTCAAAGCTGATAGCACAATGAAGAAGGTTTATTGCTTTAGCATTCTGTTCTATCTTCTTCTTATCATCTTCGTTCCACTCAGCTTCTTCTTTTGGAGTCACCACTCCATCTGCACTTGTTTTTGTTGGGATCTTGGGACTGCTCACAACAATCTTCCATATGTTGTAGTCAATGGATTGGATGAAGATCCATATCCTTTCTTTCCAGTAGGAGTAGTTCTTCCCGTTGAAGAAAGGTGGCCAGTTGTTTGACTGGCCTTCACTGAGGGTGTAAGCAACTGTGGTTGTACCCAAGTTGTTTGCCATTGGATCTTTGCTCCAAGCGGTTAAGCTTGATTCTTGAGACCTTAGCTCCTGATACCAATTGAAGGTTGTGGTAGGCTTAGAGAAGGGAGGTTGAATCTATGCCTTCCTCTTAGGTTGCTGTTATTACCCTTTTAAAATAAATTTGCAATTCTGATTCTGTTTGAACTTAGCAGCGGAAATTTATGAGACAATTTATTTTTGTCTCATGAATATCAGAAAATAGAACACAGCAGAAAAGAGAAAAGCTAACACCAGCAAGTATCCTGGTTCGGTTGCCTTGTGCTATGCAACCTACATCCAGTCTCCTCCACAACTATGGAAGAATTTCACTATAGTTAACAGTATTACATACACCAATTTCACAGGATTGACCCAATCCTTTCACACTCAAGTTCTAACCTAACTTGACATTGGTTATGCTAATACCTAACTATTCCTCTTAGTGCTGACCCAACTAAGAAAGGGATACCAAAACAGGTACAAGATACAAGACACTTAACGAACCTAAAGAAATCAGAAAATAACTCTAGGCTTTTCTCTCAAGTGTTTCTCTCAGCCTTTTTCCACTCATGGCTTTTTCTTAAGCTTTCTCACAATGCCTTTTCTCTCAAGAAATTACAGAAAGATAAACTTAGAAAATTACATTACAATCAGTAAAACATGAAGGAGATTGACTTCATCAACAGCCTCTTTTGCTATGTAAAAAACCAACTTTGCAAACCTCTGATTTAGTTCTTCAGTATTGGCCGAATGCTTCTTTGATAGAGAGCATTATCCAAGTAGAGGAACTTCACAGGGAATACTTCACAGAACACAACTCTCAAACTCTGGTTTTTCTCTCCTTACTTCTGAATGAACAGCAAGCTTCTTTTTATCTCCTTGCATGTTGCTTGGTTCTTCTTCCAAGGTCAACACCTTGAGCCTTGAGCTTCACCAATGCACAGATTCACTTTTTCACCTTAATCCCCAGAGTAGAAACTCTCCTTCTAACTTCCTCATCTTGACCGAAAGTCATAAAATAGCAACCATTGAAATCTTCTCATGGTCAACTTGATCTTAGCCATTGAAAAACTACTTGGTCCCCAAGTATCACTTGTGACCGTAGATGTGAAACAGAATAGGGTAGAGAACAACTTTTCCTTGAATGCCATTTTCAGATAGAGCAGAGAGTTGGGAAGAAGAGATGAGACCAATTGCATGTATGAGGAAAAGATTTACCTATAACCTAAGCTTGATTTGGTTTGGATTTGTTGAGATGACTTTTACCTTTTAAGCTCAGTTTCTCTTTCTTGCTTCTTTGGTGACTATCTTGGTGAAGAAGCTCTTTCTCTCTTTCTCTTTCTTACTTTTCTGAAACTGATTTGACTTAGACCACATAGAGAGGAACGTTGCTTTGGTAAAAGCAAGTGAGAGGGAATGAAGGCTTCAATCTTGTATGAGAAGCTTGGTGGGATTAACTTGAATTGATGGATACAGGCTTGGATCGGGTATCCATTAGCTTGGCATGTTTTGATTTCTCAGCTTTGATTCCTTTTTGGGCTTTGTTTATTTCATTAACCCATTAGCCTTGTTTTATTTTCCATTCCATTTGGGCTGTAAATCAGATTTTGGCCTGCAGCAGTTTTATAAATAATTAGTAATATGAAATTATAATTAATCAACACTAATTATTTATTTGTCCAAAAATAATCTTTGTCATCACTAATTAATTTAGTTAATTTCTTAACTCAACAGTGCTGTTTAAGAGAGTTTTGGGCCTATTGCACAATAACCAAACAAATTACACCCAAGTTTTGGGCTTGTTCGAATTATTGTTTTTGTTTTCTTAAACTCAACACAATCAATATAGGTTGTTAGGGTTAACTTTGTTTTGTAATTAGATTATTTTAGGTGAATTAGGTTTTGTTTAAATTAATATATTTTTGTCAGTTAGGTTCATTAGTTTAGTTAAGTTAAATGACTTTTTGAATTAGTTTCACCTAATAAATTTAGTAAGTTGTCTTTTTTTTAAGGATTGTGCTGTTTTTTCGAGATTCATTAGTGCTTGCTTTTTTCGTAGTTTCTGTAGTTATATTTCATGGGTTGTTCGTGCATTGCTCAAGTTGCTTCTTTATCTCTAAATATAATGAATTGTTTAAGTTTTATACCGAACTTACTTTTCTTAGGATAGAATTTTAGGACGAAAGTGTGAGAAAGTTGCCTTCTCAAAATCCTTATTTACTAAAAAATTGCAGTAATAAGGAGGTGTGCACTAAAATAATTAGGATTTAATATTTGTTTAAATGTGTATTTGTTTTAATTTATGTTCGTTAAAATTATTTTAAAGACATGTTTAGTTTGTGAAAAAGATGAAAATTATATTTGATGAAGATTTTTAATTATAGTCAAAACTCTATCAAAATTTCTATAAAAAGTTATGTTGTTGGTTAAATTTTAGATATTGACACTAATAAAATACTTAAAGGTCAAAATACTTTTTCTTTCGCAATTAAGTCGTTTTAGTCTTTTTCTCTTTGCTTATTATTACTATTATGATTGGTTCAACTTCATATAGCATGAAACTCAACTCTAAATATAATTAAATTAAATTATAAAATAAAAAATTTAGTACATTGGATGAATTAATTATAAATCTTAAAAAAAATTATTAATATATCTAAAAAAAATTAATTATTAATTTATTTCATTTATAAATTCTTAAAATTTTTAAAATTATATTGTAATAATAGTCATTAAATGAATAATAGCACATTGTTTCCCATTTTACATCCTCATTCTTTTCTTTTCCGTTCTTGCTGCTTCCGAATTCCAAACACCTCAAACTAACGTACGCTTTAATTTGCTTTCGATCTTTTCTTCTTCGTGATCACAAGGAGCCATGCTTCTCAATTGACTAGTGGTCACGATGTTAATAAAGTTGAGACTGTTAGACAGCAAGTTATGAATGCTCATCCACATGATCCGAATGTTGTAATTATATCGTATCAAAGGCCTCACACAGGTATATATGCATTTATTTTGTGATTTCTAAATAGCTACAAAGAAAATAGAGTTTCTGATTTTTAAGGAATATATGGATCTAGAGTTTTCTAATTGTTATATATTTTCTTGTGACAGTGAATTGCAAGGAGGCTTATTAAGAAGGCTCAAAAGAATGTAGCAAAGAGAGTAACTTTCACATATAACGGAGGAATTACACTTCCTTAGCTTGTTGAATCTGTTGGTAATTATTAATTCAATAAAATAAAATAAAATTTTAGAAAATAAAATAAAATTTAAGTTTACTGTCAGATAGTCAGTTGAATCTGTTAGTAATTATTAATTTAATTATTAATAAATAATATATTATTATCGGATTATCGAAAAATAAATATTACAGCAGTAAACGCACAAAAATTTAATTTATAGCGTCAAAGTTATTGTCGAAAAATTTTTGACAGTAATAATTTTTAGAATTTCGTCAATTAAAAGTTTATATCTATTGTTGAATTCACCGATAATTAACAATGGACTAAAAAATCCGACAATAAATAATTGTTGGCGAGATTTTTATCATATAATTTAATCTTTCGCTAATAAATCTGATGGTAAATAATATACCAGCAAAATTTTTTAGTAATTTTATCGATAAATCCAACGATATTTGAAAAATTAAGGGTTATTTAAAAAATTTTATCAATAACTCTAATTCTATCTCTTAAATCCTCTAAAAAATTAAGGGTTATTTAAAAAATAATCTTACAATAAAAAAATAGTTAATGTAGGTTAATTAAAACTGGTTTAATTTCCTTTACTTTCTACTGGATTGCAAATCTTCAATTGATTTTGTGATTTTATGGCCTGATTAACCAATTTTTTCTTTCTAATTTTAAAATATTCTAAAATTAAAACAAATCAAAATTTAAATTTAAAAATAAAATAATTAATAAATCAAAACCTAAATCTATTTACCGTTTATCTTTGGTAGCTTACTTATTCACTAACCTAGCCGTTTTTGGTTCTCTGCGTTATATTGAACAAGAAGAAGAATAGAAGATACAGAGGTTGAAGACGAACTGAAGAACTACATTGTGTGGTGCGTGGTGTTTGCAGATGATGGAAGTTGTGGTGTTTGCAGCTATGAAGCACGGATTCTCTCATGGTGCCGGCGTATCCGTGTCGGACACGAATCCAACACCGACATGCGGTGGATACTTCAAACGAGCGTATCGGCGGCGTGCCTTCTTGCGGTGCAGAATTTTTGTGAAGCGGTCACGAATCCGAACGAGTCCGACCCGATTCAGATATTCATGAGATGGATCTTTCTGCTGGACTGCAAATCTTCAATTGATTTTGTGATTTTATGGCCCGATTAACCAATTTTTTTCTTTCTAATTTTAAAATATTATAAAATTAAAACAAATCAAAATTTAAATTTAAAAATAAAATAATTAATAAATCAAAATCTAAATCTATTTACTGTTTGTCTTTGGTAGCTTACTTACTCACTAGTTTAGCCGTTTTTGGCTGCGTTATATTGAAGAAGAAGAAGAAGAATAGAAGATACCGAGGTTGAAGAGGAACTGAAGAACTACATTGTGTGGTACATGGTGTTTGCAGATGATGGAAGCTGTGGTGTTTGTAGATGATGGATTTGGAGGAGAAAAAATTGATACATTTTCTGTTAATAAGATGATAAGAGTAGATTAAAATTTTTTATTTTTTTAATAATTATATAATTTTAAGACTTTTTTATACAATTATATTTACTCTTATATTTACAATATGATATTTTATTAATTTAATATATTATTTGAAATTTAATTCAAAATGTATTCTAAACGTATCGTATTCAATTTTTTATAAAAAATCGTATCAGTGCTCCCTAGATTATAGAGACCATGAAATTTACCTTAATAAATAGTTGGAAAGAATCGTGAACATATATATCCATATGATGATTGTCTAGAGCTCCTCAAAAATTTGTGGCGCAATGATAGGGGGTGTTAAGTGAGTGATGCAAAGACATCATCATTGTCTGAGAGGGAATATTAATATTAATCCAGTCCAAAGATGTCACGACCACTTTTTCTTCCTTTACGTGCTATCAATAATAATCACACCTCACTCACTTTAAAGGGGATTCATTAATTCATTTCTTCCCCAATTCTGCTTTTGTTGTTTTTTTTTTCAACCAAGAATTAAAGTTATTAATTACATGGCTATGTGGTCCTATGCGAATCTGTGATCATGCTAATGCTATACTATTAGGCATTTCCTTTATCTTGTATTCATTTAGTTTGTAAATTGTTCTGGCTCAATTTAATAAGAGCTGAAAGTTCATTCTGCATATTACTAATTCGACAGGTTTTCGATTTGTATGAACTAAAGTGACTTACGTGTTATATTATTTTTTGAAAAAGACTTGATCAGCTGGCAGAAATTTTCAGGTGGATGAGCTCAAACAAAAGAGTTTATCCGAGTACAAGATATAAAAGAGGAGGGACCTATCCCTCTCATAAGATACGTCATCTTTATCCTAATTAACCGTCTTATTGTACGGACACTTACTTTAGTATCGAAGTGTCCTTATAGGTGGTCCCACCTGCCGATCCACTGACGTTTGTGGTTGCACTTCTCCTCGCAAAGCCCATCCTTAGGTCCAGATACCTCCCTCTTTCTAGTTGCTCTCGACCCAACGCCCAACCAACATCGAATCCTAACGAACAACCGCACATTGGCTCCGTCTATGGGAACCTGACGTGAACATGGAGCTTATCCCTCGTACGGAAGAAGTACGAGAGAAGGGTGGAGCCACCGAGCGTCCAGGGGGATGCCTTAGGAGCAAAGTCGGTTTGGAAACTTCCCAGGAACGTCGAAGGTCCCCCTCTAACCAAGGCGACTCCCATGCCTAATCTTTGGAAAAGCGCCCGTTTGGTGGTACTGGCTGTGACATCTCTCAAATCATGCAGGAACTCAGACACGGGGTCCAGAATTTGGAGAGGGAACTGGCGGCGAGGGACGCTACCATCCCGAGCACAATCGGGACTCTCTTCCACGTTCAGAGGCCCATTCCAGCCTTTCACGCACCCGATCTCCGTCAAAGAGATCAGAGAATCACCAGCAAAGTGCCAGGAGGGATGATGGGCTCGATCGAACTGATGGTCACTCCTTCACCTATACCCACGGCAGGTCGGAAGCCCGTGGAGAGCGAAGGGGAGATCAGAAGAAGAAACGGCAAGATCCCATTATAATGGGGGCCATTCCTTTCCACCCATCCATCCTCAACGTCTGGCTGCCAAAGAACTTTGACAAACCAACGGACATGAGATATGATCGAACCAAGGATCCACAAGCGCACTTAATGGCCTTTGAGGCCAGAATGAATTTGGAAGGCATGGAAGACACCATTAGAGGCTGTGTGTTTCCCGTAATCTTGGCGGGATTGGCGATTCGTTGGTTCAACTCTCTTCCGCAAGGGTTCATCACGGCCTTCGCAGATATCACGCAAAAGTTTCTAGCACAGATCACCACCCGAATTGCCAAAGCAAAACACCCGATTAACTTGTTGGTAGTGACCCAATGAGTCGGCGAGCCGATGAGGAAGTTTCTTGACTGATTCAATGATGAATGTCTAGAGATTGACGGCCTCATGGACTCGGTGGTGAGTCTGTGCCTGACTAATGGTCTGGTAAATGAGGACTTTAGAAACACCTCACCACCAAATCCGTCTGGACGATGCAGAAGATTCAGAATGTTGCAAGGGAATACATCAACGACGAGGAGGTTGATGCATGAGCATCTTCCTTTCACTTTTCTTAGTAATTTACGTGTGGATTTGCTATATTATTCTGAGATTTAGGTATTTTAAGTCACTATGAATGCTATTTTGAGTTGTTTCGCATTGATTTATTACAGGTAGCATTCGAGCGAGTTTAGCAGAGCTTAGGGGGCAAAAAGATGAAGAAGCGTAGCAGGAGGTGACGCCAAACGCCACGTCACGACGTCTGGCGCCAGATCAACGCAAAGGCAACCCAGGAGTAACCTTGGTGGTGCCAAACGCCACATCACAGTGTCTGGTGCCATGTTGAGCGTAATAATGTTCAAGTATGGCGCAAGGAATTCAAAGTTTTACGCCATGCATGTGCTCTCAAGCCAAACTCAAGGAATTCCAAGTATGGCGCCACCATGTACTCTCAAGGCAAACGCCATTTCCTGAGTTCAAAGTGGTCCCCACGAAGCCAGCAATGTAATCCGTTATATTTAATTTATATTTTAATTTATTTTTATTTAGAAAAAGATATTAGTTAGGTTTTAGAATTTAATTTTTAAATCAATTAGGTCAGATATAAAATGGGAAAATATTCAGCCTTTCGGGCTTTTCCTCGCTTCTCTCATCTTCTTCCACACTTTCACACTTTTTCTCTGCTAAGGGGTTTTCACACCATGAGCAACTAAACCTCCATTGTGAAGGTTAGAATCTCTGTTTTTTTGGATGGATTAATAACTATTATTTTCTACTTCTGATTTATGTACTGATTTATATTCAAGAATCTGTTTCGTTCTTCATCCTATGGATTAGAGTATATTGGAAAATAACTGTTTTTTAAATTGAATTCTTGTTGAATCTTGGAAAAGTTATATCACCTGAATAATAGCTTGAAACTGAATTCTCATGACTCTCTAAATATCTGGATTTAATGTGATACGTGACATATAATCATATCATCTTTAGATTCTTAGGGTTTTGTGTGGCTTATAAACTAGGATTTGAACTTAGACCTTCTAATTAGATTAAGTGACCAAGGAATCGAAGTTTAATCACTTAAAGTTTGCTATGAATTGAATCTTTGCATAATCAAAGTAGTTAATGAGAATTGTTAATTCTGAAATTTGAACATTTCCAAAACCTTAACTATTTTCTCATATTATTTCTCACAACCAATTTACTGTTTGCTTTCTTAACAGTTCTGAATTACTGTTTAATGCAATTTGAATTCAAAACACTCCTTTTTGCTTGTCTGACTAAATAAATCACTCAACTATTGTTGCTTGATCCATCAATCCTCGTGGGATCGACCCTCACTCACCTGAAGTATTACTTGGTACGACCCTACACTTGCGAGTTAGTTTGTGGTTTTCAAAATCTGCACCAGAGGTAAGCCAAGTGGTAGCCACCAACAAGCGGCAACCAACCAGCTAGCTAGCCCATCAGACCGGCAATGTCGAAAGGCCAAGAGAAGCGGCAAGAGAAAGGACATCTGAAAAACCGTTTAAACCGTTTTCCAGGTGGGTAAGTTTACCAACTACACTCCTTTAACCACTCCCATAGTTGAGATCTACCAGCAGATTGTAGAGAAGGATATCCTGGCCAAACCAAGGCAGTTCAAAGATAGGATCGGAGGGAACAAAAACCTTTACTGTGATTATTACAAAGGTTTTGGGCATAAAAAGCAGAATTATTTTGACTTAAAAGATGCATTAGAACAGGCAATATGGGAAGGAAAGCTAAGTGAGTTCTCATAATTTATCCGTGAACCAAGGAGGAGAGAGTGTGTGTGTGTGTGTGTGTTCTGAGGAAGATCGAAGCCGAACTGTAAAGCCAAGGCAAGGCACTCCCGAGAACCCAGACATAACTCTAATGGTGGTGGTAAATGTAGTGGTTGGAAGGTACACCCCACCTAAGTTGAGATCGGAAACAAAGAAGGATGCTAAGGTGCTAGCCGTGTCTTCGGGAAACTATAAGTTCCATCCCAAAAAACTCCCTGAGATATTGTTTGGCCCTGGGAATCGTTGGTGTAATGACCTTCTCGAAGACCCGTCAATGGTAATCACGGTGAGAATTGGGACTGGTCTAGTCAAACGAATCTTGGTGGACATAGGAGCTTATTCAAACATCATGTTCTGAAATGTGTTTGATGTCTTGGGGCTAGAGAAGAACGATCTCAAGGACCACCGTCATGGGGTCTTGGGGTTGGGGGACAACTACATCAAGCCCGACGGTTCTGTCACCCTCCCGATCTGCGTAGGCTCCGGGGTAAGCGGGAATTCAACAATGGCTAAGTTTGTGGTCCTGAAGAATTCTATGGCGTATAACCGAGTCTTCAGGCTGAAAAACGTGGGGTGACATACCAAAGATTGATGAACAAAGTCTTCAGGGACCACATCAGTAAGTCGGTTGAGGTTTAGGTGGATGACATACTAGTGAAGATGGTCGAACCGAGTAGCCTGGTAACCGACTTGAGCATCATCTTCGACTCACTTCAAAAGCACTACATGAGGTTGAAACCCCTAAAATGCACGTTTGCCATGGAAGCGGGAAAATTCCTCGGATTCATGATCACACAAAGAGGTGTAGATGCCAACCCAGATAAGCGTGAAGCCGTTTGATGAATCTATATTTGATGATATATTTTGACTCAATTTGGATAGATTTTATCACATAAACTCACACTTAGGCACCAAAATAGCATACTTTTGTGTTTTGTCCTTAATTTGATCCTAAATGTGAAAACATATGTTTTTGTGCGTAAATTAGCGATTTTAATTCTACTTTTATGCCATTCGATGCCGTGATATGTTTTTGTGAATGATTTCAGGTCATTGAGGCAAGATTGCCTAGGTAGGAAGTGGAGGAAAGCATGTACAAGGGAGAAAACATGAAGAAAACAAGGAAGAGCACACACAACCATGTGTGCGTGCGCACAAGAAGAAATGAGCATGTGTGCATACGTACAACTACCCGTGTGTACGCACGGAAGAACATTCAGCCAAGTGTGCATACGCACATATCTGTGCGTATGCACAGGACCCTGCACATGATTTCATTAATGAAATATGTGCTGTGTGATTTTTGAGGGCTTTTGGCCCATTTTGGAAGGCTTGAAGGCTGGTTTAGAGTGCTATATCAAGGGGAATTCAACACATATAAAGGGAGCTCACTTTTAGATTAGGTTTTATTAGGTAGTATTAGTTAGGAAGCTTCCATTAGGAGTAGGAGTAGTGTAGCATTGCTCTCTTAGGGTTTATCAATTTCAATTGTAGCATTTTATAGCAAGCTTTGATTTTTGGATTTTGCTTCTTTATTTGTAAGTACTCTCAATTTCTTCTTTAATTATAACACTTTTACTTTCATTTCCTTTTGATTCAAGTTACTTTGTTTATATTTGCAATTTTGAGTTTCTTGAAGTTTTGATTGATGAATTTAATGTTTCATGCTTTCTTTATGTTTGATTGCTTGTTTATATTTGGTTTTGTGAATAGTTGGTTATAGTTTTCCATTTTCCTTTGCAAATGCTCATGTTTTGGTTTCATGCCCACCAAGTGTTTGTGAAAATGCCACTTGGTAAATTTGAGTAGATTTTCACACCTTGGCTTGGGATTTGAGTTCCTAGGATACTAGAGTCATAACGTCCGACATTTAGTGGTAATTCTTGGAGAGTTAGTTGACTCTTGTTTCCATTAAAGCTAGCATTTTATCAACTAGTTTGGTAAGTTAGTTAGGACTTATGGATTAAGGTCAATTATGCTTGCTTGACTTACTCCTCGATGTTTGGGGTTAACTAAGCGAGATTAACTCATTATAATTACCATGTGGTTATGGCAATGATGGATTCATTGGATCCTCATTCCCAAGTCAATGTTCTTTTTATGCATTTATAGCATTTTCACTAGTTTTGATCTTGTTTCCTTCTTAATTGCATTGATTTCAATTTTGATCATTTCTTAGTTCTTTTAATCTTTTGTCCTTTGATTCCAAAACCCCCTTTTGTCTTAACAACCGAAGGCGTATAACACTTCAATTGCATTCCTAGGGAGAATGACCCGAGAATCTAAATACTCTCGGTTAATTTTGCATTGATTGTGACATTTTTTAATTTAAATTTGATTAATGGTCAATTGTTAGGTTTGGAACTATACTTACAACGAAAATCTATTTTGTGAAACTCCTAACCCGTTCTAGGCCATTGTCACCGTTCTTTGCATGACAATCCTTAGATGTGTGAAGGATGTACAAAGGCTGGCGAGGAGACAGACAGCCTTATCACGCCTTCTCGGTGCATCGGCAGCCAAGGCGCTGCCTTTCTTCAACTTGATGAAGAAGGGGATGGCCTTCGAGTGGACCCCGTCTTGTGAAAAAGCTTTTAATCACTTCAAGGAAATCTTGTAAGAACCACCAGTCCTCGGTAAACCAAAAGAAGGGGAGACCTTGTACCTATACCTGGCGGTCACAGAAGAGGCTATGGCAGCTGCCCTAGTCTGGGTAGAGAACAAAAACAACAGTCTGTGTACTTCATAAGTAAGGTGCTCTACGGATTGGAGATGAGATATACTAAGCTAGAAAAATTAGCTTATGCCTTGTTAGTCTCCTCTCAGAGGTTAAGACAATACTTTCAAGGACACCTGATCATCCTGCGAACCGACTAGGCAATCTGACAAATTTTATAGAAGCCTGACTTGGAGGGACAAATGATGACTTGGGCAATAAAACTATCTCAGTATGATATCCATATGAACCTCGGCACGCGATCAAAGCACAAGCAATGGTTGATTTCTTGGTTGAAGTGATCGGAAATGTTCCCGAGGTCCTGAACACACGGTAAAAACTCCATGTTGACAGAGCTTCCAACCAAGCGTTTAGAGGAACCGAGATCATTTTAGAAAGCTCAAAAGGAATAATTTACAAGCATTTTATCAAATTTGAATTCTCAGTCTCAAACAACTAAGCCAAATACGAAGCTCTGATCGACGGCTTAATCTTAACCAAAGAGGTTGGGGTGGCAAAACTTGAAGTTAACAGCGACTCTCAGGTCATGACCTCCCAAGTGAACGGGACATGCCAAGCTCGGGACACATTATTGCAAAAATATTTGGAAAGAACCAAATAGTTATGCAAGGATTTTGAGGAGGTAGTGGTCCAACATGTACCCAGGGAGAAAAATACTAGAGCAGATGATGAGCGGATAATTTGTATACTTTTTGGCATTGTTTTTAGTATGTTTTTGATATGATATAGTTAGTTTTTAGTATATTTTTATTAGTTTTTAATTAAAATTCACTTTTCTGGACTTTACTATGAGTTTGTGTGTTTTTCTGTGATTTCAGGTATTTTCTGGCTGAAATTGAGGGACCTGAGCAAAAATCTGATTCAGAGACCAAAAAGGACTGCAGATGCTGTTGGATTCTGACCTCCCTGCACTCGAAGTGGATTTTCTGGAGCTACAGAAGCCCAATTGGCGCGCTCTCAACGGCGTTGGAAAGTAGACATCCTGGGCTTTCCAGCAATATATAATAGTTCATACTTTGCCCAAGATTTGATGGCCCAAACCGGCGTTCAAAGTCACCTCAAGGAATCCCAGCGTTAAACGCTGGAACTGGCACCCAAATGGGAGTTAAACGCCCAAACTGGCACCAAAGCTGGCGTTTAACTCCAAGAAGAGTCTCTACACGAAATTGCTTCATTGCTCAGGCCAAGCACACACCAAGTGGGCCCGGAAGAGGATTTTTATGTCATTTACTCATTTCTGTACACCCTAGGCTACTAGTTTCTTATAAGTAGGACCTTTTACTATTGTATAGAAATCTTTTGATCATGTTTTTATGATTGAACCCTCTTTGGAAGGCTGGCCATTCGGCCATGCCTAGACCTTATGCTTATGTATTTTCAACGGTGGAGTTTCTACACACCATAGATTAAGGTGTGGAGCTCTGCTGTACCTCGAGTATTAATGCAATTACTATTGTTCTTCCATTCAATTCCACTTGTTCTTTTACCAAGATATCACTCGTTCTTCAACATGATGAAGGTGATGATTGACGCCCATCACCATTCTCACTCATGAACAAGGTGACTGACAACCATTCTTGTTCTACACGCATTTGAGGCTTAGTGAATATCTCTTGGATTTCTGATTGCACGATGCATGGTTGATCGCCTGACAACCGAGTGCTCGCCTGACAAACGAGCCAGCCATTCCGTGAGATCAGAGTCTTCGTGGTATAGGCAAGAACTGATGGCAGCATTCAAGAGAATCCGGAAGGTCTAACCTTGTCTGTGGTATTCTGAGTAGGATTCAATGATTGAATGACTGTGACGTGCTTCAAACCTGTAACCTACTGGGCGTTAGTGACAGACGCAAAAGAGTTATTCTATTCCGGTAGGGGAGGGAACCAAACCGGTGATTGGCAGCACTGTGACAGAGTGTGTGCATTAGCTTTCACTGCGCGGATGGGAGGTAGCTGCTGACAACAGTGAGACCCTATACGAGCTTGCCATGGAAAGGAGTAAGAAGGGTTGGATGAAGACAGTAGGAAAGCAGAGAGACGGAAGGGAAGGCATCTTCATGCGCTTATCTGAAGTTCCTACCAATGAATTACATAAGTATCACTATCTTTATCTTTTATGTTATTTTCGTTCATCACCATATATATCTGAGTTTGCCTGACTAAGATTTACAAGATGACCATAGCTTGCTTCAATACTAACAATCTCCGTGGGATCGACCCTTACTCACGTAAGGTTTATTACTTGGACGACCCAGTGCACTTGCTGGTTAGTTGTGCGAAGTTGTGTAATGCCATGGTATTGAGCGCACCAAGTTTTTGGAGCCATTACCAGCGATTATGAGAGTTGTGAAAAAGTATAGTTCACAATTTCGCGCACCAGCAGACCATTTGTCAAAACTGGCTAGCACCAAGCCCAAAAACTGACCTCTTATCCAAGGCTTAGTGAAGAAGTCGTCAGTGACGCTCTATTTGACCCAGGCTCAAGAAGAGCCTCTTTCTTGGATCAGCCCGATCTGGCATTTTATTGAAGAAGGATAGTTTCCGAAAAATGAGAAAGAAGCCAAAGTTGTAAGAAGAGAAACCGCTAAGTATGCAGTGGTACAGGGGCATCTATATAAGAGAAGGCTCAACCAACCCTTACTGAAGTGCTTACGGCCCGATCAGACGGAGTATGTCCTAAGAGAAGCGCATGAAAGATGTTGTGGACACCACATGGGGGGAAAATTCTCAGCTCAGAAGCTCGTTAGAGCTGGTTACTACATACCCTCTATGATGGCAGATGCTCGTGAGTTCATTAAGAAATACAAGAAACGCCAAGAAAATGCGAACTTCCGCAGCACACCGACAGAAAAACTAAGATCCATTTTGCCTTCACGGCCCTTCTCCCAATGGGGAGTGGACCTCCTGGGTCCCTTCCCAGTGGCCTCAGGACAGGTCAAGTATCTTATTGTTTCCATTGATTATTACACCAAGTGGGTGGAGGCCGAACCGTTAGCAAGCATATCATCTACGAACTGTCTAAAATTCCTTTGAAGACAAGTAATCGCGATGTTTGGAATTCTGGATGTCGTTGTTTTGGATAACGGAACACAGTTTTTCGACAAGAGATTTGGGAAGTTTCTAGTAGGACTTGAAATCAAACAAAAGTTCTCCTCTATAGAACACCCCCAGAGCAACGGACAAGTCGTGGCAGCGAACAGGGTCATCCTCAGGGGGCTGAAGAAGAACTTGGATTAGAGGAAGGGCTCCTGGGCAGATGAGTTAGCCTCTGTCCCATGGTTTTATAGAATAACACCACAATCTTCTACCAAAAAGACACCCTTCCAGCTTACTTATGGCGTCGATACGGTGATTCTGGTGGAAATTAGAGAATCGAGCCCAAGGTTGCTCCTCGGTGGAAGTGACAAGGTGACTAAAAAGGAACTGATAGATGAGACCAAGGAGAGGGCCCACTTGTCAGAAGCAGCGCTGAAGCAGAGGTTAGCGTTGTGTTACAATCGCAAGGTGTAAAATAGGAGGTTCGAAGAAGGCGACCTGGTGCTACGACACAACGATATCGGTCTACGGACCCCCGGAGAAGGTAAGCTCTCCTCTAATTGGGAAGGACCTTACAGGATAAAAGAAGTGCACGTAAAAGATGCCTACAAGTTAGAGCGGTTAGACTGGAAGGAGGTACCGAGGACATGGAATGCAATGAACCTTAGGAGATTTTACTTCTGAAGGCTTAACGACCTCCCATCCAACCAGTTATCCCTCTTTTACGTTCATTTGCCTTCGTTTACTTTGTTTTCTTTTTCTTTTATTTACTTTGTTTCACCAAATCACTTGTCTCATTATATTTTGTTAAACAAGTTATTTAGCAATTGGAGCACTAAGGTATAGAATTTAGTACTATTTACAATAAATTAGGAGGGTGAGTTAAAACTCTTAATGGAATGATAATATTATTTATCAAAAGATTCCACCTATATGAATATAAGAGTAGTGCCGCTCTAATCGAGAATTTTAAAGGTTTTATTCTCGTAAATATTCATGAAACCAGGATGAGTACAAGGACATATAAGTGCTTAAAATTATAAACTCTTGAACTTAGAGGGTATAAATAATGTGTGTAATTTTTGGTACTAGCAAATGGAGTATAGGTTTAATCGATTAGACACCTATTACTTCGTTAGAACTTTAAAATTTACACTAAAAGAATGTTTAATCTTAGTGACACATTCTTCATGCATATACTTGTATGAAATTTAAATTTTGTAAATAGTGGGGGATTGAAGGGTATTTACAAATTTAATTAATTAATATTAATAAACGGTTACTAACCGTTTAGTACCATTTGAGCAAGCCTTTGGTAACATCAGTACCAAGATCCGGCAACAACATCAAATTTTTTTTTTGGTGTTATTGCCCGGGATTGTTCAGGCTGGACAACTGACGGTTCATCTTGTTGCTTAGATTAGGTATTTTTTTTTCGAAATTCTTGAAGATGAATTCTAGAGTTTCATGATGATTTGTTGAAATCTGGCTGGCTGAGAAGCCATGTCTAATCTGATTGGACCGAGGTTTCAACTTATCACCACAAGAGCTTGTTGATTTCGTATCAATCTTGCTTTTGGAGCAGTGATTTGCTGAGGCTTGGCTGACCTTTGGTCATGTCTAGTGTTTTGGACCGAAGCTTTCTTTGGAAGCTTGGCTGGCTGTGAAGCCATGTCTAATTCCTGGACCGGAGTCTTAGACTAGCATTGCACTGATTCCTGGAATTCTCATTAAGGATTTTGATACCTTTTCCCACTTAATTTTCGAAAAACACAAAAAAAAAATTTACAAAATCATAAAATTCAAAAATATTTCTTGTTTGAGTCTAGTGTCTCATCCTAAGTTTGGTGTCAATTGCATGCATTCATATGTCTTAGTGATCTTCAAGATGTTCTTGATGATTCACTTGCTCTGATCTTTGAATTCTATTGACTTGAGTATTTTGTGTGTCTCATATGCATTTTCAGTTCATTAGTGTCAGTAGTATACAAACTGCTAAGTTTGGTGTCTTGCATGCATTGTTATTTGATTCTTGTTGCATTTTAATTATTAAAAATCCAAAAATATTTTTAATTTGTGTCTTTTCAAGTCAATGATACAAGGGATTGAAGATTCAGAACACACTGCAGAGGAATTATACAGAAAAAGCTGAGCATTCAAAAATGCCCAGTGAAGAAGGCAGACTGGCGTTTAAACGCCAGCCAGGGCACCTGGTTGGGCGTTTAACGCCCAAAAAGGTAGCATTTTGGGCGTTAAACGCCAGAATGTATACCATTCTGGGCGTTTAACGCCAGGATGGTGCTAGGGGGAAGATTTTGTTTTCAAATCAATTTTTTTTCAAGTTTTCAAAGTTTTTCAAAATCAAATCTTTTTCAAATCATATCTTTTCAATCAAATGGTTTCAAAATAAATTTCCTTCCTTTTTCAAAGATACTTCCTAACAATTAATGATTTGATTGAACATCTCAAATTTGTTACCTTTTCTGTTGAGAAAGGTTTAATGTTTGAATCATATCTTTTCTTGTTAGGCAAGTCACTAATTTTCAAAATCAAATCTTTTAAAATTATTTTCAAATCATATCTTTTAAAATAGTTTTCAAATCATATCTTCTCAATCACATCTTTTTAAGACCATAACCTTTCAATCATATTTTTTTATCATATCTTTTTCAAATTAGTTTTCAATCAAATTCTTTTTAGTTTCTAATTTCAAAATCTTTTTCAAAAATCACTTGATTTCTCTTCCACTTTCAATTTTCGAAAATTATCAATCAAATTTTCAAAATGTTTTCAAAATCTTTTAATTGAATTTTCGAAAATCCTCTTCCCTCCTTCTCACATCCTTCTATTTATGGAGTACCACTCCTTCTAAATGCACAATTCGAACCTTATCTAATTAAAGTTCGAATTCTTCTTCTCCTTCTTCTTTCTATTTCTCTTTTCCTCTGACATTTCAAGGAATCTCTATACTGTGACATAGAGGATTCCACATTTTCTTTTTCTCTTCTCTTTCATATGAGCAGGAGCAGAGACAAAGGCATTCTTGTTGAAGCTGATCTTGAACCCGAAAGGACCTTGAAGAGAAAGCTAAGAGAAGCCAAAGCACAACCCTCTTTAGAGGACCTGACCGAATTCTTCAAAGAAGAAGAACCCATGGCAGCCGAAAACAACAACAATGCCAACAATGCAAGGAAGGTGCTGGGTGACTTTACTGCACCTACTCCCGACTTCTATGGGAGAAGCATCTCTATCCCTGCCATTGGAGCAAACAACTTTGAGCTTAAGCCTCAATTAGTTTCTCTAATGCAACAGAATTGCAAGTTCCATGGACTTCCAATGGAAGATCCTCATCAGTTTTTAGCTGAATTCTTGCAAATCTGTGACACAGTCAAGACTAATGGGGTTAACCCTGAGGTCTATAGACTGATGCTATTCCCTTTTGCTGTAAGAGACAGAGCTAGAATATGGTTGGATTCTCAACCTAAAGAAAGCCTGGACTCTTGGGAAAAGCTAGTCAATGCCTTCTTGGCAAAGTTCTTTCCACCACAAAGATGGAGTAAGCTTAGAGTGGAAGTCCAAACCTTCAGACAGAAGGATGGAGAATCCCTCTATGAAGCTTGGGAAAGATACAAACAATTAATCAGAAGATGTCCTTCAGACATGCTTTCTGAATGGAGCATCATAGGTATTTTCTATGATGGTCTCTCTGAACTATCCAAGATGTCTTTGGATAGCTCTGCTGGAGGATCTCTTCATCTGAAGAAGACGCCTGCAGAAGCTCAAGAATTGATTGAAATGGTTGCAAATAACCAATTCATGTACACTTCTGAAAGGAATCCTGTGAACAATGGGACTAGTCAGAAGAAAGGAGTTCTTGAGATTGACACTCTGAATGCCATATTGGCTCAGAACAAGATATTGACTCAACAAGTCAATTTGATTTCTCAAAGTCTGTCTGGAATGCAAAATGCACCAAACAGTACTAAGGATGCTTCATCTGAGGAAGAAGCTTATGATCCTGAGAACCCTTCCATGGAAGAGGTGAATTACCTAGGAGAACCCTATGGAAATACCTACAATTCTTCATGGAGAAATCACCCAAATCTCTCATGGAAGAATCAAGAGAGACCTCAACAAGGTTTCAATAACAATAATGGTGGAAGAAACAGGTTTAGCAATGGCAAGCCTTTTCCATCATCTTCTCAGCAACAGACAGAGAGTTCTAAGCAGAATACTTCTGACTTAGCAACAATGGTCTCTGATCTAATAAAGACCACTCAAAGTTTCATGAATGAAACAAGGTCCTCCATCAGAAATTTGGAAGGACAAGTGGGTCAGCTGAGCAAGAAAGTTACTGAACTCCCTCCTAGCACTCTCCCAAGTAATACAGAAGAAAATCCAAAAGGAGAGTGCAAAGCCATAGACATGGCCGAATATGGAGAGGAAAGAGAGGAGGAGGACGCCACTGAGGAAGACCTCAGTGGGCGTGTACCAATCCCCTCTGAGTTCCTCAATGAGGAACAATGGGAATCTGAGGCTCAAAATGAGACCATAGAGATTCCATTGGACTTACTTCTGCCATTCATGAGCTCTGATGAGTATTCTTCCTCTGAAGAGGATGAGTATGTCACTGAAGAGCAAGTTGCTAAATACCTTGGAGCAATCATGAAACTGAATGACAAGTTATTTGGAAATGAGACTTGGGAGGATGAACCTCCCTTGCTCACCAAAGAACTGGATGACTTGTCTAGGCAGAAACTGCCTCAAAAGAGGCAGGATCCTGGGAAGTTTTCTATACCTTGCACCATAGGCACCATGACCTTCAAGAAGGCCTTGTGTGACTTAGGGTCAAGTGTGAACCTCATGCCCCTCTCTGTAATGGAGAAATTAGGGATCTTAGAGGTGCAAGCTGCAAGAATCTCATTAGAGATGGCAGACAACTCAAGAAAACAAGCCCATGGACTTGTAGAGGGTGTTCTGGTTAAAGTTGAAGACCAGTACATTCCTACTGATTTCATAGTCCTAGAGACTGGGAAGTGCATGGATGAATCCATCATCCTTGGCAGACCCTTCCTAGCCACAGCAAAGGCTGTGATTGATGTTGACAGAGGAGAGTTAATCATTCAAGTGAATGAAAAATCCTTGGTGTTTAAGGCCCAAGGATATCCCTCTGTCATCATGGAGAGGAAGCATGAAGAGCTCCTCTCAAAACAGAGCCAAACAGAGCCCCCACAGTCAAACTCTAAGTTTGGTGTTGGGAGGCCACAACCAAACTCTAAGTTTGGTGTTGAACCCCCATATTCAAACTCTAAGTTTGGTGTTGGGAGGTTCCAACACGGTTCTGAGTATCTCTGAGGCTCCATGAGAACCCTCTGTCAAGCTAATGACATTAAAGAAGCGCTTGTTGGGAGGCAACCCAATGTTTTATAATTAACTATTTCCTTTTGTTATTTTATCTTTTTTGTAGGTTGATGATCATAAGAAGTCACAAAAACAATGAAAAAAGCAAAAACAGAATGAAAAACAGGAAGAAAAACAGCACACCCTGGAGGAGAAGAAATTGGCGTTCAAACGCCAGTACTGCTAGCTGTTGGGCGTTTAACGCCCAGTCTGGCACCATTCTGGGCGTTTAACGCCAGAAAGGGGCACCAGACTGGCGTTAAACGCCAGTAAAGGGCAAGAACCTGGCGTTAAACGCCAGGAATGGGCACCAGCCCGGCGTTTAACGCCAGAAATGGCTCAAAACGTGATTTTGAGCAACATTTGGTGCAGGGATGACTTTTCCTTGACACTACAGGATCTGTGGACCCCACAGGACCCTACCATCACTCTCTCTCTTCTTCCCCCATTCACCAATCACCTCAACACCTCTTCCCCAAAAAAACCCCTCACCTATCCAATCCTATCTTTCTCTTCACCACTCACATCCATCCTTCATAAAACCCCACCAACCTCACCCTTCAAATTCAAACCACTTTCCCTCCCAAACCCACCCATAATGGCCGCACCATTCACCCCCTTCTCTCCTATAAATACCCTTCTTCAACTCTTCATTTTCACACAACCTAAACACCCTTTTTTCCCCCTTTTTGGCCGAATACACCACCATCTCCCTCTTCCTCATTTCTTCTTCTTCTACTCTCTTCTTTCTTCTTTTGCTCGAGGACGAGCAAACATTTTAAGTTTGGTGTGGTAAAAGCGTTGCTTTTTCATTTTTCCATAACCATTTATGGCATCCAAGGCCGGAGAAACCTCTAGAAAGAGGAAAGGGAAGGCAAAAGCTTCCACCTCCGAGTCATGGGAGATGGATAGATTCCTCTCAAGGGTGCATCAAGACCACTTCTATGAAGTTGTGGCCTTGAAGAAGGTGATCTCCGAGGTCCCCTTTTCACTCAAAAAGGGTGAATATCCGGAGATCCGCCATGAGATCCGAAGAAGAGGTTGGGAAGTTCTTACCAACCCCATTCAACAAGTCGGAATCTTGATGGTTCAAGAGTTCTATGCCAATGCATGGATCACCAAGAACCATGACCAAAGTGTGAACCCGAATCCAAAGAATTATCTCACTATGGTTCGGGGGAAATACTTGGATTTTAGTCCGGAGAGTGTAAGGGTGGCGTTCAACTTGCCTATGATGCAAGGAGATGAGCATCCTTACACTAGAAGGGTCAACTTTGATCAAAGGTTGGACCAAGTCCTCACAACCATATGTGAAGAGGGCGCACAATGGAAGCAAGATTCAAGAGGAAAGCCGGTTCAATTGAGAAGGCATGACCTCAAGCCCGTGGCTAGAGGATGGTTAGAGTTCATACAACGCTCAATCATCCCCACTAGCAACCGGTCCGAAGTTACCATAGACCGGGCCATCATGATCCATAGTATCATGATTGGAGAAGAAATAGAGGTTCATGAGGTTATAGCCCAAGAACTCTATAAGGTGGCGGACAAGACCTCCACCTTGGCAAGGTTAGCCTTTCCTCATCTCATTTGTCACCTCTGTTATTCAGTTGGAGTTGACATAGAGGGAGACATTCCCATTGATGAGGACAAGCCCATCACCAAGAAAAGGATGGAGTACACAAGAGATCTCACTCATCATGAGATCCCTGAGATTCCTCAAGGGATGAATTTTCCTCCACAGAACTATTGGGAGCAACTAAACACCTCCCTAGGAGAACTAAGTTCCAACATGGGACAACTGAGGGTGGAGCATCAAGAACACTCCATCATCCTTCATGAAATTAGAGAAGATCAAAGAATCATGAGGGAGGAGCAACAAAGACAAGGAAGAGACATTGAGGAGCTCAAGCACTCCATAGGATCTTCAAGAGCAAGAAAGAGCCGCCATCACTAAGGTGGACCCGTTCTTTGATTTCCTTGTTATTGTTCTTCTGTTTTTCGAATTTTAATGCTTATGTTTATCCATGTTTGTGTCTTATGATCATTAGTGTCTTAGTGTCTATGCCTTAAAGTTATGAATGTCCTATGAATCCATCACCTTTCTTGAATAAAAATGTGCTTAATTGAAAAAGGAAGAATTGCATGAATTTTGAATTTTATAACAGTTTAATTATTTTGATGTGGTGGCAATATTTTTGTTCTCTGAATGTATGCTTAAACAGTGCATATGTATCTTGAATTTGTGGTTCATGAATGTTGGCTCTTGAAAGAATGATGAAAAAGGAGACATGTTACTGAGGATCTGAAAAATCAATAAAATGATTCTTGAAGCAAGAAAAAAAAAAGCATTTCAAAAAAAAAAAAGCCGAAAAAAAAAAAGAGAAGAAGAAAACGAAAAAAAAAATAGAAGAATAAGAGTTGTGATCCAAGGCAATAAGAGTGTGCTTAAGAACTCTGGACACCTCTAATTGGGGACTTTAGCAAAGCTGAGTCACAATCTGAAAAGGTTCACCCAATTATGTGTCTGTGGCATGTATGTATCCGGTGGTAATATTGGAAGACAGAGTGCTTTGGGCCACAGCCAAGACTCAATAAGTAGCTATGTTCAAGAATCATCATACTTTACTAAGAGAATCATTAACACTATCTGGATTCTAAGTTCCTAAAGAAGCCAACCATTCTGGATTTCAAAGGATAGAGTGAGATGCCAAAACTGTTCGGAGGCAAAAAGTTAAAAGCCCCGCTCATCTGATTAATACTGATCTTCACAGATGTTTTTGGAATTCATTGCATATTCTCTTCTTTTTTATCTTATTTGATTTTCAGTTGCTTGGGGACAAGCAACAATTTAAGTTTGGTGTTGTGATGAGCGGATAATTTGTATACTTTTTGGCATTGTTTTTAGTATGTTTTTGATATGATATAGTTAGTTTTTAGTATATTTTTATTAGTTTTTAATTAAAATTCACTTTTCTGGACTTTACTATGAGTTTGTGTGTTTTTCTGTGATTTCAGATATTTTCTGGCTGAAATTGAGGGACCTGAGCAAAAATCTGATTCAGAGACCAAAAAGGACTGCAGATGCTGTTGGATTCTGACCTCCCTGCACTCGAAGTGGATTTTCTGGAGCTACAGAAGCCCAATTGGCGCGCTCTTAACGGCGTTGGAAAGTAGACATCCTGGGCTTTCCAGCAATATATAATAGTCCATACTTTGCCCAAGATTTGATGGCCCAAACCGGCGTTCAAAGTCACCTCAAGGAATCCCAGCGTTAAACGCTGGAACTGGCACCCAAATGGGAGTTAAACGCCCAAACTGGCACCAAAGCTGGCGTTTAACTCCAAGAAGAGTCTCTACACGAAATTGCTTCATTGCTCAGGCCAAGCACACACCAAGTGGGCCCGGAAGAGGATTTTTATGTCATTTACTCATTTCTGTACACCCTAGGCTACTAGTTTCTTATAAGTAGGACCTTTTACTATTGTATAGAAATCTTTTGATCATGTTTTTATGATTGAACCCTCTTTGGGAGGCTGGCCATTCGGCCATGCCTAGACCTTATGCTTATGTATTTTCAACGGTGGAGTTTCTACACACCATAGATTAAGGTGTGGAGCTCTGCTGTACCTCGAGTATTAATGCAATTACTATTGTTCTTCCATTCAATTCCACTTGTTCTTTTACCAAGATATCACTCGTTCTTCAACATGATGAAGGTGATGATTGACGCCCATCACCATTCTCACTCATGAACAAGGTGACTGACAACCATTCTTGTTCTACACGCATTTGAGGCTTAGTGAATATCTCTTGGATTTCTGATTGCACGATGCATGGTTGATCGCCTGACAACCGAGTGCTCGCCTGACAAACGAGCCAGCCATTCCGTGAGATCAGAGTCTTCGTGGTATAGGCAAGAACTGATGGCAGCATTCAAGAGAATCCGGAAGGTCTAACCTTGTCTGTGGTATTCTGAGTAGGATTCAATGATTGAATGACTGTGACGTGCTTCAAACCTGTAACCTACTGGGCGTTAGTGACAGACGCAAAAGAGTTATTCTATTCCGGTAGGGGAGGGAACCAAACCGGTGATTGGCAGCACTGTGACAGAGTGTGTGCATTAGCTTTCACTGCGCGGATGGGAGGTAGCTGCTGACAACAGTGAGACCCTATACGAGCTTGCCATGGAAAGGAGTAAGAAGGGTTGGATGAAGACAGTAGGAAAGCAGAGAGACGGAAGGGAAGGCATCTTCATGCGCTTATCTGAAGTTCCTACCAATGAATTACATAAGTATCACTATCTTTATCTTTTATGTTATTTTCGTTCATCACCATATATATCTGAGTTTGCCTGACTAAGATTTACAAGATGACCATAGCTTGCTTCAATACTAACAATCTCCGTGGGATCGACCCTTACTCACGTAAGGTTTATTACTTGGACGACCCAGTGCACTTGCTGGTTAGTTGTGCGAAGTTGTGTAATGCCATGGTATTGAGCGCACTAAGTTTTTTGGAGCCATTACCAGCGATTATGAGAGTTGTGAAAAAGTATAGTTCACAATTTCGCGCACCAGCAGACCATTTGTCAAAACTGGCTAGCACCAAGCCCAAAAACTGACCTCTTATCCAAGGCTTAGTGAAGAAGTCGTCAGTGACGCTCTATTTGACCCAGGCTCAAGAAGAGCCTCTTTCTTGGATCAGCCCGATCTGGCATTTTATTGAAGAAGGATAGTTTCCGAAAAATGAGAAAGAAGCCAAAGTTGTAAGAAGAGAAACCGCTAAGTATGCAGTGGTACAGGGGCATCTATATAAGAGAAGGCTCAACCAACCCTTACTGAAGTGCTTACGGCCCGATCAGACGGAGTATGTCCTAAGAGAAGCGCATGAAAGATGTTGTGGACACCACATGGGGGGAAAATTCTCAGCTCAGAAGCTCGTTAGAGCTGGTTACTACATACCCTCTATGATGGCAGATGCTCGTGAGTTCATTAAGAAATACAAGAAACGCCAAGAAAATGCGAACTTCCGCAGCACACCGACAGAAAAACTAAGATCCATTTTGCCTTCACGGCCCTTCTCCCAATGGGGAGTGGACCTCCTGGGTCCCTTCCCAGTGGCCTCAGGACAGGTCAAGTATCTTATTGTTTCCATTGATTATTACACCAAGTGGGTGGAGGCCGAACCGTTAGCAAGCATATCATCTACGAACTGTCTAAAATTCCTTTGAAGACAAGTAATCGCGATGTTTGGAATTCTGGATGTCGTTGTTTTGGATAACGGAACACAGTTTTTCGACAAGAGATTTGGGAAGTTTCTAGTAGGACTTGAAATCAAACAAAAGTTCTCCTCTATAGAACACCCCCAGAGCAACGGACAAGTCGTGGCAGCGAACAGGGTCATCCTCAGGGGGCTGAAGAAGAACTTGGATTAGAGGAAGGGCTCCTGGGCAGATGAGTTAGCCTCTGTCCCATGGTTTTATAGAATAACACCACAATCTTCTACCAAAAAGACACCCTTCCAGCTTACTTATGGCGTCGATACGGTGATTCTGGTGGAAATTAGAGAATCGAGCCCAAGGTTGCTCCTCGGTGGAAGTGACAAGGTGACTAAAAAGGAACTGATAGATGAGACCAAGGAGAGGGCCCACTTGTCAGAAGCAGCGCTGAAGCAGAGGTTAGCGTTGTGTTACAATCGCAAGGTGTAAAATAGGAGGTTCGAAGAAGGCGACCTGGTGCTACGACACAACGATATCGGTCTACGGACCCCCGGAGAAGGTAAGCTCTCCTCTAATTGGGAAGGACCTTACAGGATAAAAGAAGTGCACGTAAAAGATGCCTACAAGTTAGAGCGGTTAGACTGGAAGGAGGTACCGAGGACATGGAATGCAATGAACCTTAGGAGATTTTACTTCTGAAGGCTTAACGACCTCCCATCCAACCAGTTATCCCTCTTTTACGTTCATTTGCCTTCGTTTACTTTGTTTTCTTTTTCTTTTATTTACTTTGTTTCACCAAATCACTTGTCTCATTATATTTTGTTAAACAAGTTATTTAGCAATTGGAGCACTAAGGTATAGAATTTAGTACTATTTACAATAAATTAGGAGGGTGAGTTAAAACTCTTAATGGAATGATAATATTATTTATCAAAAGATTCCACCTATATGAATATAAGAGTAGTGCCGCTCTAATCGAGAATTTTAAAGGTTTTATTCTCGTAAATATTCATGAAACCAGGATGAGCACAAGGACATATAAGTGCTTAAAATTATAAACTCTTGAACTTAGAGGGTATAAATAATGTGTGTAATTTTTGGTACTAGCAAATGGAGTATAGGTTTAATCGATTAGACACCTATTACTTCGTTAGAACTTTAAAATTTACACTAAAAGAATGTTTAATCTTAGTGACACATTCTTCATGCATATACTTGTATGAAATTTAAATTTTGTAAATAGTGGGGGATTGAAGGGTATTTACAAATTTAATTAATTAATATTAATAAACGGTTACTAACCATTTAGTACCATTTGGTTGAAAGGACATAACTTTTTAAGAATTGTGTATGTTCAAAACATTGTGTCTATTGGCTAAAGGGACACAACTCTTTAATAATTGTGTATGTTCAAAATAGTGTATCTATTGGCAATAGAAAAGACACAACCATTTGTATACGTAACTAATCATAATTGCTACGTGCAATATGTATAAATAAGTCCCTGTCCACCATTTCAGAAATAGAAGTACTAAGTGTACATTTTAATCAACTATTAAGAGATTTTCTTTGTTCAAGAGAGTTGAGAATTTCTTACTATTGCTAATTAAGAAATTCTTAGGTTTCATTGTATCCTGGGAGAGTATTGTCATCAACCCTATAGCAACTAAGTGTGGGGACAAATATCTCTCTAAAGAAAGCGATCTAATCGTGCCTTAAAACCACTACACAAATATAAGATTTTGTCGTCTTCTCATACTAATATACCCAACACTCTCTACTCTCTTTCTCTTTAGTTCTCCAATTCCGCCTACATCTACCACTCTATCTCCTTCATCCAGATGTTGAAAACTCTCATGTCAGTCCATGTCTATTCCATCGGTGTTCTCTTCAAGTAGGAGAGTTTCAAGAACGAGATCATGGCCAATATACTCTCCATTTCATTCCATGTCGCTATTGCTGTCTACACAAATTCGATGCTTGGGGGGTTTTTTCTAATTTATGGTTGTTGCATTTGAGGCCACACATCTTGTTCTCATCTAGATTCTGCTCAATTTAAAAGGGATTTCACCTTGTCGGTTTCGTGGTTGATTATGGAGCACCCTTCTCTTAGGGATAACTCTAGTTTCCATCTGGATTTCGTCATCCTTGGAACTAACTCTTTTTACGCTTTTTCTTTGAACCTTGTTGTGTTCTTGCTCATTGGAAAGACTTCGGTAAAGGATTGACTCCTGATTGCATTTTCGTGGTGGTGATTAAGGATACCGTCATACATGTGAATCTGATTGGGTATAAGTTGACATTCTTACAGGTTGGTGTTCTTGGGAAAGAGGAGAGGAAAATCAAACGTAGTTTTGGAACCTTAAGTCTAGGAACTAATTTGTCTTATTTGTCCATGTGGATAACTGATTGTCATGTGTATTAGTCCAAACTTCTATGTCAATATTTTTTGTTTATTATTGACGAAAAAACAAGGTCAAGGACTGATTTATCTACTGAAGTTAAATTTGAAAAAAATTTTGTGTATGTCAAAAGTTGAGGGACTAAAGTGTCCTATTTTTAAAATTTTAGGGATTGATTTGGGTAATTACTCAAAGAATAATGAGTACTCAAAAAGATATTTATGATTAGTACTAAAAAATAATTAAATAAATTACCGTAATTAATGATTTCTTTAGTTAATTTTTTTCTTTTTAATTGTTTTAGCAATGAATTTCATGCACGGATTGGCCGATGGTGCCCAAAAAGAAAAAGAATGCTCCTTTTAAAATTTTCAAGTGTTAAGAGAGTATTATATATGCCCCACTTGATGAACACGAAAGAATTTTTCTTTTAATACAAAGGTCACTGACTTACCCGTTGTGTGTTCAAATTTATAGTCATCCATTTGACAAAAGTCATGAATTAGTCTTTAAATATCACCTGACATGATTATCAATTTATACACATAAAATTGCCTAATTAATTCAACAACCTTGCCCATGCTAATTATATCAAGATTCACTCGATGACTTTCACAGCAAGAAAGCAGAACACTAGGCTCTTGATTGATTGAAAACAAACGAGATGAAGGTGGTTGAGGAAAAAGAAAAGAGTTGAAAGAAAACCATTCTAAAACTGTGATATTACTGAATGTAGGAAAGAGAGTTATTAGCACTGCTTATTATGAAGTCTATTGTCCCTAGAGAATTTTACTACACAATTTCATCCCCAACATTTATATCCATTACCCAATACAATCCTCGATCAACACTTTTCGTTAAGTCAATAACAAAAAATGTTGAGCTGGACGTTAACTCACACAGTCACACGTAAGCTAGTTGGGAAAATTAGTTCCTGCCCTCCATTCCAAATCATTTCATGCCACCAATCCTCCACAATACCCTTACCATCTCATCAAATCCTAAGATATGAATGATTTCTAACAAATCAAATAGATTTTTATATGACATAACATAGAACAAGATTGGGCATAAAACAATTATCAAAACTAAAGTTTTGGACATAAAACAATCATCAAAACAAAAGTTTTGGGCATTAATCAATTATCAAGACAAGCCTTCCTGAAATTGCTTCAGGGTGAGTTGTAGTTGATGCCGACAAAGAGGTAGCGATTCTCGAGTTGCTATTTCACGATTTCAACAGCAACTTCCTTCTACCTGCTAGAAATGGTGGCAGTTATGGTGGGAGTCAGTGGTTGTGGCAGTGGGGAAGGGGAAGGGGAAGATGAGTTTTGGAGGATGGGGCAAGGTGAATGGGTTGAATTTGAATATTTTAAAGTGAGAAAGTTGGTAAAATGATAAAGTGAAAGATTAATGATTATTGATTTTGTAATTTTCATAAAGAGCAATGCTAGGAACCAAAAGGGTATTAGTCAAAAACTAACCAAATATCTTTGGATGAATCTAAAATCTCTACGAGTTAATATATATGGATGGTGCTTTTATTAAGTATAAGAATGTTTCTTTTTCATATTAAATGAATGTTCTTTTATATATTTTTCGAATTTTTTTGTATTGCAAATATAAATGTCTCTATTTCTTTAAGAATTTCATATTTTTTTAAATTTTATAGATTTTTAATTATTTTTTGCTAAAATATAATTATATGTTTCTTTTGTTAAGTATTAGGATGTTTTTTTCATATTAAAGAATGTTTTTTTATAATTCATGACATTCACATTAACAAACAGGATCATCAATGGAGAGTTAAGAAGTGTGAACCCCCTATCAAATCCTAAATATTTTGATCTGATTTGCATATCATCACAATTGGGAAAGTCAGCGAAATACAAATTTGCCACCTCACATGTCCTGTCCAAAGCATGCAGTCCATACCTTTATAAAGATAACACAACAACCGAAGGCATTGGTGTTTATCAAGGGGAAAGATTTTGTGAAATCCTTGAAGAAATTACCAGAGAGCAGCCTCTAAATGTCGTGCTGAACTGGAGATGCAATGGCACTGATGATTTCTGCATTAAGTTAGGTCCCTTTTTATCTGATAAGGCAATCAAAACAACAGATGCAGGGTTTCAAGAAGTTAAACTTTATATGCGCTTGTTGAGGGCGTCGCGGAGAGCATGAAAGTTGCTGGCGCTTCCAGCAGCATTGCTGAAAGAGAGAGGTCTGCGTGTGATTGTTGGAGGTGGGTAGGTTAATGTGAGAGAGAAGAAGAAGATTTTTATAGGTTTTAATTAGGTTTACTTAATCACTTTTAAATTTTTTAAATTTTAAATTTAAAAAATTTAAAATTAATAATTAATATAAATTAATGTGGTTTTATTTAGTTTTTAGCTGGTAAGCTTTTGTTTCCGTATACTTTTCCTTTCATAAAATGTGTGTTTTATTAATTCTTTATTTTACTACTTTATCAATTTTTTTACTTTAAAAAATCTTAATCCGAATGGGTTATTGGGTCGTGTGAGGAGGAGATAGCAAGTTTATGTCTTGGAATTAGTGGAGGAAAGGGCAAAGCTTGTTACGGCGGTGGGTGTGGCTTTCATGGTGGTGGCGTTGATAATGGAGACCGGAAAAAAGAAGCAGCAGAAAAGTTAAGAGGTTCTCTTATCTCTTATCATTACTTTTAGTTTTTCACTCTTAGAAGGTAGTGTTGACTTGACTATGATACCATGTCCTTTTTTGTATTTTTCATCAATTAAAATTGTAGGAAGATTGGATGAAGGGAGAGGATGGAGACTACCTTGGGAGGGTGAGCTTTGGGATTAAGGAAGATTGTATTATTTAACGGCGATAAATTATTAAAATATTTTAAAGATTAAAGTGTCTGTATTTAAAATCTTAACTCAATATTATTAGGTGTTGTTTATAGATAAACCTTAAATAATTCCAGCAGCATATTCTTTATCCACACTCTCTGTCTCACATAAAGGTAAACTCCTAAATTCAGCTTGAGTTGAATACCTATTAATCGTGGGCTGATTCTTGTATAACCATGAAACAAGAATAGTTCCCACATAAATACAAAAAGCCAGAAACTGACATGTGATTTCATATTCTGTGGCCCAATCATCCGAACCTAAGAAACCATACAACCTGTAATTTGTGCCAACAATGGTTTCTTATCCTTCACAAATAAGAATCACTTTCTTAATTTATGATATATTGGAATCTTAAATTTTAAAATTAATGATAAACTAGTTTTCTTTACTTAGCTTGTATCTTTGACATAAAACATCATTATTTAAATTACATTAGCTAGACTCTCTAGTAATTTAACTTGAATTGTAGATATAAAGTTTTCTCTTTTTTAGTTAAAAAAAAAGCGTAAAATTAAAAATTACTCTTATGAGTTATGAGATACTTGGAGTAGGAGTGCACATGGGTTGAGTAAAACTAGGTTCGTCTTGATTCGGATCTAATTCTAAGTGATAACCGGATCTATTTTTGAGACATTTATCCGATTCTAGACCCAATGAAATCTACACTAAAATCAGGTTTGGACCGGATAAAGTCCGGATCTTGATAAATTTTAAGTAAAAAAATTATAATATACTCATTTATAAAGAAAAAAAATACTTGTTACAGAGAAGTTGATAACCATATTTAAATTTGAATTTGTCCATAAACTTTAATTTTATGCTTCTTTGATCTATTTCTTAATTTAACAAGTATGATTAAAAATAAAACAATAAGTTTATAATTAATATAACATAATATTGGAATTAATTTAAAACATATATACATTTTTTAGTCTTCTAGAATATACATAGGTCGTGTGAAGCCAAATACGGCCTGTACCTAATCCTAAATAGTAATCGAGTCTATTTTAAGATTTTTATATGGTTTTAAACCCAATAAAATCACACTAAATTAACTCCAAAATATTTGGGTCCAGACCGGATCTTCAAGTTGGATCGGATAATATACACCCCTAATTTAAAAAGGGACAAGAGTCAAATACCTCCTTATACTTGAATAAAACATATAAGAAAATCAAATACTAAATAATAAGTTCGAAAGTAAAGATATATATTTTTTTCCATTATCATTTTTTATTTGTTGAAATATAAATTTGAGTTTCTTTATAAATAATAAGTATTGAATCACTTGAATTAACTAAACACCAATATATAAGATCAAATACTTCTTTGGTTTAGTTGTCAGTCAGTAAATGAGAAATGATTATTCTCCAAACAAAAAGTATATTCCTTCTTGATTATATATATATATATATATATAGACACACACAAAAATATTACTTTTTTAAAAAAAATTCGCTTTTAGTAAATTTTAAGCAAAATGATGAGAAAGCAGTAAAAGCAAAAAGCTCAAACCGAAAAGTTAATAATGGCAGCAAAAGCCCTTTATCCCTTTACAATTTAACCATAAAAAAAAGTTTCCATTTCAAAGAGAAAGGCTAAATAAAAATAAACAAGAATATTATTTTGTTTTTTTTTTATTTTTATTTTATTTTTTACATGTGAATGCTGGGTAGGAAGGAAACTATAAGAAGATCTGAATTGAAGATCTGTCATATGGATGTAATTTGTCTAAGATTCAAGCTATATATTCCTGTTAATAAGACAACTTTTTATTTGCATATGACCATAACGATTAACGATCATTAAATCTTTTTATTGTCTATTATTTCAAAAATAAATTGATATTGGTAACTTGGTGTATATATATTTTGCAATGTATTTGACTATTTGTTAACATCATTTTGTGACTATACAAATTTTTACATTATTCAATTATGTGTAAGTTTTTTATTTTTAATTTTTTAATTTCACACATAACAAAAAATTGACATTAGACTATGAATTTTTAAAAAGAGAAAATTTAGGAGGTCAGCAATTTTATTAAAATTTAACTGGTACTTAACCAATAAAAAAAGTGAATAATCTTATATCTTTAGATATAATCTCACACTATTAAAAATACTAATCATGACTGATTGATGGTTACAAATTACAAAACCTGCTGGTTTCTAACCTTCCTCTTTCCAATAATCATGTTACATTGTTACACATACATTAAAATCAATTTCTAGTATAAATTATATATTGAAATACAAATACATATTAAAAATGAGTTTAAGAATACATAATAACAAATTTTAGTGGTTAAATTTAATATATAAATAATATTTTTGAAATTTGAAATATATGAGTTCTTGAAACAACCTAAAAGTAGATAAGTAGCACTAGGTAGAAACCTTTTTTGAATCGTCACATAAACTATTTCCATTTATTCTCAAACAGAAGAATCATAACACCAAAATGCATGCGTTCTCATCAACAATAATAAGCACTCCATGATCATTTAGCCATATTCATCACCATCACCCTCCTCCTCCTCCTCCTCTTCCTTAGCTTGCTCATATAGATGGGAGCTCGTTGCTCCAAATTCTCTTTTTGCTGGTTCCACTCGAACCTCAAACCATGTGTCCTTGAATCCCCCGACCAAGGTTAGTTTCTTATGATTGAGAAATGTATGGAAATGTTTGTGGGCCTTGAAAGATGTGATTTTGTTGCAGAAAATGGTGGAAAGAGTGAAAAGGAGTTGTGTGAGTTCAAGTTGGAGGAACTGAAGGGTGCAACAAACGGTTTCAGTTCGGAGAACATAGTGTCTGAGCATGGAGAGAAGGCTCCCAATGTGGTCTACAAAGGGAAGCTTCAAAATGGAAATTGGATCGCCATTAAACGCTTCAACAAGTTTGCTTGGCCCGATTCTCGCCAATTCCTTGTTCGTTAGCAACAACAACTACTTCTCTCTTACTCATATCAATTATCTATATATAAAAATGAATAATGTGGTGCAGGAAGAAGCAAGGCAAGTGGGGAGCCTTAGAAGTGAACGTTTGGCGAATTTGATTGGTTATTGCTATGAAGGGGAAGAGAGGCTTCTAGTGGCTGAGTTCATGCCCCATGAAACACTTGCCAAACATCTCTTTCATTGTACCTTATTCTTTTTCTTTAATATTTCTTATTTTTTGTAGGAAAACCATTTTTTATTATTTGGTTGATTATGGATGGGATGCAGGGGAGAGAGAGCCAATGAAATGGGCAATGAGGTTGAGGGTGGCATTCTACTTAGCTCAAGCTCTAGAGTATTGCACAAGTAAAGGAAGGGGTTTGTATCATGATCTGAATGCCTATAGAATCTTGTTTGACCAGGATGGTAATCCTAGGTTGTCTTGCTTTGGCCTCATGAAGAACAGCAGAGATGGCAAGAGTTACAGCACTAATTTGGCTTTCACCCCTCCTGAGTATCTAAGGACCGGTATAATCTATTGATGGAACCACTCTTTATATGCTTGAAATCTTACAATAATTGTAATAACGAACCTTCTTGGTTTATATATATGCAGGGAGAGTGACCCCAGAGAGTGTGGTTTATAGTTTTGGAACATTGTTGCTTGATCTCTTGAGTGGTAAACATATTCCCCCAAGCCATGTAAGTTTGCTTTTAATTTCAAAAGAAAATCATTTGAGTCATTCTTAATTAAGAGAGAAATTGATTTTGTAATCATCAAATTTGCAGGCACTTGACCTTATTCGGGGGAAGAATTTCTTGATGTTAATGGATTCAGCGTTGGAGGGTCATTTCTCAAAAGATGATGGAACAGAGTTGGTTCGTTTGGCTTCTCGTTGTTTGCAGTATGAACCTCGTGAGAGGCCAAATGCTAAGTCTCTTGTTGCTTCTCTCATCTCACTTCACAAACAATCAGAGGTACTACTTACACATTCACCCACTCAAAATGAATTAAATTACATCAATATTTACACACAAATATATAGTAATTAATTTTTGTGTATAAATATTATTTCTGTATATAGTATATTAGTGTTTTTATCCATAATAATATTTATAGAAATATAAATCTTTTAAAATTATGTGAATTTTTGTCTTAACATTATATATTATGTTAGAAAAAATTTATAAAATTAAATTATTTTTACAAAAAGATAGTAAAAGACAAATTTCTGTTGGCTAGAAAAATCAGAATTTTAGTAAAAAAATTTGATTTGAATTACAACAAAAAAAAAAGTGACTCGTGATATATTTTAGTACTAAAATTAGTAATATATAATATATATACCAACAATATTCTTAAATCCTATTTGTTTTTATGGTTGATATATAGATATATTATTTTATAAGATGTTGTCTTCTATTATAATAAGCCTATTTCTCTCGAAATATTTCACTTCTTTCATGGTTTCTGAACAGCATTAATTAATAACTTAGGCATTAAGTTACATTCAGATAAAATGATGTTATATATCACGCATCTTTATTTCATCATCTACTGTATATAACGAGAATGAGAGAAGTTTTAGTGGACAAATTTTTGTTCTTAAATATTCTTGATTATACATATATATATTGATAAAAAAAATTTATAATTTTTAAGATTTAAATTTAAGATTTCTTAGTTAAAGTACAAGATAGTGTTTACATATATTTGCTATTATATATGCAAATGTTCACTTTTTATTTTTTATATGAGAATGACAATAATATTTTTTAAGATTATAAATTATTGGGGTATTATTTTTAAATGTGACATTATTTAATTTGGAATATAAAAATTAGACTCTTCAATTTATAAGAGGTACAAAAATTGAATCTTTTTATTTGTGGGGCATAAAAATTGGACTCTCCAATGTATGAAATTGGACATTCTGATATCTAATTAAAAAAAATTAAAGTATAAAAATCAAGTTCAATAATTTCTATGGTCTAATTTCTGTATTTTTCATAATTTAAAAAAATACTGAAAATTATCATGTTAAATATCACCCATCTCACATTTACCAAAAAAATTAGCTGCAAATGTTTACATGCGCCTAATCTAATCACTAAATTCTTATTAGTATGATGTTAGGGATCGGATAGGTTTAATTTAAGTAAGGTAGTTTTGGATATTTTACACATTTTTTATCGATTTGGTTTAGTGAGAGGTTTTTAATTTTAAAATCGAAAACCAAAACGAATCGGTAAAACAAGGCAAAAATTCAGTATTTCAATTGTTTTAGTTTGTTCAATTTTTGGTTTTTTATTTTATTTTTTATTTTTGGGTTCGATTGATTGATTATAAATTATTCTAGTATGATGATATTAACTTTTATGGTCGATGAATGTGAAAGAAAACAAAACAACTATTGTTAATAAAAATATCAATATACATTAAAAATATATTTTTATATGTATTTAATTTGTGTGTATATATATATATTACAACTAAATAATTAGCAAAAAATAATTAAATCTATCGTAGTAAAATAATTAAACTTGTAATAAATGAATAAATAAATTTGTATACAATAGTATAATAATTTTTTTTATAAAATATTAAATACATATTTTTATACATTGTGATTGATTAATAACTAATTTTTAATGTATATGAGCAGGTTCCCTCATATGTTCTGATGGGTCTGAAGCATGAAACTACATTATCCTCAACAAAGCAATTGGCATTGACACCTTTTGGGGAAGCTTGTTTAAGAGTGGACCTTACTGCCATACATGAAATATTAGAGAAGATTGGTTACAAAGATGATGAAGGAATTTCCAATGAGGTTTGAGTGTTTGATCCTCCATCTTCACTTCAACCCGGGTTTGGCTCAAATTAGGGTTAAACTAAAACTCAAATTTGACTCAAAAATCAAAATTAGTTTTTACTATCGGTTCAAATTAGATTTTTTTTTTTTAGAAGTTATAAACTTTTTATATCAAAAAACAACTCAAGATATAATAATCAATGTTTTGAAAAATCAAACCAACAAAAAATTAAAAAAATTCAAAAATTTAAATATTTAAATGAGATTCAACTAGAGTTGAATTAGATATAATAAAATAATATATTATTATGTACATAATATATATCTTTTTAGAAAAAATAATTTTTTGTTAATTATTTTAAATTAATTAATCATTAAAAAGTTCAGGGTAAGTGGTTTAATTTTTTTTATCAGTTTATTGACAATTGATTTTACCCTAAATTAAACCAGTTTGATGATTGATTTTCAGTTAATTCGGTCAAATCAATTGATTAGGTTCTAATAATAATAATAATAAAAGAATTATTAATTTACTATGTATCCTATAAAATTACAGGATGCTAATATTCTTAACTAAAATTGTCACCTCTCGTTAACTAAAATTAATTTTTAAATTTAAAAAAACTTAAAAATAAATCTTTAATCATTGATTCTAAAATGATAAAGTGATATTAATTATTATCTCTCCCTCTTTGCTAAAGTTTTTCAATTTACTCCTTATTCTCATTATTTTAGTTTTTATGATGATAAAATAATTTTTTTTCTATTGAGAATAATTTGAAAATAATATATAATAAAAGAAGGAAAGTATTAATTAGGTAGTAACAATATCTAATTCCTATAAAATTTTATGGAATCACATGGTTTACAATATTATCATTATTTATTTCTTAAAATGAATTCTTTTAAAGAATTATTTGATTATAGATCAAATTTTAGAATGAAATTTCAGAACCCAAACCCAATCAAGTAGTTTGGGCTAGGCCGAATAATTGGAGTGGGCTGAAACCACTAAATTGTTTATTGTGGAATTGCAGCTTTCATTTCAATTATGGACCAGTCAAATGCAGGAGACCTTGAATTTGAAGAAGCATGGAGATACTGCTTTTCGAGCTAAGGACTTTGCCACTGCCATTAACTGCTATACTCAAGTAAGTTCCCTCTGTGTTCATGCACAATGTTGTTTCTGCATCAATGACTAATAGGAGCTTGAATCCCTTTGAATATTATTATCTAAAAGAAATGAATTTGCTTCTTTAAAATTTTGTACTAATAAAAGGATTGAGACTCATTAATTATGGGTCATGTCATATAAAAGTAGTGATTTTTTTAAACAACCACTTCCAAACTAATTAATGGATGTAATGATAATTGTGATAGGGTATTAAGTAATTCGTTAAATGAGTAATTTAGTAGTTTAAATAATATTTTTACTTATCTGAGAAGTAATTTTTTTAGATCATCCAAACAATTCAATAAGATAATTTATCATCAGGCGATGTAATAGGCCAAATTCCAATAACATGTGTGACAATTTGAATTGCTATTTGGTTTGTTCACACACAAGTCATGTGAAAAGCATGTGATTTTTACCGATGACTTTTCCTTTTTTAAATTAGTTTTGAATAATGCTATACATCTAAGTCTTTTTGTTAACTAAGTTGTTCTAATATAACAAAAATCTGTTAGTCTTATGGTTTAATTTGATTGGACTCGGTTCATAAAAAAAACTTGAATGTATAACATTATTCATTAATTTTTTAGGATGAATTAAGTTCATTCAATTGGCTACCTTGATGCTCCAAATATTCACTCTTATTTAATTTTGGTAACAAACTTACTATGTTTAATTTTGAATGGATCAGTTCATAGATGGAGGCACAATGGTATCACCAACAGTGTATGCAAGGAGGTGCTTATCATATTTGATGAAAGAGAAAGGAGAAGAAGCATTAGAAGATGCAATGCAAGCCCAAACAGTGTCTCCTCAATGGCTCACTGCTTTGTATCTTCAAGCAGCTTGTCTCTTCACCCTTGGCATGGATAATGATGCTCAACAAACTCTCAACCATGCCACTAATATGGAACCCAAATCAAACAAAATTTGATACTTTTCTACACAATTATAATAATTTCTTTTCTTTTTTGTTAGCTTCGCACTCAATAAGTAGTAATGACTGGTTTGGAATTTTATTGGTGCACCCACTTTTTCATCTCCTTCTTCTCAAAAAAAATATTATTTTCATCACTAAAAAAGAATAATATTTGTGTATTTTAAAATTAAAAAATAACACATTGAAAATTCATGATTTTTGAACCAATAATAGCAATCATTACTAAGAGAAAATTAGTAAGAATTATTAATATTGAAACGTGAAGAATTTTATACTGACTTAGTCCTAGTTACACAACTCTGTTCCATATATATACCCGACAGTTATAACAGACTTCACAAGTAACACACTTTAAAAAGTAACTAACCATCACAAAATACTCATCATTTGAAAGTTTCTTGACAGCAAAGACCCACTTACAACCTATGATTTTAGCATCTTTTGGTGGTTGGACCAAACTCCATATTTGATTCCTCATTAAAGCCTTATATTCCTCTTCCAATGAGGTATGGTAAGAGCAATAGATATTGTTTTAGTGTTGTATGCAGAATGTAGAGAGACTTTATCATTTTTAATTATATTATGAGAACTATTAGTACCAGAGTTTCTGTTGACATAAGACATAGACTGTTGAAGAACTTGAGAATTAGTATTAATACATAATCTTGGTATATGTTGATCACAAGTATTAATGGATAAAATCAATATTAAAAGTAGTATCACGTAAAAAAAATAAAATAGTAAATGAAAAAATATGTTCATCAAAAAGTATATTTTTAGATATATAAATTTTGTCAGAGGGAGAGAGACACTTATATCTTTTGTTAGAGAATCATTAGAATCAATTAGATCAATTAGTATCGTATTAGTATCGTTTATATTTATAGCATATCTGTATATTAATTGTACGATTCTATGTATTTATTACGTTGATTCATCTAGCACCTATAAATACTCTTTGTATATTGTACATTTGATCAAGCTGAATAATACACAACACACTTTTCTCAGATATCTCTCTTGTTTCTAACATGGTATCAAGAGTCTAAAATTTTTTTCAATGAATATTTGTTCATAGCCTTCTTCTTTTCCTCTTCCGACAGTGCTACTTTGCTCTCGTTTTCGTTCTGTTTTCGACGCTTTGGTTCGTCACCTTCACCATCATCGTGTTCGTCTCTCTGTCAGGATTCCAACACCGCCGGAATCGTCGCCTGAAGCCACCAGACGCGCCGCCGGAACCTCCCTGACTACCTCCATTGTTCCTCATCCCAGATGGTTTAGTAGCCGTCCGATCTTGGCCTCGATCGCACGTCCCTGGAGCCTCCACGTGTCGCGCAGCCAGCTTCCACCGCGATCCGCGAACCCGCGCCTCAACCCGACCCGGTCTCTGGTTGACCCGCCATCCACCTGGTCACCAGCCTGTCCTCCTCGCCCTCTCACGGACTGCCACGTGTCACTGCTTCGCTGACGTGGCACTGACGTCCCTACTAACGTGTCGCTGACGTGGCAGACATGCGGGACCCTCCCTAGGGTTTTTTGGTGAGCTCTTTCCAATTTTGCACTCCGATTTCTCATTTTCTGCTCCGAAGTTGCCGTTTTCTCTCCTCTCTTTGATCTTTGTGACTGCTATCATGGAAAAGCCAGATATTTTTACTGCCACCGACAGCAAGGGTAAATTCTGTCGAAACTGTAACCGTTTTGGGCACTTCTTCGCCGACTATCCTTTTGTTGAATGTCACACATGCCACTAGAAAGGTCATCTTAGCTACCATTGTTCACAATTGTTCTGCCGTTACTGCAAGCTCTCGGGACATTTAATTACTGCCTGTTCTACTCGCCCACCACGTCCTAGTCCACTTAACTCGTCTCCTGTCTCTCTTTCTGATATTGCATCTCTTCTTCAGCGTCTTCTCTCTGTTTCTGGTAATACCCCTGCTGCTTTTTCCACATCTCCAGGTAATTCTAAATGGTACTTTGACTCGGGTTGCTTTAATCACATGTCTCCGTTGTGTAATATTTTCTCGTCCATGTCTACCACTACAAATGGATCTTCTGTCAATAATGCAAATGGCTCCCTCTTGCATGCAACACACAAGGGTTCTATATCCTAGTCAACTCTTAATCTTCCTGATACTTATTATATTCCCAAATTAAACTTCAATCTTATTTCTGTTGGTCAACTTGTTGATCTGAGTTTTGAAGTCACTTTTTCTGTTTCTGGTTGTCGTGTACAGGATCCTCGGATGGGACAAATCATCGGGACTGGACGTAAGGTCGGAAGGTTGTTTGAACTCGAGAATCTTCATATTCCTCCTGTACCAAATCTCTGTGCTGCTTCTTCTCTCTCTACCCTCCACTTATGGCATCAGCGTCTTGTCCACACCTCCTTAGGAAAACTGCATCCTCTTGTATCTCAGGGTGTTTTAGGTCAGATTCCAAATGAATCTTTTGATTGCATTTCTTGTCAAATTGCCAAACAACCTGCCTTATCTTTTCACAATAATTCATCTCTTACTTGCTCTCCTTTTGATCTCATTTACTCTGATGTTTGGGGCCCCGCTCCCACTGCCTCTATGGGCGGAGCTCGATACTTTGTCGTTTTCGTTGATGATTATTCCCGTTTTACTTGGGTTTATTTGATGACTAATCGCCATGAGTTACCTCAGATCTATATCAACTTTGCTACTATGATTAAAACTTAGTTTTCCAAGGTCATTAAGGTTTTCTGACGTGATAATGCTATGAAATACCGTGATTCCAAACTATTAGCCTTTCTTGCAGAACAGGGTATTTTGTCTGAGTTTTCTTGTCCTGGTACATCTCAACAAAATGGTAGAGTTGAACGCAAACACCGTCACATTCTTGACTCCGTCCGTGCAATGCTCATTTCCTCTTCGTGTCTTGAGCGTACTTGGGGTGAAGTTGTTCTTACTGCTGTTCATGTTATCAATAGACTCCCTTCTTCTGTTCTTGGTAATGTTACTCCCTTTGAGCGTCTTTATCATACTTCCCCAGATTATAGTTCTCTTCGAGTTTTCGGTTGTGTATGTTTTGTTCTTCTTCAGCCACATGAACATAGTAAACTTGAACCTCGGGCTCGTATGTGTTGTTTTCTTGGTTATGGCACTGAACACAAGGGTTATCGTTGTTGGGATCCTCTCTCTAAATGTATTCGTATATCTCGTCATGTTGTCTTTTGGGAGCACCACATGTTTTCTCGATTCTCATCTCTTTGTTGGGTTAACCATGGAGAGAGCTCTCAACAATCAGGGAGACTTCGAGGAGGAATCAAGTGAGAGAACATAAGATGAGAAGACACCACATCCAACTCAAAACCTTAAGGTGTCAAGTAAATGGGTCTCTCATCTTATAAGTGTGAGCCTCCACATCAAGCAGCGTTGATTCATCTAGCACCTATAAATACCCCTTGTATATTGTATATTTGATCAAGCTGAATAATACACAACACACTTTTCTCAGATATCTCTCTTGTTTCTAACATCCTTTATGATTTTGAACATAGTCAATAAAAAATGCATTGTTGTGATCTATACTAAACTTATTTTTGTTGTATGATTTTAAATGTGGATAACATGAACTACCAAAAACCTTTAAGTGATTATAATCTGAAAGTTGGTTAAATAAGATCTCAAAAAGTGACTTGCCATCCAAAATAGTTTTAGGCAACCGATTAATAAGATATTTCTATATATATACCCAAGTCTGCTAAAGCAGTTACAACAGACTTCATAACATATTTTAAAAAGTAACTAACCATAACAAAATACTCAAATAAGGCCAAGTTATTCTCATTTCTGTACTCAATAATTTTATTTTCTCTTTTCTTCTGGCAATACTAACGTAGCATATAAAAAAGTTCCGTTAAGTAAAGTTATAAGTTATTTTAAAAATTAATCCAAATTTGTCAAATACTTTATGATCTTGTTATAAATTTTTTCCTTTTTGTTTTGGAAAAAAAAAACGTGTTAGCATTTTTTCTACTATTAATAGTTAATTTCAAAGTAACATAAACTGAATTTTTATTAAATGAATGAAAAGATCATTCATACTTTCAAAAGGATTATCATTTAAATTTTATCAAAATATTTTGAATTTTAAGTATTATTTATTTCTGTTTTATTAAATGAAAGACCATGTTAAATATAACTGATATTTAAAGCTATGTCTATTAATGAAGTGTTATTTATATTCAAAGGAACCAACTAATTAATATATATAGCCATATGCATCTAGTTTTTTTTTTTATACCAAAGATAAGAGACTGGAACTCGCAACCTCTTAAATAAATATGGAGAGACTATGCCATTTGAGTTATAACTCATTGACCATATACATCTAATTTAGATATTAGTAATCAGAGTGTTTTAATTTGGTGCAAGTAAATATTAATTAAATTAAAAATAAATAATATATGTAGCATAATTAAAAAAAAATTTCGAATTTCTTATTTTATATTTATCTCTATTAATATGAAAGTGTGAAGGATAACAGTAAAAATTTATATACAATTATATTTATGTAAAATTATTAATTAAAAATTATTAAATAATTTAATATATTAAATTAAATTATTATCTAACTATTTTTAACTAATAATTTTATATAAAAATAACTACATGTAAACTTTTATCCATATACACAATAATAAACTTTGTATTTCTTGGTGGAGTAATGCTGGCCGCATATAATTTCTACTCATATCTTTATAATTACTCAAATAATTTGGGATATATCCATCAAAACTTTTGGATACAATTAGATGTTTCCTCACGAAATTGTGAAGACATGCCAAGTGAATTGGGACAAGCAGCATTACTCCTTTTTTTTTTTTCCCTTTTTTGATGGTTGAAAAGCAAATAACGAAAATGAACTATTTGAGAAGAAATAAGATTGTATATTATGGAAAGAAATATAGAGAAAAATAACAGAGCACAACAAATTTTTTTTAGTTTGTCTCCTCCCTTCATTGTTTCTTTTGAAATTTCAATTATTTATGTAACTTATTTTCTCATTGCAAATTTTTTAAAGTAAAGGGAAAAGAAGAAACAAATAGGACATTTTGGACTGGAACTTTTAAAATAAGTGATGTTACTTATAACCTCACACAAATTTAAGCATCATTATTCATTCTCTTTTTTTTTTCCCTAAAATAAAGTTTCTTTCTTTTCTTCCTTATCTGATTTCCTGTATACAATAATTCATAGAAATCTCAGCTGTCATGAATTGTTTATGTCCTTTTCTTTTAGATATGGATATATGATGATATCATAATGGCTATTATTTAAACGTTTCTTATGAATTTAAGAGTATTGTACCGTACTTCTTATTATTATTTTTTTAGTTGACTACATTATTGGTAAATATGGGAAAGTTTTTTATTTGAATTTTTGATAAATAATTCAAGTCAGCAAGGAATAAGACTAAAAAATATAAATATTAATTAATTAAAAAAGTTATTTAAAAATTTAAATAATATAATATTTATAATAAAAATATAAATAATATCATATTAAAACTTAAAAATTTAAATATATAAAAATTTTACCTTAATATACAATAACTTTGAATTCAAATGTTAATTTAAAGTATAATTTGTTAATAATTATAATCTATAATTTATACATAATAAATATTAATATCATAATTATTATCAAATAAATATTAATTATTGAAAGAATTTTAAGTATTTTTAAAATATTAATATTTTTAATAATTTAAATCGTTGATTATATATATATATATATATATATATATTAAAATAAACGATTAGAATTACTAAAAATTCGATATTTCAGGAACACTTGAAAATTTTTTAATATTATTTTCCCATACCTTTTTCAAAGCGAACCAATTCGTTGTATGGGTGTATGTAATTGTAATGGTTGTCTTAACTCTTAACCAAGTTGTTACATACATGTTTGGTAGCACGTCATTTTCTATATTAAATAATTAATGTGAAAGCATCTAATTGAAGGAAATGAAAATGTAAGTTGTGAGAAAAACAAAAGAAATTGAAATTGTAACGTTCCATCAATCCATCATGAGTTCTTCACTTAGAAGACGCAATGTTCACGTGAGAATCTGCATCTTCACCTGAATTCCATGCTAAATACTATATAGTTAGTAGGTACCTCATAAGTTCTAAATTTCTAATTGTAGCAATATAACACTTTCCTTAATGAGATTGATTATTAAGCGTTGTTTACTATTAAATGAAGAACTATAACTATTAATCAAGGTGCAATTACTATTTGGTCATCAAACGTTGTAGTAAAATTTGAACAACTAAATATTTTTCTCGCTGGATTAAAGAAGGGTAATTCACAAAAAAAAAATTAAAGGTGGATCAATATTATATTAATGTCCTAAAATAAAATGACTTACATGCATGCCCTGATTTTACTTTTATGTAAATCGAATAAATGAAATTCGATTTATATTTTTTGTAATGTAAATCGAATCAATTGAATTCAATTTACAGTATGTTATGTTGGAAGCACATGATAAATCGAATTTACTAGAAGAAAAATTCGAAGGACAACATAATGAATCGAATCTACTAGCTAGCTTCGATTTAGTACTGATATATATTATTGACATTTTCTTGCTTTGAAGTTAATTGATTAACTTTAAAAATAAATGTCAATAAAAAAATATTCTCATTTGTATTTAAATAAAATATCAAAAAAATTAAAACAAATAAAAATAAAAATCTAATTTTTATGTTTTAGTTCAAATTCCAAAAAATTTATATTTTTACAAACTTATAAATTTAAAACAGAACAATAAACGATTTCTAAAAATTCATTAAAAATCGTTTTTTGACTCATTAACATCTAAAGAATCTTAGAATCATGATCAGAATTTTTTATGTTAAAAAAATTATATAAAATATAGTCCTTTAAAATGACATAGGAGTATAAAACTTAATTTTTTTTTTCACAAAAAATAACAAAATAGTTATATGTACAATATAAAATGAACAACTATATTTATATAATATGTAATTTGTAAAATTAAATATAGAATTTATAGTTTGATGACGTTATCTTTATTTGAGACAAGGATTTCAAAAAATTTTAAAATTATAATTTGATCCTTAACTTTACAAATATTTTTGGTATTTATTACAAGTAATTTTTATTGCATGACCAATATAATTTCTATTTAATATATATATATATATATATATATATATATATATATATATATATATTACCTAATTAATCTCTACTTACCATACTTAGATGAGATCTTATTAATATGAGATAATTTTTGGATCATAACTAAAAACAAAAGAAATAAATTACAAATACACCACATCACTTTGTCCCTAAATTATATTTACTAGAGAAATGCTATACGTACAAATTTTCTTTAAACTAAATTCGACTCAATTAAACAATACAATTTAGATGAATAAGTGAATGAGAATGGTAAATTTTTTTATATTAGACTAATTTGATTAAACTTAATTCACATAACAAACTTATACCTATAGCATTACTCAATATACTATAGCCCATAGTCTATCAAAGTTTCTTAAATTTTTGTCTCATTGAAAAACTTGCCTTAGCTATTAAGAGAGTTAAAGACCGATGTAACTGTTGTAAGAATGCAAAGACTTTGAAAAATTATATGCTTTTTTAAAAAGTGCAAGGCAAATAAAATAAAATAATATTACTTATTGTAATTGAGGAGTAAAAATGCAAGAGGATAGAGTAGACAAATAATAGTAGGGTTCATTACAGACCTATAAACTATAAAGAACATAGAGTGGAGTCAGCTCAATCCAATAGAGTTCTAGCTCTGTACTATCTATGTCCATGCAAGGAGAGTTCACATGTATCAACTTCATAAAGAACTTCTTTTCTTTGAAAAAAAAATAAATGCTAATAAACCGCCAGTTTAGCACTAGAAAATATTTTAGTTTTGACAATAATTTCTAAAGAGTCTCCTAAATCACAAAATTTGACATATTTCACCTATAAAGCAAAGTTTGTTGAAATTTTGTAATTTTTTAGAGGCTAACTTTGGTAAAAATAAATAAAAAAAAATAAAATAAAAATATTGTACATCCCAATATCCCTTTAATGAACTTTTTGTTTTAGATATTGGAGTGACAATGATAATTTTTGTTGAAATGTAAATTGTTGGGGTGTTATTCTCAAATGTAAAATTATTTAATTGGAAAAGTAGAAATCAAACCGTTCGATTTGTTAGAGGCATAAAAATCAAACCCTTCGATTTATAAAAGTATATAAATTAGACCGTTCAATTTGTGAGAAGTATAAAAATTAGACCGTCTAATTTGTATTAAAAAATTAAAAAAATTTAAAGTACAGAAATCAAACCCTCCAATTTGTGTACCTTTTATAATTTTAAAAAATACTAAAAATTACAATGTTAAGGTATACTTTTACTTCCATACCAAAAAAAAAAAGCTTCCCATTCTTACATGCATTTTTAATATATTTAGCATCTGCTAGACTTAAAAAATAAAAAAAATAACAAAATCATAGTAATAAACTAATAATTGGATGATATGAAAAAGCGAAAGCCATTTAAGCATCTAAAGATTAATCACAATTTGTCACATTGTTTTTTACAACATAATTCTTCTTGTCTTATCACTTCTAAACTTAATCATAAATCTTCCATTTTAGTAATATGAATAAACAACTAACACGAAGGACTAATACAATTCAACACCAACATAGAGCCATTGGAGGAACACTATAATACATGACATATATTCATATAATATACAATTTTTCTAGAACTCACATTGATTTTGAAAAGGGATAAAGAATATGAAGCATTTTATGTCCCCAATATATAATTTAATAAAGACTGCACAATAGAAAATGACATGCTATTTTACTAGCATATTATATTATATAATGCTAACTATAAAAACATTTAATTCTCTAAAGTAACAATAATCTCTATGGATTTCTAGAGATTGCCATTTTGCTTTAATTTCTCTCTCTCTCTTTTCTTTAGTATATATTAAGCATTCACTTTTTCTTTCTTTTTTTTTTTTGTTTAAATTGCAAAAGAAACCGAATTAATGGGACATGAGGGAAATAAATAAATTAAGAAGAGGGAACATTGAAGTGAAAAAGCCATGATATGACAAATGCAAAGACCATACAAGCAAGGAGAAAATTGAGGAAACGATGGCCATGCCAAAATCTTCTAGTTTCTGATGATGATGATGAAGGTGCTGAGATTGTTGTGGATGCTGCTGAACCAACAGTGACACTAATATTATTGTTGTTAGTGTCACTCAATGCCTCTGTTGTGTCCTCACTTGCTGAATACACATTCCGTGCAATTGTATGACAAATTTCACAGGTCCTATCAATGTTTCACTTAATCAACATTAGACATGTACACAGTTATATCATTTGATTTCAAACAAAGTACATATGTTTCTTCATGTTGTACCAAATACTAAATTTCTAACCCATATACAAATACAAATCATGAATCATGCAATTCATCATCAATTGTCAAATAGTTACATTTTTAACCCATACATCTCGCGTTATTGCAGGGACTAGGAAAGGGTTAAAAGCAATCTAACTTATATAAGTGGGTAATTATGCAATATCAATGCAAAATTCTTTTACACTATATTCAATTAAGTGGCTTATTTTAAGATAATTGATGTAAAGGTTAACAATTTTTATGATTTAACAGCAATGTAAAACTGACATTACATTACATATATATAACTCCTTGAACCAACTAATTGTTGGTATAATTTTACATACTATGATCACATTCACACACAAATGGATGATCAAAGTTAATAAACAAACCAGGTAAGGTGACTAAACATACCATTGGAAATGCATTATGCCAAAAACATAATAGGAAGCAAAAGCATATAACAAAACCCTCGGAATTCTCTAATCAAACACTTTCAAATTTGATCATGTGTATCATCATTTAACATAGACATCTAAAAGTTAGTGTATGCGAAACACTCGACATCACTGGGTGTTCAAGGGGGTGTTGATACAGAGTACATTGTTTGGATCTTAAAAAAAGAAATCTACATGTTGTTAACAGAAAGTTCAAATTCAGCAAACAGTTAATTATTTTGAAGATCTACCTTTTTTTTTTCCAGTAATAGTTAGCTCAAACAAACTTAATACCTTCCTTGTAGAAACGTACAAATGTCTTTGGAACATGACATAGGATCACATGATAAACCATGAAGCTTTTTGATAAAACAAACTTATTAACAAAGAAAAAGGACGGTATGTTGATTTATTTTCCACCAATAAAAGCAAAGCACAGAACATGTACTAAAGAAGATTCCCCAAAATGGAACAGGTTCTAATTTGTTCTCATCATAACCTTTATTATTAATGAGATTTTAAAAGTTATGATTCATGAGCCAATGCCTTTTGAATGGCACTGCATCATGATTTAGGAGGAATATTAACAACTGATCCTTCCACTAGCAGATAGCTAATCCACCAAAATAGTTAGGTCCACTATCAAATACTCAAGAAAGAGGGAAAATAATTAGTGTCTATTCTATTTGACTTAAACTTTAGGAATGACTAGTGAAAATTAAAATCAAGATTAGCACATGGTTTAAAAGTTCTATTATGTGCAAGACCCACTTGACAACTATATATTATCCGCTTTGACACTTCCGGCCTCACAGATTTGTTTTTTTGGTGAAAACTCAGATGCAGTCGACTTCACGTGAAGTTGATAGCGGAGAGCCATTAGATGAAAATTTAGTCAAATCAGTCAAATTATCTAATGACTCTTAGCTATCAACTTCACAGAAGTCGACTGCACCTAAGTTTCCACCTATGTTGGTTTTTTCTCTCCAACCGACGCAGGACTTCACAAACTCAAAGACATTTGGAGATATAAACTTGTTTTAGAAAAAGTTATTTAACAGAAACACAATTTGCACTAATATTTCTGTATTTTCTGTCCTAATATAATATCCAAACACAATCAAGGTGACACTGTTGATTGCTGAACCTTAGAAGAAAGAAAAATATTTTAACCCAAAGTACTACACAACCAAGATCTGAGGCATTTGTACTGTCAAATGCAGAATGTTGTGGTACTTAAAACAATTATTGACACTAAAAGTTAAAATGCAACCTTACATCATAAATGTAAGCAAACTTATCAGAATTCCATAATATTCTTTAAAAAATTAAAAATATCCTAGTTGGCAACATCAGCAAAACATAAGCATCAACTAAGAGAGATAAGAATGCATTGATCATAGGAGTGAAGGGGTCAAATCTGAATGAAATCTCCACTTTGATTTGTGATAAAGAGAATAAAAAAGAAGTAGCTTCAGGATTCCTAAAATTCAGAAAAGGGACCAAAGCAAAAACAAGGAATCCCACTGTGCTTAGAGACATGTCAGCAAATCAGTGGGAATGGCTAATGCTTTACGCTTCTTCTCTTTTTCTTTTCTTAATTTTTTATTTTTTATTTCTTTTCAAACCATTTTCTTTTATGTAACATAATCTTCTCATATATAACTTTCCCCTCTCATGAAGAAACAATTGAACATGCTGCTTACACAGTTTTTAACTTTTTTCTTCATTTTTTATTTATTTTTGGTTCCTTTAATGCTCTAAATATGCATTGAATCAGTAATCACTTCATGGATCATCTTTCAAAAATTATATACGTACTAGCTTTTGTCAACTAATAAATATTAGGTTGATAAATTTGGTAGTTGGTACGTTAAAAGATTAATTTTTACAATTAATTATACCTAGATACATTAATTTTTATAATGCCCCAATTTTATCTATCAGATACTTAGGAGGAGTAAGTTGTATATATTAAACATTTAATTAAACCATCCAGAATTAATATTTTTGTTACAGTTCATAATCAGAACCTTCAAGAATCAAGAAGGGTAACATTCATACAAGATAAAAAGAAAAAAGAAAAAAGAAAAAAAATAATTTTAAAGCATTCTAAGTAAAAAAGAGTTTGACACAACAAAATTTGATCGATGGTGTATCATCATTCATCACATCAGAAAAATAACTAATTTTAAACAAATCATATAAAACTCTTTGGTTGTTAGTATATCAAAATTAAATTAAATAAAAAAATTGAGGAAAAAAAGAATTGAATTAGTAATTCTTTAATTTTACTCATGGCTAATCCAAAAAATTTCTCCCCCATTTTTTTTTCTACCATCATACTACCCTCATCTAAATTCTAAAATCTCAAGTAACAAACAAGTTCCCTATTAAAAATTCTATAAAAAATTATTAATAAATATTATATTTCCAATACATTAAATATATTTAAAAACTTCAAAAAAAATCATTATTATCCTTTCTTAAACAAGTGTCCTTAGTCACTCTTTAATTAAATCCTAAATCCCAATTTCTACATGTGATTAGTGTAAAACTCTTTTACATGAAAATTTAATAGGTATGCAATTAGCTACTTGTCTTTGTGACAAAGATGCATGAGAAAATGCAGACAAGTTAAATTTATTTTCTTGCCCAAAACAATGAAAGTTCCCATTATAAAAATAAAAAGTAGCATAATAAAGAAAATTTCAAACAAGATTGAAGGTGTTTGGTTTTGAGAAGACTGACCTATTACCCTTAATCTTGAACCAAGCCTCTGCACAATTCTTGTGAGCAGCAGCAAGATCATCTTTACAAGAACAACCCAATTCAATTGGAACACCAGATTCATTATTCCCATCATCACCTTCCAAACCAAGGTGGCAAATCCTGCAATCCCTACTCTCAACTTTATTGTTGGTGGCCAAATGCACCTTAATCTCAGGTACCCCACTTTCAATTTCAATCTCAACTGAACAATCATCATCATCACCATCTGCAACATTTGAGGCTCCACCATAGGAGCAGCAATCTTCATCGTAGGATCCACCACCATTTGTGGAGTAGAAATGGGAGTAGCATGAGCCTCCATCATCAGCATCAGAGAAGCATAGACTAATGTCACTGCCAGTCACTGAGCTATGGTGGTGGTGGTGGTGGTGGAGGATTCTTCCTTGTTCCAAATCCACATGAGACATTTGAATACTTGACATTGGAAACAGAAACAGAACAGAAGCAAAGGTTGGTTCTTTGTTCTTGAGAAGTTGAAACTGAGAATGGGAAATCCCAAAGTTTGAAGCTTTTGGGGTTTAAGTACCCTCTTGTACTTAAAGACTAAAAGAAGAATAGAAAAGTTGAAAGGGGGAGTATTATTGTTGTTAAAAATATTATTATAAAGAATTGCGGAGAAGAATTGGATTAGATAAGGTTTTTGGTTACAACCCCATTAATGCATGGTTCCAAAAGTTTGAAGTTTTTGGAACAGGTTGAGGAAAGTTCCATCCTTTGATGGGTGCAGCAGAGTGAAGAGAGAAAGAGAGAGAAAACAGAAACACAAAGACACACACAATGGTGTAAGAGAGACACAGAGTCTTTGCTCTTGGCTGAAGACACGGACAGTGACACTGCAAACAAGAACAGAAAACGTGCAGAGAGAGAGAGAGAGATGCATAGATAACGAAGAAGAGGCTTTGTGGGGGAGGAGAGAGAGGGGCCATGGAAAATAAAAAAAATATGAGCAAGATGTCACGGCCTTGGACACACTCCAACGCTACCGTGCCAGCACTTGGACTTACTCAACCTCTTGAGCTAAGACCAAGTCAGCCTAACCCTCAATACTTAGCAAGAAAGCTAAGAACACAGGAGAACACAAGAGAAAGGAAGCTTTGGTGGAAGAACACTTTATTACTCAAGTGTTTGTTACAAATGATTCACACACACTCACACTAACTCTTACCTTCTATTTATAGCCATCCACCTCCTCAATGGATGGTTAGGATTAAATCTAAGCAATGGTCTAGATTAATCATCTAGAACCTTCTTTATAAATATCTATCCTACCACTATTTTCTAAATACTTCTAGATTGTTCCATACAACTCTTCATACTTTTATATCAATCCACACTCTTCTAGAATATTCTATGATTTTCTAAAGTCTTCTAGAACCTTCTAGGGTATTCCGGGACCTTCTAAAACATTCTAGAATGTTCCGGAACCATCTAGAGTATTCTCAAATACTCTAGAAAACTATACAAACACTGTTAAATCTAACCTTCTAAAAATTTACCGTGACATTCTCCCCCACCTAATGCGCAGACGTCCTCGTCGCGTTCTGTTCATGATAGCGCTCTAGGTGTTCTTGGAATTGCCACAGATCTTCACGAGCTTCCCAACTAGCTTCAGTTATCGGGAGCCATTTCCACTTGATCAAATATTGAATACTTGGTGGTACCCCTCTTCGTCTCACAACGCGATTAGCTAAGATCTCTTCGATTTCTTTATCGAAGGATCTAATCACCACAGGCGGAGCACGACTCGAATCACCTCTACTCGGTTCATCTTGATCTTCGTGATATGGTTTAAGCATACTCACATGGAAGACCGGGTGGATCTTCATAGAGGGAGGGAGTTGTACTTTGTAAGCAACCTCCCCAACACGTCCAATGATCTCAAATGGCCCTTCGTATTTGCGAATTAAGCTCTTATGAACCTTGCGAAAGGCTTTGAATTGTTGTGGAAGAAGTTTAATCATTACCTTGTCTCCCACTTGATAGCTTGCATGCCTCCTCTTCTTATCAGCCCATTTCTTCATCCTCTTTGCAGCTTTGTCAAGGTAAGAACGAGTGACATCTGCTTGTTCTTCCCAAGACTTAATCATATGATAAGCTCCAGGGCTCTTCCCTGAGTAGGAAGAAGAAAGAGAGTGAGGTGTAAGCGGCTGTTGTCCAGTCACAATCTCGAACGGGCTCTTCCCTGTGGACTCGCTCCTTTGCAAATTGTATGAGAACTGAGCAATGTCGAGGAGTTTTGTCCAGTCCTTCTGATTAGCGCTTACAAAATGCCTCAAGTAACACTCGAGTAAGGCATTCACTCTCTCAGTCTGCCCATCGGTTTGAGGATGGAAGCTTGTTGAGAAATGAAGCTCCGACCCAAGGAGTTTAAACAGCTCTGTCCATAGTCGTCCTGTGAAGCGTGGATCTCGATCACTAATGATGCTCTTAGGCAATCCCCAATATTTCACCACATTCTTGAAGAATAGTCGTGCTGCCTCCTCTGCAGTGCAGTCAGTAGGGGCGGGTATAAAGGTAGCATACTTCGAAAATCGATCCACTACCACGAGAATAGATCCAAACCCCTCAGACTTCGGTAAGGCAGAGATGAAATCTAGAGAGACACTTTTCCACGGTCGCTCTGATGGAGGCAAAGGTTCCAACAACCCGCTTGGTGTCTTGTTTTCAATCTTATCTTGTTGGCACACTAGACAAGTCTTCACATAGCTCTCTACATCATCTCTCATTTGAGGCCAATAATAAGAAGATTCACTGAGTGCCAAGGTCTTTCGCTGACCTTGGTGACCAGCCCACTTGGTGTCGTGGCATTCTCTCACTAATTTTCTTCTTAGATTTTTCCATTTAGGAACGTATAATCTTCTCCCTTTTGTGTAGAGAAGGTCGTTTTCTAACCAAAATCTTTTGGTCTTACCTTCTCTAGCCAACTCCACCAACTTCTTGGCTAATGGATCGTGATGCAACCCTTCCTTGATGGTATGCACAATATCTCCTTCAGCCATAGAAATGGCCGCCAACTCAGCCTTGCGACTCAGTGCATCAGCTACCACATTAGTCTTGCCTGACTTGTATTCAATCTTGTGGTCCACCTTCCTCCTAGGTGGTAGTTGTTTTGGCAACTCGGAAGGCATCACATCCTTATTTTCTTCAAGGACTTCCTTGATCTTGGGAGGAACGTCTTCTCTTTCGGGTGTTGACTCCTCTTGTAATAGAGCCAAATATGTAATCTCTCCCTTCTTGAACCCTTTCTTGAGTTGCATAGCAGACAGTATCGGTGGTCTGCCAACTTTAGAGACTGTAGGGACCATGCATGGAGACCCTTTCTCCATGATGCATACCACGTCGTAGTATGGCATAGGTATTATATTTGCCTTCCTTTGTAAATCGAGCCCGATGACTATTTTAAAATCATCCATGGGTGCTACTGAGAAATCTACAAGGCCCTTCCAAGAACCAAGAGTCATCTCAACCCCTTTTGCTACTCCCTTAAGGGGTTCACCCTTGGTGTTCACGGGTTTGAACCAGCCATTCTTTTCAGTGATCTTCAACCCAAGTCTCTTTGCTTCATCAGGCGTGATGAAGTTGTGTGTAGCACCAGTGTCGATCATAGCCATAACGGGTTTTTCATTGATAAAGGCTTTGACATATATCAAGCCTTTCTTTTCTGCAGTGCTTGCCTCTTTTCCCTTCACAGCATTTATGTGTTGGATGGATCCAACACACTCAGTTACTTGAGTTTGAGCTTCTCGTTCCTCGGCGATAGATGCCAGAGTCCCTAGCTTGGGACAGTCCTTCATTTGGTGTGGCCCCTTGCACACAAAGCATCCTCCTTTGGGCACGAAAGCCTTCTTCTTTTCCTCATACTCTTTCTTTGAAGAGTATTTTCCTTCCTTCTTGATTGAGAAACTCTTCCCCTTGTCTCCCCCACCTTTAGCAGAACTAGGCTTGGAGGAAGACTTGGGTTTAGGGTCTCCCCTATGATACTCAGTGAGTGATTCGGCCACCACGATGGCCTCATCGACATCCTTAACATTCCTTCTTTGTAGTTCTTGCTTTGCCCAAGGTTGGAGTCCATCAATGAAGAAGAACAATGCATCCTCTGATGCTAAGTTGGGGATTTGAAGTGTGAGAGTAGTGAACTCCTTTACGTAGTCACTAATTGTACTCTTGTGCTTCAACTCCCTCAACTTCTTCCTTGCTTCATAAACCACATTTTCAGGGAAGAATTGTCTTTTCAACTCCCTTTTGAAATCTTCCCATGTGGTTATGTTGCAAGTACCCTTCTCCATATCTACGCACTTTCTCCTCCACCACAAAGTAGCATTATCACAAAGGTAGAGAGCTGCAGTGCGTACCTTTATTGCTTCTTCGACCACCCCTTGGCCTTCGAAGTACCTCTCCATTTGCCATAGGAAGTTCTCCACCTCGCGAGCGTCCCTTACGCCCTTGAACTCCTTTGGCTTGGGGAGATCAATCTTTGTCGTCTCCCTTATAATGGTTGGTCGAGATTTCGCCTCCTCGAACCAAACTCGAACTTCCTCAAATAGCTTTAAGGAATTCTCAAGCTTCTCTTCGATTTGGAGCATGCTTTCTTTGAAAGCATCTAGTTCTCTTAACACGTGAGCCTCGAGGGTCTCCTTGTCATGTTCTATCCTTTGGAACCGCTCATCCATAGAGGATAGAACATTTTCCAACATAGAAACTCTTTCTTCTAAGAAGTTAGAGTCCTTACCTCTAGGCTCACTTGAAGAACGTACCTTCTTGTCTCTCCATTGAGAAGGAATAGTATCCCTTCCCCTTTGTGACTCAACATGCTCCATGGTGATATTTGAAGCCATACCCACAAACCACTTGTGCTCCCTCTCGAACCTTGCTCGGATACCAAATTGTCACGGCCTTGGACACACTCCAACGCTACCGTGCCGGCACTTGGACTTACTCAACCTCTTGAGCTAAGACCAAGTCAGTCTAACCCTCAATACTTAGCAAGAAAGCTAAGAACACAGGAGAACACAAGAGAAAGGAAGCTTTGGTGGAAGAACACTTTATTACTCAAGTGTTTGTTACAAATGATTCACACACACTCACACTAACTCTTACCTTCTATTTATAGCCATCCACCTCCTCAATGGATGGTTAGGATTAAATCTAAGCAATGGTCTAGATTAATCATCTAGAACCTTCTTTATAAATATCTATCCTACCACTACTTTCTAAATACTTCTAGATTGTTCCATACAACTCTTCATACTTTTATATCAATCCACACTCTTCTAGAATATTCTATGATTTTCTAAAGTCTTCTAGAACCTTCTAGGGTATTCCAGGACCTTCTAAAACATTCTAGAATGTTCCGGAACCATCTAGAGTATTCTCAAATACTCCAGAAAACTATACAAACACTGTTAAATCTAACCTTCTAAAAATTTACCGTGACAAAGAGAAGAACAAAAAACGGATTTCTTTTTAATAAAAAATAATAACTTAAAATAGTTAATTTTAAGGATAAAATACTTAAATAAACTAAATGCAGTTAAATATTATCCGTATTATTCAAATAAAAAAATGATATGTATATCTCTCAAAGAGATTCTTTACGTAAATCAAATCAAAGTAATTTGAACTATAAATTCTAGTAATAATTTGAATTAAAATGTTTAAAGTTATTAAGAGAAGTTTTGATTTGAATTCGAATTACTCTCATTCGATTTATATAAAGAATCTTCGAAAAATATATGTATCATTTTTTAATTTAGGTGATACAATAATATTTGGCTGCATTTGATTTATCTAAGTATTTTATTTTAATTTTAAATTAAAATAAATATATTTATATTATTTTTAAATTAAAATAATATGAATAAGTTTATTGTCTTGTCATAATAGATAAAAATATTATTAGTAAAATTTTAATAAAATTGATGATATAATAATATTGAATCAATTTTAAAATGTTAAGTATACAAATAAAATAATTTCAATATTTTATCTCAAATGTTAAAGTAGAAGCAATACTTTAGTCTAAACTAATTAAAGTGATAACTCTCTTTAATCTTTATTTTGGTATCTTGCACAGTTGTTATATGTTAACACTGGAAAAAAAAAAAGTAAATTAATCATATATTTTATGCAGAATTTTTATTTTAGTTTATGTATAAGAAGAATAACAAAAAGGACACCAATGTCATAATATCATGTGTTGGATTGTTGGAATGCTGTAAAAGAGCTTTATAACACACTAATCATAGTAATGATAAAAAGGTATGTCACTGGAATAATAATGCTACTAAATAAGTAAATATAAGGATAATAATACTTATTTGACAACTACATTTCCATTAACTACTAGTAATTAGAAGTGTTTTTTAGAAGATAGTTCTTGTATTTACAACACTATAATTAAGTGTATTGCATAAGAGTAATTATAAAAAAAATTCTAAAGTTATCTTATTTAATTTAATATTTATAATTTTATATATATAAAACTTATAATTATATGTTTATTTTTTTTAATTATTCATTTATTTCAGTAATAATTAAAAATACAAAATAAAAAAATTTTGAACATTAAAAAAAAGTAAAAAATAAAAGTTATGATTATCTTCTGTCTTCAAATTTTGATCACCAAACATTTTTGTTGCAAAATTATCCTTATAATTAATTGGGACAGCAAAATTTTGCAGTAATTTTTTCTTTGGGCTTCTGTGGGCCATATAGCCCCAAAGCTTGAAGCTCTTTTCATATATTTATTATACTGAATGATTTATTCAATTAAATGTGATTCACGAAAAAGGAAATTAAATGTGATTGAATTCTTAAACAATGGCTCATTTATTTCACCTTACAGATCCTAGTTTGGCATATGGTTCAAGACTTCAAGGAATTGCAATCGGTATTTATTTTTTTTAAAATGAAGTCAAAATTATTAAAGAATACATGAATTTATTTATTTACTATTTAATTCACTGTAATTCATAATATATCAAACTTTTTATCTTGGCACTTAAATCATCAACTTGGTTACAAATTTAATAAATTTTCATATAACAACAATAATAATAGAGGGGAGAAAATTAAAGGAACTTGGGAGTGAACATGTGGCTCATATTAATTTGAATAAGATCTACACGGCTATGAATGCATGCCACAAAAAGTAAGAAGCTGAACCATATGTTGTTTTCATATCATACACACACTATACGAATTATTAAATTTTGCTCCATGTTCATTGAAATTTCATCATCATAATAAGAGAGGAAACCATGTGAAAAGAAACCATTATTTACTTACCATTCACATTAATACGAATTGCTAAGCAATTTCTGAGAAAGAGAGAGAGAGGAAGAGGGGGGTTTCGAAAATCAAGATGCATATGTTCAATGATGCATCGCACACATTTTCACAGGATTTGCAAGATAAAATACATTTATGATATGATTGTTTAACGCGTTTAAGATTTTCAGTAGTTAATATAATTTGACACATCCAAGCTTCATTATTATTGTAAGTTTTGATGCGTCTACCTACTTCTTTTATTTTAGTTGATATTTGTTTTGAATTTTGATCATCAACCATATCTTTTTATTCACCTTGTTGTTATTGCATGTCTTAGTGCTTTACTTATCTAAATAAAGAAAATTTGTCTTAATGTTTTGAACTGACTAGACTCTCCTAATTTGACTGCTTGATATAACACATGTTCAACTTAAAAGAGTAATTAATGGTATTACAATGAATTTAGTACTCCATTATTATGGAGGGTAATTCAATAAAATGGGTTCAGCTTAAAGATTAAAACCAGATATCGCATGTCTCTACCAAATGATTACTTATAACAAATCCTAGTGATAAGAAAATTAGAAGGAAGATTTGATCACTTGCATCACAGATCTAATTCATTGATGGGTATTAGGCTAATTTTTTGTTTGGTGACTTGACCATTAAAGAAAGAAAAATGAAAGACAAAAGGAAAAAGAGAAAGACAATCAACAACAAAGGAGGCTAAGAGCCTAATGCAACAGCATCTTTCTACAACTCTGTCTGAGACTAAGAGGAGTAGTACCGAGGACACTTTTTTGATCTGTCACGGTTTTTGGAGACGACGCTCCTCAATACTCGTTTGACATGTGTGTTTTTTTGTGTCAAATTGTGTTTTAAAAAAAATAAAAAATTCTTCTCCAAACGCGTTTGGACACACCTAAATATCATCACGTGTCAACGTGTGTCCAGTCTTATTCTTAATATATATTATTGAAATGAGTTTAGAAATAATATATATTATTATGTATTAAAATAAAAAAAACTTTAAATACTTTATATCATAAAAAATATTAAAAATAATTAAAAATTAATTTATATTTTAATATTAGTAAAATATCAAAATACTATTACAATTTATCTAAAAAAAATACTTTATATTTTATATATATACTGTGTCCCGGTGTCTTATAAGAATTTTAAGTTTGCGTGTCCCGTATCGTATCATGTCCTGTGTCTGTGTCAGTATTCACGCATCATAGAGTAGCGCACAATATCTCTGTTTTTAGAGATTAGAAGAAGCTATTACTTGAGCTATGAATGAGAAAAATCAGCTTATCAAAAGACCAAAGATAAGAGAGATTGAAAATGGCATTGTTTCTTTGTTTTTATCCACCAAAGAGTTGTTGAGAAAAGTGTCTCAGATATCCTAATGTTGCTAATTATCCAATCTTTTAAGTTAGAAGAAATAGAATTTCTCAAAAAAGAGAGGTCTAATTTATGCTAAATAATATTGACATAATTACAATCTTTTATGCAATGAACTATTGTTTCTGCTTTCTTATTACAGAAAAGACACAAACTTGAAATAGTAAGACTACATTGAGCTCAAAAAGCAGTAATAAACAAAGCATCATGCATACATAAAAAAATCAAAAGCTTGATCTTCTCAGGAATCTTTAGCCGCCATATCCAATTCCAACTGGTATTCTAACCAATCAAACTTCGGCTTAGCTAACCAATCATACCATCTTTTGGAAGAATAAATCCCCATAGAATTCCAAAACCAACTTGGAGTTAAATCGTTTTGCTTATTAGGGTCGAAGCTAGAGATATTCATCTTAAGATTTTCAGTGAGAGAAGTATAACAATCACTCAGATGCCATTGAGAATTTTTTTGAAGGTCAGTAATTGTAAAGCTTGAATCGGTGATGTGCACAAAAAAAATATTCTCAGCAAGACTTTCAGTTAGTCTCTACTTGTCAAACTAAAAGGACTAATCCAAATGGTCAATGCGCCAAGAATATCCATCTTTAAGAATCTCAAAATTTTAAATAATGATACGTCAAAGGTGAGAAGGATTCCTAGTATTAGATGATGACTAAAGAAAGGAAGAGAGAAAATACTTAAAAAGGATTATTTGAACCCAAGTTTTATCTTGGTAGTGGTGCATTTTCCAAATCAACTTTTTAAGCAAAGAAATATTAACACAATGAACATCTATAATCCCTAAGCTCCATACTTTTTAGGAGTCATAACATTCTTTCGGCTAACCAGACTAAGAACATGACCCTTAGAAGAACCCTTTGTTGAGTAAAGAAATTAACTAAATTAATTAGTGATGACAAACATTATTTTTGGCAAAATAAATAATTAGAGTTGTTAAATTAATAAGCACACATTGCTAATTATTTATGTTATGTTGCAGGTCATACTTCATTTTTGGCAGCCCAAGTTGAATGAATAACAAAACAAAGCTAATGGGCTGAATGGAAAGTATGAATAAAGACAAGCCCAAGTCATTCATATCAAACAAAGAAGCATAGCAAGGCACCACGGGCCAAAAAGAGAAGAACCCGATCCAAGCTTGAAATTGTTTTCAATTTCCCACCATTTTGCTCTAACCAAAGCAACGTTTCTCTCCTCTCTTATTAAATCACATCAAGACTTCAGTAAAGTAAGAAAGAGAAAGAGAAGAAAAGCTTCCTCCATAAGTCAGTAACCAAAGAAGCAAGAAAGAGAAAATCTAAAGCTTGAAGCACAGAAGCTAAAGCAGAAAATCTAATACAAATCAAGCTTAAGAAAGGTAATCCATCTCATCTTGCATGCATCAGATCTTCATCCTTTCTTCCCTACTCTCTGTTCTATCCGAAAATGGCATTCAAAGAAAAAGTCGATCTCTGTTCTTCACTGCTACAAATCCACGGTCACAAGAGATTCTTGGGGACCAAGTTGCATCTCTATGGTTCAGATTTGGTTGACCATTGGAAAACAATTTCGGTTACTCCTTTGTGGCTTTCGGTCAAGTTGGAAAAGTCAGAAGGAAAGGTTCTACTTTGATGATTGAGAAGAAAAAGTGAGCTTGTGGGTTGGTGAAGCTCAAGGCTCAAGATGTTGACCTTGGTGGAAGAACCAAGGAACATGCAAGGTGATAAAAAGAAGCTTGTTGTTCATTCTGAAGCAAGGAGAGAAAACCAGAGTTTGAAAGTTTTGTTCTGAAAAGAGCTCTTTGAAGAAGTTCAACAAACTGGACAGTGTAACCTATTCAAAGGTGCATTCCGCCAGTATGAAGAACTAAATCAGAGGCTTGCTAATCAGATTTTTCGCATAGCACAGAGGCTGTTGATGAAGTCAATCTCCTTCATGTTTTTCTGATCGTAATGTACTTTTCTAAGCTTATCTTTCTGTAATTTCTTGAGAGAAAAGGCAAAGTGAGAAAGCTTAAGAAAAAGCCATGAGTTGAAAAAGGCAGAGAAATACACTTGAGAGAAAAGCCTAGAGTTATTTTCAGATTTCTTTAGGTTGGTTAAGTGTCTTGTATCATGTACCTGTTTGGTATCCCTTTCTTAGTTGGGTTAGCACTAAGAGTAAATAGTTAGGTGTTAGCATAGCCAATGTCAAGTTAGGTTAGAACTTGAGTGTGAAATTGGTGTATGTAATACTGTTAACTATAGTGAAATTCTTCCATATTTGTGGAGAAGACTGGATGTAGGTTGCATAGCACAAAGCAACCGAACCAGGATATATGCTGGTGTTAGCTTTTTCTTCTCTGTCATGTTCTGTTTGCTGATATTCATGAGACAAAAATAAATTGTCTCATAAATTTCCGCTGCTGAGTTTAAACAGAATCAGATTTGTAACTTTGCTTAAAAGGGGCCAAAACAGCAACTTAAAAGGAAGGCATAGATTCAACCCCCCCTTCTCTAAGCCTACCACAACCTTCAATTGGTATCAAAGCTAAGGTCTCAAGAATCAAGCTTAACCGCTTGGAGCAAAGATCCAATGGCGAACAACTTGGGCACAACCACAGTTGCCTACACCCTCACTGAAGGTCAGTCAAACAACCGACCACCTTTCTTCAACGGGAAGAACTATTCCTACTGGAAAGAAAGGATAAGGATCTTCATCCAATCCATTGACTACAACCTATGGAAGATCGTTGTGAGCGGCCCAAAGATCCCAACAAAAACAAGTGCTGATGGAGTGGTGACTCCAAAAGAAGAAGCTGAATGGAATGAAGATGATAAGAAGAAGATAGAGCTGAATGCTAAAGCAATCAACCTTCATCACTGTGCTATCAGCTTTGAAGAATACCGGAAGGTGTCCAGATGCAAGACAGCCAAAGAAATCTGGGAAAAACTCCAGGTTACACACGAAGGCACTAAACAAGTAAAAGAAACGAGGATTGATATGCTGCGAAAAGAGTACGAGATGTTTAGCATGAAGGATGGAGAAAGCATTGATGAAGCGTTTGAGAGATTCTCAATCATAATCAACAACCTTGATGCTATGGGTATAAACTATGCAGAACAAACATTGGTGAGAAAACTCCTTAGAAGCCTCACAAAAGAGTGGGAAAACACTGCCACTGTCCTAACCGAGAGTAACAACATAAGTCCCATAACCTATGATGAGCTGAGAGGAAAACTCCTTGCCTATGAAGCCACACACACAAACACAGACTCAAAAAAAAAGGGAATAGCCCTTAAGTCACAAATAGAACCGAAAGAGAGTGAGTCAAGTGATGGTATTTCAGATGACGAGCTTTTGTTTTTTGCTAGGAGATTTAGAAGGATGTTGAAGAGCAAAGGCAAATACAAGGGCTCAAGTTCAAAGGAGCACAAGATAGACTTGAGCAAGGTGACGTGTCATCATTGCAAGGAGGCTGGACACTTCAAGTCAAACTGTCCAAAGCTCAAAAAGGAGGACAAAGGAAAGAAGGAAAGGAAGAGAGTACTCATGGCAGCTTGGGAGGATCTTGAGAATGACTCAAATGAAGAAGAATAATCAGAAGGAGATAACAAAGACTGCTTCATGGCTGGAAACAACAATCTTGATGAGGTAAATTATTATGATTTGACCATTGAGGACTTGCATGCTATTATTGATGATCTTACCTTAAACACCTCAAAACTGCTTGACAAATACAATGAATGCAGATCTGAAAGAGATGTGCTAAGAGTTGAAAATAATTTTTTAAAAGAAAAAGTGAAGGAAACTGAATGTACTTTGGACATCATTGAAGAAAACAGATTTCTAAAATCTGAACTTGAAAAATTAAAAGGAAAGCACATTGTGGATCCTTCTCATGAGTTGATTGTTGAAAATGAAAGATTAAATGATAAAATTAAAAGGTTGAATGGTGACTTAGCAAAATTTGCTCAAGGTTCAAGTAACTTGGACAAATTACTTGCAAATCAAAGACCATTGTTTGAAAAATCTGGTTTAGGCTACATAGCCAAGGAAGATGCAGTTTCCAATATCTCCACTATAAAGTTTGTGGCTTCTTCATCAAATACTAAAACTATACCAAACAAAGTTGGTGTTGAAAATGCTCCAACATTTGAAGAAAAATTTGATGAAGTATACACAAGTGAAACTGAGCATTCACCAAAAACTGAACCAAGTTCAAACCGGCCAGGTTTGGGTTACATTTTGAAAAATGAGGATGTTTTCAAGAAACCACCATTTTACAACAAAACCTCATTTTTGAAAGGTAAAAATATTCAAAAAGATTCTGGTGAAAACATTTTTTCAAAGAAGAATAATTATAACAAAAATCAGTTTGTCAAAAGAAATGCATCTCCTCCAAAAACCAGAAAATTCCAACCTTTTAATCATTTCAAGCAATATAACTCACCTCAATTTCAGCGGCACACATCAGAAAATCATTGTGTTAATTGCAAAAAATTTGGTCACTCATATGCACAATGCTTCATTGAAAAGAGAGTTGTAGGAAACAAAGTTTACAATATTGTTTGTGATTTCAATGCACTTGGGCAACCAAGATGGATTAACTTCAAAGGATCCAAATTAGTTTGGATACCTAAAGCTACTTGAAACTCTTCATGCAGATTTGCCTAGCATCCAAGAACAAACAGGACATGTGGTACATGGATAGTGGATGTTCAAGGCACATGACAGGAAGGTCAACCTACTTCATCAAACTAAATAAGTATGATGGAGGTTTTGTGACCTTTGGAGATGATGGTAAAGGTAAAATCATTGCTATTGGAAAAGTAGGTAATGAGCAATCTACTTTCATTGATGATGTGCTTTTGGTATGTGGTTTAAAGCACAATCTTTTGAGCATAAGTCAGTTGTGTGATTTAGGATATTTAGTTGTTTTCAAAAGGCTTGAATGCTGTGTTGTAAATGAAAAGACAAATGAAGTGATTTTTGTTGCCAAGCGTTTCAATAATATGTATGGACTTACTCTTGATGAACTAAAAGATCAAAATGTAGCGTGTCTCCACTCTAAAGATTCTGAAAAGTGGTTATGGCACAAGAGATTAGGCCATGCAAGTATGTTTCAAATAAACAAACTTGTAAAGAAAGAATTAGTGAGAGGTCTTCCTTTGATAAAATTTGACAAAGACATCACTTGTGATGCTTGCCAAATGGGAAAACAAACAAAAAGTTCTTTTAAACCTAAGGAAGACATCTCTACTAAGAGACCACTTGAGTTGCTACACATTGATTTATTTGGTCCAACAAGAACTCAAAGCCTAGGTGGTAAACATTATGGTTTAGTAATTGTGGATGACTATACTAGGTTTGGTTGGGTTTTATTTCTTGCACACAAAAATGAAGCCTTTTCGGCCTTTGAACCTTTTTGCAAGAAAATTCAAAATGAAAAGGATTTGAAAATCTCTTCTATAAGAAGCGATCATGGAACTGAATTTGAAAATAATTTGTTTGAATCCTTTTGTGAGGAATTTGGAATATCTCACAACTTCTCTTGTCCAAGAACACCACAACAAAATGGTGTTGTGGAAAGAAGAAATAGAAGCATACAAGAGATGACAAGAGCTATGCTTTGTGAGAGTAATGTTCCAAAATTCCTTTGGGCTGAAGCGGTTAACACAGCTTGCCACATTTTGAATAGAACAATCATAAGGAAATTTTTGAAGAAAACCCCTTATGAACTTTGGAAAGGCTACCCACCAAACTTAGATTACTTGCACATCTTTGGATGCAAATGTTTTGTTTTGAATAACAAAGAAAATTTGGGAAAATTTGATCCAAAGGCTTATGAGTGCTTGTTTGTAGGATATTCCACAACTAGTAAAACATATAGAGTTTATCATCAAGATGCTAGAATTATTGAAGAATCCATACATGTTACATTTTGTGATACTAACTTGGTGCAAAGCATTTTGGAAGATGGTGATGCAGGAAATCAAGCTCAAAAGGATGATGAAGCTGCTCAGAATCATGGAAAAGAAAATTCTGGACAAGCTGAACCAGAAACAGCAAATGCTGAAAATTCAAGAGACAATTCCATTTTGTCTCATGAATCTGAAGGAAATTCTGCAGACAGCATCATACAGAATCCATTGGTGACCGAATCTGCCTCCAAGTCCACCAAACCTCGTGAATGGAGATTCTTGAAGAATTATCCTGAAGAATTTGTAATTGGGGATGTCTCTCATGGAGTGCAAACTAGATCTTCCACTAGAAAGGCAAATGAAGGTTCAAACATTGCCCTCCTCTCACAAATAGAGCCTCAAAACGTCAAGGAAGCCCTTAGTGACCCCTCTTGGATCAAGGCTATGGAGGATGAGCTTCTTGAGTTTGAAAAGAACCAAGTGTGGACGTTGGTTCCAAGGCCAAGTGGAAAGAAAGTGACCGGCACCAAGTGGATATTCCGGAACAAGTTGGGAGAAGATGGTAGCATTGCAAGAAACAAGGCAAGGCTAGTGGCACAAGGATATGACCAAGAAGAAGGAATAGACTTTGATGAATCCTTTGCCCCTGTTGCACGAATGGAAGCCATTAGACTTCTCCTAGCCTATGCTGCATTTTGTGGTTTTAAATTATATCAAATGGATGTGAAATGTGCATTTTTAAATGGTGTGATAGATAGAGAAGTATATGTGGAGCAGCCTCCTGGTTTTGAAAATAAAGAGCATTCTAATCATGTTTTTAAATTATCTAAAGCTCTCTATGGTTTAAGACAAGCTCCTAGAGCTTGGTATGAGAGACTTAGCTCTTTTCTTTTGAAAAATGGTTTTCAAAGAGGCACCACTGATACAACCCTATTTATCAAAAATTCTAATGATTCTTTTATTTTAGTCCAAATATATGTTGATGACATTATTTTTGGATCAGCAAACGAATCCCTTTGTACTGAATTTGGAAAGCTCATGACAAGTGAATTTGACATGAGTATGATGGGTGAACTTAATTTTTTTCTTGGGCTACAGATTAAACAAACTGAAAATGGTATTTTCATTCATCAAGAAAAGTATGCCAAGGAATTAGTTAAGAAATTTGGTCTTGAAAATGCCAAAACCATGGAAACTCCCATGCACCCGAATTCTAAATTGGATAAGGGAGAAAATGAGAAAGATGTCGATGAGACTAGGTATAGAGGGATGATTGGTTCTCTTATGTACTTAACCTCCTCTAGACCCGATATTGTGCAAAGTGTTGGATTGTGTTCTAGGTTCCAATCCAAACCTAAGGAGACACATCTTTCTGCGGTTAAAAAGGATCATTAGATATGTTCATGGCACATCCAACTTTGGTCTTTGGTATCCTAAGACTGATGATTTTTCTGCAGTTGGTTATTGTGATGCAGACTTTGCTGGTGACAGAGTGGATAGAAGGAGCACTTCTGGTTTATGTTGCTTCCTTGGAAAGTCCTTAAATGTTTGGTCAAGTAAGAAGCAACCAACAGTGGCCTTATCCACTGCAGAGGCTGAGTATATAGCTGCTTCTTTTTGTTGTTCTCAGCTTTTATGGTTAAAAACACAGCTTGCTGATTACAAATTAAATGCTGAAAATATTCCCTTAATGTGTGATAATATGAGTGCCATCAATATTTCTAAAAATCCAGTTTTGCACTCTAGGACTAAGCATATTGAAGTGAAATTTCACTCAATAAGAGAACATGTCCAAAAGGGGGATATTTGCATTCAATTTGTTAAATCAGAAGAGCAATTAGCAGATATTTTTACTAAACCATTAGCTGAGGATAGATTCTGCATGCTTAGGACGTGTCTAGGAATTTTGAGTTATAATTCTTTATTTAAAAAGTGCTGATGTGTTTGCTGGAAAATTTTGTCTCATAAACAGGTATGAGACAATTCTGGGCAGATGATGAATGTTTCCTTCAAAACAGCGTGTTCTGGGCTTATTGCAAGTGAAAAATCAATCTGGGCCAACATCAATTCTGATCTGGGTAGTCCTATATGTTTCATTAATTCAAACCACATCTGGGCCCAATGTGAATGCTACATTCTTACTTGTGTGTTTAAGTTTTCATTAAAAGTTTTTTTTTGGCCGGAAAGTTTTTTTTGGCAAACTTAATTTTTTGACTTTGGTCCAAAATGAATTTCAATTTAATTCTGATTGCCTTTCAAAATTTAAAATTAATTTCCTGTTTTAATTTAAAAATCAAATAAGATCTTCTCTTTTCAAATCTTTTCAAATGATGATGCAGTTGCATGGTTTCGGAAATTTGCTTTTGGGTACGGTTACCAACACTCCCTCTCTTCCCTCCATAACTTCTCCTCAACCCTTCGGTTTCTTTCCTCTCACACCACTATCTCTCTTTCATCAAAGGCATCATTTTAACCAAAATGAGGAAGAAAGTCATTGCAAAAAGGGCTCCTCGTGAGAAGATTTACAAACCCACACACAAAGCCCTAGGATATGAACGTGCTCAGTTGCACCGAATGGTCAACCACATTATACTTCCTCAAAGTGGTTCATATCAAAGGGTTTCATACACTGACACTCTTGTCTTATATGCCATTCTCACCAAAACATAAATTTCATTTGCATATTTGATGGTTAGATACATGTTTGACTCTGTTAGAAGTGAAAAGGACAAAGCTCTTCCTTATGGCATGTTTCTAACTTGTATTTTTGAGTATTTTGGTGTTGACTTGACCAATGAGAAATATGAAAATAGACATTCATATCTAAAGGGAGGTGGTTCAGTGAAACAGAACAAAGGACCCACTAGATCTGAAAGAGTTGTCCTAGATGATGAAGATGATGATTTTGTCCCTGAGGATTCTCCTGCTCCTTCCACTGAGGGAACATCTATCTCCACTGGAAAGAAATCGACTCTGCTAAATGTGGTTAAGGATGTTGCTCAAGAGTTTGTCTCCCAATCAAATCACTTTATTGCCATGAGCAAGGAGCAAAGGAAACTAGCTAGCAAGCATGAGAACTTTCTGAAGAAATCGAGGGATAGGGTGGCTGTGGTCATGACCTTCATTGATAACCTTCAAAATGATGAAGACATTGCCACTGAGGATGAAGAGGAAACTGGATCAGAAGGGGATGGTTCTGATGCCTAAGATTTGTCTCATGAAGACTGCTGCTGCTGCTCTCTTTTTGTCTCAAATTCTATTTATTCTGCATCTGTTGAACTTTTTAATTTTTTTTGGATGACTGTAATAACTCTAAATACTGCTGCACTTTTGTTGGTTTAGTTAGAACTTTGAACTGTGATCTAACCTTTTCTTGCAGGATTTACATTGATGTTTTTATTGATCTTTTGTATCATCCGCCCTTGATGACAAAAGGGGGAGTAATAGGAGCAATAGCAATAGTTGATATGCCATTCTGCCTAAATTTGCATTTGATTATTTTTTGTGAACTTTGTTTGATATTGTGAACTGTTGTGAATGAAGTTGGAAACTTGCTTTATGATATGTTGATATACTTTTGGTTGGCACATAGCATCTGTTTAGTTCCATAGAAGCATATGTAAACAGGAAAGAAGAGAAGAGCATAAATCCAGGGGGAGCAACATAAAAGCAAATGACAAAAATCAAAGGGAGTTTCTAAACCTTACTCAAACTTATCTCTTTTGCTTATTGCTTAGATCATGTTTGTCATCAAGGGGGAGATTGTTGAGTAAAGAAATTAACTAAATTAATTAGTGATGACAAACATTATTTTTGGCAAAATAAATAATTAGAGTTGTTAAATTAATAAGCACACATTGCTAATTATTTATGTTATGTTGCAGGTCATACTTCATTTTTGGCAGCCCAAGTTGAATGAATAACAAAACAAAGCTAATGGGCTGAATGGAAAGTATGAATAAAGACAAGCCCAAGTCATTCATATCAAACAAAGAAGCATAGCAAGGCACCACGGGCCAAAAAGAGAAGAACCCGATCCAAGCTTGAAATTGTTTTCAATTTCCCACCATTTTGCTCTAACCAAAGCAACGTTCCTCTCCTCTCTTATCAAATCACATCAAGACTTCAGTAAAGTAAGAAAGAGAAAGAGAAGAAAAGCTTCCTCCATAAGTCAGTAACCAAAGAAGCAAGAAAGAGAAAATCTAAAGCTTGAAGCACAGAAGCTAAAGCAGAAAATCTAATACAAATCAAGCTTAAGAAAGGTAATCCATCTCATCTTGCATGCATCAGATCTTCATCCTTTCTTTCCTACTCTCTGTTCTATCCGAAAATGGCATTCAAAGAAAAAGTCGATCTCTATTCTTCACTACTACAAATCCACGGTCACAAGAGATTCTTGGGGACCAAGTTGCATCTCTATGGTTCAGATTTGGTTGACCATTGGAAAACAATTTCGGTTACTCCTTTGTGGCTTTCGGTCAAGTTGAAAAAGTCAGAAGGAAAGGTTCTACTTTGATGATTGAGAAGAAAAAGTGAGCTTGTGGGTTGGTGAAGCTCAAGGCTCAAGATGTTGACCTTGGTGGAAGAACCAAGGAACATGCAAGGAGATAAAAAGAAGCTTGTTGTTCATTCTGAAGCAAGGAGAGAAAACCAGAGTTTGAAAGTTTTGTTCTGAGAAGAGCTCTTTGAAGAAGTTCAACAAACTGGACAGTGTAACCTATTCAAAGGTGCATTCCGCCAGTATGAAGAACTAAATCAGAGGCTTGCTAATCAGGTTTTTCGCATAGCACAGAGGCTGTTGATGAAGTCAATCTCCTTCATGTTTTTCTGATTGTAATGTACTTTTCTAAGCTTATCTTTCTGTAATTTCTTGAGAGAAAAGGCAAAGTGAGAAAGCTTAAGAAAAAGCCATGAGTTGAAAAAGGCAGAGAGATACACTTGAGAGAAAAGCCTAGAGTTATTTTCAGATTTCTTTAGGTTGGTTAAGTGTCTTGTATCATGTACCTGTTTGGTATCCCTTTCTTAGTTGGGTTAGCACTAAGAGTAGTTAGGTGTTAGCATAGCCAATGTCAAGTTAGGTTAGAACTTGAGTGTGAAATTGGTGTATGTAATACTGTTAACTATAGTGAAATTCTTCTATATTTGTGGAGGAGACTGGATGTAGGTTGCATAGCACAAAGCAACCGAACCAGGATATATGCTGGTGTTAGCTTTTTCTTCTCTGTCATGTTCTGTTTGCTGATATTCATGAGACAAAAATAAATTGTCTCATAAATTTCCGCTGCTGAGTTTAAACAGAATCAGATTTGTAACTTTGCTTAAAAGGGGCCAAAACAGCAACTTAAAAGGAAGGCATAGATTCAACCCCCCCTTCTCTAAGCCTACCACAACCTTCACCCTTCCATAAAAATTGCCTCATGATAGAATTAATCTTGTTGCACATATATTTAGGAAAAAGAAAAATTTGCATATGATATATGGGAAGAGACAAAACCACAGACTTAATGAGGTATATCCTGCCAACTCTATTAAGTAATTTGCCTTTTCAACCCGCAAGCTTGGAACTGATTTCGTCAAGGACACTTTGAAACATAGATCGACTCATTCTTTGGTGACTGAGATTCACCCCTAAATAGCGATCGAGATTCTGCGTGAATCTAATAGAAGAAATGCCTGTGAATAACTCCCTTCTTGTATTAGACACACTTTCAGAACAAAGAGCTTTCGACTTCTTGATATTAACCTTCATATCCAAAGTAAAACAAAAGGAATTAATAACATTTATGATTAGATGAACTTGAGTCTTAGATGCTTTACAAAAAGGCAAGACATCATATATAGACATAACACGAGAGATGCATGGGCCCCCTTTAAAAATAGCTGCCGGCTTTCAAAGACCATTTGAAACTTGTTTGCTAATAAAGAAAGAAAGCCACCCCATGCACAAAACAAATAAATAGGGAGACATTGAGTCTTCTTGTCTGAGACCTCTAGAGAAAGAAAAACTAGAGATGTTTACGGGTCAGGTTGGATCGGGTTTGAAGGCAAATTAGAACCAAACTAACTAAATTGTCATCAAATCGGTTTGGATCGGGTAAGACATTTTTTGAGAACTGAACCAAACTAATCCGAACTGATTAATCCCAGATTAGATTGGTTCGGGTGGTCGGGTATCCGTTTAAATCTTAAATTTGAGAAAAAAATTAAAAAGAATTGGGAGAAAAGGGAAAAAAATTTCAGCAGCAAAATTTAAAAATAGATATGATCAATTTTAGCAAAGTTAAAATAAATCATATTCATACTCATATTTTTTTTTTAGATTCATAGAATATCATTCCTAAACCAACAGATTTACATAAATTAATCAACAAATTCACAAACAGACTCACAAAAATTCACTAATAATAGAAGAGAACATTATTAACCCTAAACCAACTGACTGATAAAATTTAATAATCAAATTCACAAAAAATAAAAGAGAACAAATAAACAATGAGTGAGATTGTTGAAGCACTGAAGTAGAAGAAAATTTTTGAAGTATTAAAGCAGAAGAAGAGCCGATGGTGAAAACGACGCTAACGGAGACGATGATGCTGCCAGAGAATACGATGCTGATGGAGACAACGATGCTGCTGACAGAGACGGCGCTGACGAAAACTCTAACAAACATGCTGATGGAGACGTTTATTGAGAGGAAGCTGCCATGAGGAAGTTGTCGCTGATTTGCGAGGGTGAGTAACGATGAGAAAGCTTTGCTAGGATTCTTCTTTTGGGAGAGAAATACGATGGGTATGGGTGGGGACTGGGGAGGCTGCAATGGATTTAGAGTTAGGTTAATAATCAATAAAAGTTATGTATATTTTAAATTTATATCTTTTTTAATTTATTTAATAAAGAGTTTGGATCTATGGATTGGTTTGGGTTTCGCACCCCCAAAACCATTACCTGAGCCAATTAATAGAGAGTATCATTAGTTCGGTTCAGGTTGTATCCGATTACCCATTAGTTTCAGAACCAATTTAATTGGTTTGGTTCGGATTTGGATGGGTGATCGAGTACCCGATACCTGTAAACAACCCTAAGAGAAACCATCCAGCTTGGACCCATTCCACATAATAGATAGAGAAGAAGACCAAACACAAAGCATAATGAGCCGAATAGTAGAAGAAAGAAATCCAAAAATCACTAAGGTGTGCTTCAAAAATATCCAATTAACTCTGTCATATATTTTCTCAAGGTCAATCTTAAATGCTAAAGTTTCCTTCTTGGATTTAGTTTTCTTCATAAAATGAAGAACTTCTTGGGTGATGATAATATCGTTTGTAGTTTCTCTTCTCAAAATAAAGCCACCCTAAGATGATTAATAATTTAGTATTAATCTTATACAAAACATTGCATAATGCACCTAAACTCCTTAAGATGAGTAGGAGAAGAGACTTTGGGGATCAACACAATAAGGTCTCCAAAAGAGAATGGTGAAAAAAGATACCTTAAAATGCATTATTAACTAAAGACCAAATGTCATAATGTACTACACTCCAATTTCTTATAGAGAGCAACTTGAAACCCATCCAGACCAGGAGCCTCTAGAAGGCTCATGCTACAAAGAGTTGCTTTAACCTCTTCCATGATAACTAGTGTAGTAAGATTCGTATAGGCCTCTCTGCTAAAAAAAGGTAAAAGACAGTCTCCTAAGATATCTAAATTAACATCCACCGTCGAGCAAAAAAGGAATTGAAAGAAAGATCTTGCTTCTTGTTGAAGGATGATGGGATCGGTTTCTCAAGTCTCATCGTTAAGAAATAAGCCATGAATTTTATTCCTCTTTCTTTAGACCAAAGTTTTGAGATGAAAAAATTATGTTTCTACCACCAGACTTAACCTATTGTTCTCTAAATTTCTGCACTCAAAAAAGTACTTTCTATAACAACACAGTATTATATTGTTCAAGCATTTCTTTCTCTTTGATTCTCAAAGAAAGAATACCCATAACCTCTAACATTTTTTGAATGAGATCAATATGATTTTTTAACTTTTGCATCTTAGCAAAGATATTGCTGTAAAATTTTGAATTGAACTCTAAAGAGCACTTCTTTACATCTTTCAAACAATTAATAATAGAAGGAGAACTACGCTTCCAAGCTTGCTGCACTATGCCTTGGTAAGAAGGTGAGTGGTTCAAGAAACTTAGAACCTAAAAGGGCTCTCTCTTTTTGGTTGAGGCATAGCTAAGGAGCGCAAAAGAATAGGCAATGATTATAATGCAAATGACAAAGGACTTCAAAAAAATTAAAGCTTCGAAAAAGATACTGTACCAAGAAGAATTAGAAATAATCCGATCTAATCTTTTGGAAATGTTTCTAATCCCTAAATTCTACGATACCAAGTGAAAGATCTTCCAAAACTAGGAATTTCTAAAAGACCACAATAATCCATCGTCTGAACAAACTGATTGGCATGAGAATTATAAAAATTATCTCCTGTTACTTTTATAGATGATATTATTTAATTAAAATCTTCAAGTAAAATCCAAGGGCTATTACGGTTGTCAACTATATATTGAATGTGCTCCGAAAGAAACACATGAGACGCATGTTGCAAGATGTTATAGATAGTGCTCCATAACCACTTTGAGTTACCAACATTAACCTTCATAGTTAAACACTGTTCAAAAACTCCAAAAATTTAACAATTGAAGGAATTATTAGATGAAAGAAATAATATACCACCCTTGTGACTAGGGGTGTTCATAAAAAAGCCAAAATGTGGTTAACCGGTTAAAAAACCATAACACATTTTGGTTAACCAGTTTAATAAAACAATTTTAAAAACCATATCCATATTTTTTAAAATTGGTTAACTAAAACCAAATTTAAAAAAATCGATTTTTAACAGGTTAACCAAAACCAAAATCAAAACCAAATTAAAATCAAAACCTAATTTCAAAACCAAATTACATACTCTTTCTCTCTCTCTCTCTCTCTCTCTCTCCCCTTTCATCTCTTTTTCTCTCTCTCTCTTTCTATCTCTCTCTCTCTCTTTCTCTTACTCTCTCTCTCTTTTCCTCTCCCCTTCTTTTCTCTATCTCTCTTTCTCTCTCTTCTCCTATCTCTCTTTTTCCCTTCTCTCCCTCCTCTCTCTCTCATTTTTCTCTTTCTCCTCTTCCTCTTTGTCTTCTCATTTTCTCTCTCTCCCTCCTCTCTCTATTCTCTCTTCCCTTATCTCTCTTCTTTTCCCTATTTCTCTCCCCTTCCTTCCCCCTCTCTCTCTCTCCCTTCTCTCTCTCTCTCTCTCTCTCTCTCTTCTTTTTCCTTCTTTCTCTCCTCCGCTCTCTCCCTTATCTCTCTCTTTCCCTTTCTTTCTCTCTCTCTCCTCTCTCTCTCCACCTCGTATTTTTTTCTCTCTCCCTTGTCTCCCTATCCATCTCCCCCTCTCTCTTCCCTTTTCTCTTTCTCTCTCTCCCTCTCTCCCCCTCTCATTCTCTCTCTGTCTCTCTCTTCTTCTCACTACCTCTCTCTTTCTCCTTGTCATCTTTCTCCCGCTCCCTTCTCTCTTCCTCTCTCTAATCATCTCTCCCCTTTTTCTATATCTCTCTCTCTCTCCTCTTCTCTCTCTCCCATATCTCTCTCCTTTCTCCTCTCTTTTTTCTTCTCTCTCTCTCTCTCTCTCCCCTCTCCTTTCTCTCTCTCTCTCTCATTTTTCTCCCTTCTCTTTCTCTCTCTCACTCCTCTCTCTTTCTTTTTCTTCTTTCTCTCTCTTCCATTTTTTCTCTCTCCTCCTCTTCCTCTCTTCCTTTTCTCTCCTTCTCCTCTTTCTTTTTATACTCTCTCTTTTCTCTTTCTCTCTCAACCTTCTCTCAATCTATATTCCTCTTCTATCTCTTTTCTCTTCTTCTCTCTAAAGCGAGAGAGAAGAGAGAGATGAGAAGAAGATAAAGGAGGAAAAAGAAAAAAGGAGAGAGATAAAAAGAGAGAAGAAGGATAGGAGAGAGAGAAGAAGAGAGAAAAAGAAAGAGGGGAGAGAGAGAGAGGATAAGGAGAGAGAAGGAAAGAGAGAGAGACAGAAAAAGAGAATGAGAGAAAGAAAAGAGAGGAGGGGAGAGAGAAGAAGAGAGGGAGAGGGGGGAGAGAGAAAGAGGGAAGGGGAGAGAGAGGGAGAGAAGGATAGAGAGAAAGAAAGGGGAGGGGGAGAAAGAGGGGAAAGGGAGAGAGAGATAGATAGAGATGAGGGGGAGAGAGAGAAAAGAAAGAGAGGAGGAGAGAGAAAAATGGAAGAGAGAGAGAGAGAGAAGAGAAGTGGAGAGAGAAAGGAGGGAGAGAGAAATAGAAGAGATGGGAGAGAGAGAGAGGAAGAGAAAAAGAGGGGAGGGGGAGAAAGAGGGGAAGGGAAGAAAGAGAAAGAGAGAAGGAAGAGAGAAGAGGAGGTGGAGAAAAAAGAAGAGAGATGGAAAGAAGGAGATAAGAAAAAGTTACTCATATTGTTTAGAACGAAAATTATTTATATTAGAAAAAATTATTTATAGAAAATGCTGAAAAGAGATAAGAAAGAAAAAGGGACGAAAGCAATGGAAGGGATTTCATTATTTACAAATGTTACTCGTATCATTTAGAAAGGAAAATTTTTTTAAAAAAATTCAATTAAAAAAAGTTTAAAAAATTGGGTTTTTGTATGTAAAAATATTAATTTTTGTGTAAAAATCTATTTTTACATGTAAAAACCAATTTTATAGTATAAAAACCGGTTTTTTGGTATAAAAACTGGTTTTTTAGTGTAAAAACCAATTTTTTGTGTAAAAACCGATTTTTAATATAAAAACCGATTTTTTATATAAAAACCGGTTATTTTTTAAAAATCGATTTTTGTTTTAATAACCGGTTAAAAACCGATTTTAAATTTTACTAACCGGTTAATAACTGGTTTCATCATGTAAAACCAATTTGGTTAATTAACCAATACTATATTTTTGGTTAACCAAAACACTGGTTTGATTTTTGGATTAACCAAACCATGAACACCTCTACTTGTGACCACTAGCCTCCACAATACCCACAACAAAATAACCAAGATTATTCCAAAAACGTTGCATATTAGCAAAAGAAATACGAGTTTCAACTAAAATCAGGAAAAAAGGGTGAACATTTTTTATTAACTGCTTGTAATAAACTCCAGTTATTTTATTAGAAGCTCCTCTAATATTCCGAACAAAAATATTAAAGACATTATCCATAGAAAAAATAACAAAAAAGGAGGAAACTTCATAGTTAACCTGGGACCAAGTTTTGATGCTTCCTTTACGCCATTTGAACAGTCACCCTCACACCCCACATTGATTACTTAAATGCCCTTTTTAGGAGCTGGACAAACTAGCAGCGACGGTGAATTCTTTAAGGAAGAAGGTTTTCAACGTTTGTACTTGTTATTAGAAATGGGTGTTGCCTAATTAGCTTGGGTAGCATCTCCAGCCCTATCTCTTCCAGAAGCTGGCATAGAGAAATTATCATGTGAGAGAGAGGTGTTATTCTTCGAGAAAGAACTTGGTCCCTCGAAGTGGCTTTGTTTATAAGTTTAAAACCAAACTTAGAGCCCTGATTTGTTAAAGCAACACCAACATGAAAAAAGATCTTAGGCCCATTCCTTGAAGAAGAGGAAGTTGGGTCTTGTTGCATGTGGTCTCCCTTACTTTGGCCCACCTTAGTTTTTTCCTTATGCTTTACTTCAACCTAACCCTCGTTACTTGCAAGCAATCACTCACGTTAAATACATCCAGATTCTCCACTACAATCTTCTCCAAAATCATTTTGTCTATGATCTTCTCAAAATTCAAATAAACATTATTAGCATCTTGATTCTTTCCAAATTCAAAGACAGGTATCAGATTTGGCTACCACCACCGTCACATGTCCTTCACGCATCTTGAAATTTTCACAATTATTAATATTAGTACCTTGATTGCTAACAAGAACTTTCTTCTTGCAATCACTTATGATATGTCTATAGCAATTGCATGCTTCACACATCAATTGAAGACTTTCATACTCAATCGAATAGTCAACACCATCAACAATATTATTCACAACTCGGAGTCTAAGATTAACTTCAATAGATGCTCGTGCGAACTTTCCTCTCTTCGTTGAGCTGGTGGCAAGATTGACCATAAGGTTGCGTTTGGTATAGGATATTAGGGCTGAGACTTGGAGACTAGGACTTAGTATTATATTTGGTAGTTAAAGATTAGAACTAAAATTTCAGTCCTGAGGTACAAAATTCCAATCCCTTCAATATTTCCAAAAAGTAAAGATACAGGGGACTGAAAATTTTGGAGACGGAGACTAAAACTTTAATATTTTTTTCTTAAATACTCTTATTATTTTTTTAATCTTCCAAGTTTACCCCAAGTTCATATTAGAACTTCTTTCTCCTTTGAACAATGTTCTACCTATCACTGCAGAAGCCGGGCGATAATGTGGCGCCAACAACGACATCCCTTTCTAGCTTAACCAGCTTGCTAGAATCGGTTCGAATCTGAAGCTCCTTTATGCAACAATGTTTTATTTTATTTGACCCTGGCTAACCCCATTCCATATCCCCCATCGCTAAGCTCTTCAATGACGAGCTCTCTTGTAGCAGCAGCAGCTGCTACTAGTGATTTATCGAAGGCTGAAAACAAAGCACGATCATCTTATGCGGTCATCTTACCCTCCGACTCAACATATTCTGATCCGCAGCATCACTCTCCTGAATTCTTATTACATCAAACTTCGTCATTACCCACCACATAATCTCAAACATGTCTAAGGTATTTAACTTAAATTTTTCTTGAAGTTTTTGACCATGCTCAATTTTCCATCACCCATTAACCCCCTAACATTTCAAGAACAAATTATTTTAATAAATTATTACACACCTTTTTTATTTTTGGGCCTACAGCGTCTTTCTTTCTCTTTCTGTTTTGCCAATCTTCTTTTCTGAGTAATTTTTTCATTCTGTGCTTGGAGAATAGCCATAATATCATCTTTTTCATTATATAAAATTGCACTGATTCCAATGCGAGCTCCCAAGTTTTTCAATTTTCAAGCATCTGCTCTTCGAAAATATTATTTCTATTTTCCTTACTTTCTTCATTCTTGTCCGAACCACCATCATCAACCACCCTCTTCCCAACTACATCTTCATCGTGTTCTAATAGCTCCCCCTGTCTCTTTGTCAAAGTTGTTCCCGTTGTGCTGGAACCCATGCCATTATTATTCACAATGTCATCCCTATCACGCGTTTCTTCATCAACATCTTCTGCACCATCATCATCAACATACACATGCAACCCACCAGTCCCTCCATTCAATGTCACCGCCAGGAGAGTAGCAGTTTGGTTCTCCGCCACCAACTCTTCCTCAATCTCACGACCCAACATAGGTGGCGTCAGGGTTGTGCATTTTCCTTGCCACGTTGAACCTCTTTTTCCATGGTCAGTCTTTAGCTTTCCTCTTTCAACACCGATTCGGTCTTCCTCGATCTTCTCTATGCCAGTTTCCAGAACAAGTTTTGCAAATGCAGCTTCCTGCACACTTGTCGTAGACCCTTCTCTAGCTTGTCCATCCCTATCGTGAAAACCGTGCTCTATTTCCATCAAACCTGACTCAGATTCTAGACCCAATCCAACATCATCGAAGCGGTTGATTGAGGAAGTCGGGTCCAAAGATCCTTCTCTATCTTTTTTGGACATCTTTAGATTGTTGGGCCTAGCACCAAGCCTACAAATAACCTTCTTTTTCTTATTCCTTTTGCCCCTCCTTTCTAATCCATTAAAGTTACCTTCATAAATCCATGTTACTGTATCTTCAGAATTAGCTTCATAATTAATATGATCACATCCCACACAATTCGCTCTCCCTTCAATTTCTTCATAAATTGGTTGATATATTACCGTTTTTACCTGATTTTATTTTGAATGATCATTAATCCACTCATTCAAAATAATTTCAAGAATTACCAATCGGCTTTTATCTTCTTCGTCTTCCCTCAGCTCCCCCATCACCACATCGGCTGCCTAGTCGTTGAAAACTGCCGATTTTGTAGCCTGTGCACTCCTTAAGCTCGTACCTACGCACTCCCTTTACGCAATTGTTCTTCGTTGTTCACAACTATAGTCACTGTTTTCATTAGCTTCTTCATAACAATTCAATCCAAAAGCCTCCCGTCCCACTTCTTTCACTAGCACATCGAATTCACTGATACCTATTGTGATATGGACCCATTCATTAATCGTATCCATGATACAAGTATCAATTTGCACTCGTCCAATACTAAAAGACATGCACGATTCTGTCACTTTGTCACAACCGACTACTTTTCCTCATTGGCCTCCTAACATACTAAAGGTATCTACTGACCATGCATGTAACGGAATCTCGTAACATTCTAACCACACTCTTCGAGTTTCACATTGCTCTGTCTCATCCTATCTCCATATACTATGGAAGAATTGCAAAAGACTATGCATTTTAAACGTATATGCTTCTTCCGCATTCAATACAGAATCAAAAGTTAAAAGAACTTTATATGCTCCCAGTTCCCGTACTTGGACAACTTGAAGAAGGTTTTTTCCAATCATCTTTTTCAAGGAACTTAAATCAATTACATTCGTCGTACTGCCGACCAGACTTCTCTGTAGCCACTCCAGATTCTCTTTCATCACCAATATTTCCACTTTCTTTGTCTATCCATTTCCATGCGAGTCTGGCTCTTTTTGGTGCCTTGTTAGTTTCTCTACTTGCCTTTGGTTATCTCCTTCCTGAGGCTAAGAATTTGTCTTGTTCCGACTATCACCTCCTTCCTGAGCTGTCTTTCGAACCTTTGTCTCAGTTGTTCGTCTATACTTCGCTTTTCCCACGTACACAATATTCCCTCTCAACCTCATACGATTCATTTCTGTTATAGCCTTCAGAGCTCCACCTTTTGTTGTGTATTGGATGAGTGCAAAAACATACATATTACCACCTTTTTGTTTTCATGATACATAAATGTCGTTAATGCGTCCAATCCAATTAAACAGATGGAATAATTCATTCTTCAAAATATTTTCGGGGAGATTATCACCAAAGATAGAGAAAGACTCATTTTCCAACCGTTGATACTCTTCTCAATTCCAAATCCTGTGATCTTTTACATATTCTCTAGTTCTAATTCACTCTGTGTTTTCTACCCTCTGTCTTACTCTTTCTCTCATCTCTCACTCTTCAATCTCAATCTTTCTTTCAAATACAACCTAATAGATTTCTCAATAATGGATGTGATCCTATTCATCGTCTTATCATGATAGCATCGAAGGCCTTCAATTTTAATCTATAACATAGTTGTCCCAAAAGACCCTTTTCTTGACCGAAAAGATGGGCACCAAAAGTTTACCACAACATAATGACCATTAATCATCTATGGACCACTTGTTAAGATTTTGTCTTTCTCTTCCAGTAGATTAAATTTTGCCAAAAAAGGTTTAATTACTCTGTTCGTCCCTATAGTTTCGCGAAATTTTCAATTAGGTCCTTATACTTTTTTTCCTTTTAATTGGGTCCCTATACGTTAATTTTTTTTCAATTAAGTCCCTGCTGTGAGGATAACGTTTAAGATAACGGAATATTCTATTTAAAAAATGAATATTCTTCTATTTGAGTTAGATATTCCAATCGTAAATATCTCTATTATTTCAAAATACCCAAAAACCCCTTGACATTTTGTCACAAAGGAAAACAAAACCCTAGCCAGCCCCTAATTTTCTCTCTGAAAATCGTGTAAAGTGCGCTTCTCCTCCGGGGGTCTGTCTTCTTCATCCATAGGCTTCGACATCTTCATCCATAGCCGTCGGTCCGTCATCTTCATCCAAACCCTTGGTGGTCAGCCGTCTATCGCATCCTTCTTCCTGCGCTACTCTGTTCTGCGTTGCTCTGTTCTGTGGTCTTCTGCGTTGTTTGCTCATTGAAGCCCTCACCGTTCCTCGCCTCGCATCACCTCGCCGTGTCGCGCCTCGCCGTGCCGCGTGGCTTACTTTCTTGTTCTATTACACTCTTTGTAACCCTTGAAGCGAATTTTGTGTTGCCGTTCTGTACAGGTGGAGGCAATATTAGACAAGGAGAATTTCACTTTGGAAAAGCTTCTTGATGAAGAGGAGGTGATCCAAGAATGCAAGGCCTTAAACAGTCGACTCATCAACTTGTATGTCTCATTTTCCTTCCAAAAACAAATTTCATAGTGTTGTACATGTTTTTCATGCTTACCCAATTTTCATGCCCACCCTTTGCATATGATTCAACAAAATTAATTTATAATTTGCCATTTCCCTCTTCTTAGTCTGAGAGATCGAGCTCAGGTTGAACAGTTGTTACGCTACATTATTGAAGAACCACCAAAAGATGCTAAAAGCAAACGAACCTTCAAATAAGCAGTAATAGTAGAATTTGTTGCTAAAGTACTTCATAATCACTGCTTAAGCATTTTTGTTTACATCTGATCATCTTTCTTGTCATTAGGTTTCCATTCATAAATGAAACTTCTATTAGGAAGAAGAGGTTTCTATTTCATTACATAAATGAAACTTCTATATGAGTTTGAATTCATGCAAAATTTATTACTGTATTGATTTTCCTTTCATATTCTTGTACATTCAGCTGATGAACTTATTATTCTCCTTCTTGGAGCCTAATCGTTCTCATAGCACCTTGTTGGCTGGCTACTTTAGCAAGGTATATGTTTGACAAAGTTTCAGCTTTGGCTTACAAAAATAATATTTTGTAGTTGTGGCTTATCTGATAATATGTTTGGTTTATTGTGATTTCAGCATTTGGTTTAAAGTTTGGAGATTGATAAGTTTCAAAATATGAAAAAGGAATGGAACTAGAAATGTCAGTGATTTCCAGCTGTAGCTCCTCCATTGTGATTTCGTCGATGAAGGACAAGTAACATTTATTGATTAAGACATTAATTTTTGCTGATTCTGTAATTCATTGGAAAAACAACTTGAAGAGTACATGGGATTTGAGCTTTTTCACATACTGCAAGATTTGTTCTATTATGTTTTAATTGAGAGTGATATGTTGGTTGCAGGTGTTCTCTTTGCTGGAGACTTAGGAAAATAATGTCCTTTTGGAACATAAGTATGGAATCTAAGTCGAGCTTCTATCTTTTTGAGGGCCTAAAAGTTTGATTCAGCTTTGTACAAAAGCATGCATGAAGCACCTTGTTATGGTGAAGAATCTTTAAGTTAATTTTCTAATTGAAATGTTATACTAGACTTTATAAGTTGAGATAGATATAATTATTTTGTCTAAGTAGATATTGAATAGAGTATAGTTATGTTCATGAATTATTTTTACCATGTTTTAGTCTAGATTGTGGATCATAAATTTAATGTATTTAGGAATTTTCAATATGTTAAATTCTATATTTCTATGTAGACATTGTAAATATTGTGGTATTTATTTGAAAAATTAATCTATGCTCAATTCCTTTTATATTTTGTAGAAATATAATTATTTATGAAAATTTAGTTTTAATAGTGGTTAATATGAAATTAGTAAAAATCTATAATTATAAAATTAGGAACAATGGCCGAGTTAGTGACCGATTTAGATTTTTAGTTCAGAAATTAGCGGCTAAAGAGTTCAGCGACCGATTTTCAAGAAAAATCAATCACTAAATTGGTCACTATTCCGGTAATTTCTTATAGTGTGAATAGAGATTATAGGAATATCTTTCATTGAATATTTATAGTTTTATTAAATTTTCAATTAGGTCCCTATATTTTTTTCTTTTCAATTAGGTCCCTAAGGGTATACAAATTTCACAATTCACTAATATTTTTTTGACGTTTAACATTAATAGGGACTAAATTGAAAAAAAAAATTAACGTATAGGGACCCAATTAAAAGAAAAAAAAGTATAGGGACCTAATTGAAAATTTTGCAAAACTATAGAGACCAACAGAATAATTAAACTGCCAAAAAATACATTAAAAATTAAAGTAATAATTATTTATTTTAAAACAAAGAAAGTATATAAATTTTCATCAAAATCAATAATTAGATATACTTTTGGGCAATTATGTAAATACAATTGTATAAATACAAAATCTATCCTCTCCAGAATACATGTAATTATTAGTTATAAAATATTAGATATTATAATGGTTGTCAAATAACATTACTATTTACTTTACTCATAGATATCAAGTCATGTAGTTCAACTTGCTGCGGATTAATCAATTAACTCTTGATGGGACTTGATAATATCTCTATTTTAAACTAATTATTATTTTTATCATCCATTGATTAAATATTAATGATTTAATATTCATTTTGGACATTAAAAATTATAAAATTTTGGTCCAGTTATCGTATCTGTTGAAAGCTTATAATTTAGTAATATTAATTTTTTGGTATATTGAAGACCATATGTATTAATACAGTAATATTAATTTTTTAATATATTTTAAAAAAATTAAAGCGATGATTAGTTTAAAATGATTGTAGGAGTATTTTAACAGTAAGATGAATGAAGGTGCATGGAGAATGATGGAAACTCGAAACATGCAATTGACTAAAGTTGTTGACTAGAGGTTGACCGTGGACCACACACCTCAGCGTGGCAGTAACGGGTAACAATATAACATGAATGCCTTTTGCGTGAACAAGAAGAAGAAACAAAATCTTTTTCGCTTTGCTTTTGTTTTATTTTTGTTTTATTTTTTTTATGTTCCACAAGTAAAAAAAAAAAAGAAAATAATGTGAAAAGAATAATTAACAAAAATATTTGGCATGCCGCCGAATGAAAAGGAAAAGGAGCCTATTTCCAAATTAATATGATTGTTACCCCTCCTCTATCGAACCATGGTTTACGTTAAAATAAAAAATAAAAAATATTAGAAAATAAATAAAATTTATTATTTTTTATCAATAGTTAGTTATTAATATCTAAAAATGTGTGCTAAAAATATATTATTAGATTATTTTAATAAAATTGATAACTAAAAATAATAATTAAAAATAATAATTTGGTGGATCTATAAATATTTTTGTAAAAAAATTTACAAGCATACATATATTGATATATAAGATATAAGATAAGAAAATTTTTAAATATTTTAAAATATTAATATTTCAGTAATTTTAACAATTAATTTTATTTAATATATATATATATATATATATATATATCTGTCAACTATTATTCTTATTTTTCAATAAGAATAGAAGTCACTTCTCAATGGTAGATGAATATAAATGGACACATCGTTATTTTATAGACAAAATTTCAAATGTTCTTAAAATATCAAAGCAAAAATATGTTTGTTCTTTTCATTTAAATATTTTTATTATGAATAGATGATTAATTCTTAAAATACTTTTAATAATAATTGAAAGATATAATAATAATTTTATATAAAATATTAAAAAATTTATATTTGTGGTAATATATTTTTTTGGAGAATAAATTATTTTTAGAAATTAAATTTAAAAGTTATAAACAAACATGTATAGTCACCAAAAAAAAAAAAAACATGTATGAGGAAGATAGTACCGATACTGAGTCAATCACAACTGAAAAAACATATTAATACATGCATAGTTAATTATGTGTATGTGCAGTTAGTTATGCTAAAGTGTTGAAGTTAGTTGGTGTAACTAGATATTTAAGAGTTTAACTTAACTTGAGTCACAAGTGAATCGAAATTAGTTTGCTAGAGTTAAATGTTAGTTAGCTAGAGTTAGACGTTAGTTAGTTAGTTAGTTAGCCATGCATATAAACTAAATTATGTAGCTTGGTTCAATGAGATTCATTAATATTTTTTACATTCTTATTTTTTTTATCTTTGTTGGATTTGCATATTCTCTCTCAATTTCTCATACTCATCTCAAGCAATTTTGCACTTCGAACATGAGTTTATAATAAAGTAAGTATGGAGAGTGTAAAAATTGAGAATTCTAGAACAATTCAACTGTGCAAGGATCATGAGAGTTAGCTCTCTAGTGTAAAGACTCACAAAAAAAATCACAACATCGGAAGAATCAATGAATCAAGATCAAAGTTCGAATCAGAGTTTCTCAGCTAAAGATTTTCAAGTTTTTGCTTAAATGATGAAGTAATTTTCAACATTTCAAGCTTAGGTGAATAAATAAAACCTATATCTAACTCAAAATCCTTAGTTTCGAGCTATTCACCTTCTCTTCTCAGTATTTTAAACTACCATGCATTGGCTCAATCTGTTTGGATTTCCTAAAATCGAAGAACAAATGCAAGTTTGTTGATGGTTCCATGTAAGAATCGGAATTACCGTTTTAATAAAATAATAATTTTAACTGCCCGGAACAGGTTCGAAAATATAGAAATGATATTTTGAAACTAAAAAGATGAAATTTGAATTCAATGAATTTTTTTGAGTGGAAAAATATATCTTTTGCGAAAAATTTTTGTAAAAATGCGTACCAGTACTTAAGCCGACAGTATCAGCTTTAGTCTGTCTGGTACTGCATATTGAGAAAAATATGATTTTAAAAATTGAATTTATTATTTTGGAAAGATAAATAATTTAGAATTGAAAACTGGGCACTAATTCTAAAAGTTTTGGTCCAAAGTGGGCCAAACAAACCTAAAACGCTAACGAGTTAGATCGGGCCCAAGTTAGACCCAAGTCCAACATATATATGTGTTCATTAAGAGACATTCAACCTTATTTTTTCAAAAAAAAATAGAGAAAGGGGGGAGGATGAGAAGAGAGAAGAGACGAATTTGGGGTTTCACTATTCACCCAAACCTTGTTTTGCTTATAACTTGAGTTACAGAGATCCGATTGACGAGTTATTTACAGCCAAGTAAATCTCTCGTCGAGCTCTTCGTTTATATCTAAAAAAATTGGTAAGATTTTCGAAATCTATGCTCTAGTTTCCATCCTTAACAGTTTCGCATTTTTTGTTCTAGTTCTTGAGTAGATTTTGTGATTTTGTTTGTTTATGAGTGATTTAATATTGGAATATTGTTGGATTTTGCCTCTAATCTCATTGGGTAAGGTAAGTCTCTTCAAACTCTTGTGATTTAATGTTTTGGTTAGCCATAGTGTTGATTTTTGGTATGTTATATGTGTATAGCTTGATAGTTGGTGAGTTTTGGAAGTGGTGTTGGTGCTTGAGGCTTGTTGGTCTTGTTGGAATCAAGCTTTGGGTGTTTGTGCATATTAGAAATCGACCAAGGTATAGATTCATTTTCCTCTATGTAATATGTAATGTTTCTGGACACTTAGGCTAGTGGACTCTAAGATAGGGTTGAATGATGTTGGTGCATGATTAATTATATGTGAATTTATGTTTGATGATAAAGAGGATGATATGGAGTGTTAGAATGTGTGATATATGAATTATGATGATAATATGATGAGCATTGGTGATGTTTGTGATTATGATGATTGATGAAGGATATTGATGAATTATGATGTTGTTGTTGGTGAATGGTATTGATTATTGAGATTGAGATTGAATAATAATAGCTATGAGAAATTATGGTGAGATATGATGAATGATGTTTATGATGAGTAAAAATTGTGCAAATTGTTGATAGTGATACCTTGATTTGGGAGTTTGCTGATTTTGTTGAATTATGGTGGAAAGATCGAGTGAAATGGGGTTGAGTTGTTTGAGGTACAATGGAATGGTAAAGTGTAGTATGTGGTAGCGTTTTGTGATGAAATTGGATATGTTTTGGTTTGGTTTTGGAATTTGGAAACTAGAGAACTTTGATATTTTGTGTAAAAATTGATTTTTGGTAAATTTTGGTGGATCATAACTTGAGCCTCATGCATTAAAATTAAATGATTTTTGTTTTAAATTAAAGATGATTTTAAGAGATTTAAAATGATATAAAGTTTGAGGACAAGAGAGTTTTGTAGAGGAAGTTATGAGCATTTGAAATTTGGTATAAAAATCTGATTTCTGCGGCTTTAGGATTTTCCTAAATTTATTACAGCATGCATACGCGATCCAGTACACACGATGCGAGCATTCTCTTCGGGTTGGTACACTCACGTATGCAAGCAGTGTGCCGCGTATGCGGACACGTTCTTTTTCAACGTGTGCGTACTTATGGCAAGGGTGTGCATACGCACAGCCCCTATTTTACTGAAAAATAATTTTCTTTGTTTTTCAAGGTTTCTCTAACTTTTTAAACTTTTTTAACCACTGTTTGAGATTACTACTTAGTAATTAGGCTCTAAGACTATTAGAGATGGATTAGTGAAATAAATTGGTAAAATTTTGTATGGATTTAGAAGACAGAGATTTAGGTTTTCGAAGTTGTGAGTATATGGGTGGAGTGGTGTGGATAATGACTATAAGAACTTGAAAGTGTTGATAAACTTGCGAAATCAAGAACTGATGGTTGTTATGATGAGTGTGGAACTTGAAAATGAATGAGGAACTTGTTGGTTATTGAAAGAGTGTGCAGGGCACTATATCCTTGGCGTGGTAGATTCTCTGTCGTAAGAGTGTACAGTGTACTATATTCCTTAGGTGAAATTATGATTGATAACCTTTTCTGCCGCATGAGTGTGCAGGGGACTATATCCCTGGCGTGGCAGATCTTCTGTCGCGGGAGTGAGTCGGGCACTATATCCCTGGAATGCGTATGATATGATAGTGTGCAGAAAACTATATCCCTGGCGTGGCAGAAAAGCAACATCCCCGGAGATGTGTCGAATTGGCATTTTGAACCGACAAGTGATATCACGAGCCAAATAAGATAGGCATTTATCATATGCATCTTTTACATGCTTGCTTGCTTTGATTACTTGAGTTATGCCTATTTGAATAACATGCTTAAATGCTAGTTGATTTACCTGCTATATATGTATACTATTTGTGCTTTACTTGTTTGCATTATATGTGTTTTACTCGCGTTGAGGAGGATTGGTAGGCGATGGTGATAGGATCGCACGGAGGGTAGGTTGGCAAAGGCTGTGGGATACAGCAGTGTGATTGGTATTAGTTAGAAATCCTCTAAGTTCAGATAACCCTGTTTATGGTTTATGGTTTAATTTATTTATTTCGTTAAGCTTGAATACCTGTATTCGATGTAAAGTTCTAGGATTGCCTTTGGCGTCCCAAAACCTTATATCTTACATATTGGGCACTGTTATCATACTGAGAACATCTGGTTCTCATACCATATGTTGTTGTTGTTTTTAGATATAGGTCGCAACCCGTCTCGGTGAGTTTGCGGATATGGTGATAAAGTGGAGGATGATATTTCTCATGCTTTATTTTACTTTACTTTTATTGTAGTTATTCTCTCACCTTTTGTATTTTATACTTTATGGCCTTAGAGGCTTGATTTGAGAGATAAGTTGTATAAACTGTTTTAAACTTCTAAAACTCTTTTGTATTTCAGTTTGACTAGCCGGTCTAAACTTCGCACGCTGTGACTAATCCTCTTTTTGGTATATATATATATATATATATATATATATATATATATATATATATATATATATATATATATATATATATGTTAAGTTAATTATTACCTTGTGTATCCTGGAGCTATCTACAAGGTTTTATATATATACATATTATGTCTTGTTTCGTCTGTGCCTACGCGTTTAGTTATCGTATGTGAACGCTTCACGTTTTGTAATTCCGTTTTATGTGACTTTGAGCTTTACTCTTTCATCGGGCTTCTAGTTATATAAATTCTTGGATATATATACTATATATTATAAATTTTAGAACTGTCGTGGCACTTTGTTATCATTTGTTTTACGGCTAAAGGTAAGATTTAGGGTATCGGGGTGTTACATTCCTTACCTGGACCTGTTGAGATTAATCCAACATTTGAACCTTGCAAAATAAAACCATTATTATTTCATAGTTACATGCCTCAATAAGCCTTGAAATTTTACATAGTGTGTTGTGGTGTAATGATGCAAGTAAACTGTGAAAAGACCTTAGGCTCCGAATCTCTGAAGGTTACTTGTTCATAATTAGAGAACTAAAAGAAGCGCAATTAGGTTTGAGACAGGAAGAGCTTACAATTACAAAATTTTCCCAAGGCTTAATGTGATATGGGAAGAATTGGATGAATTTAGGCTAATTCCAGTTTGAAATTGTGCAGATTCATATTCATGTGACCTTGTTATGAAGAAACAATACAAACTTGAATTCTATGGTGTTAAGTTCCTTTAAAGACTTAATGATCAGTATGCGACTGTTGGCCCTCAAATCATGTTAATGAAACCCCTTTCTAACACAAATGCAATTTATTCTTTGCTTCTTTAGCAAGAAAGACAATTGAATCATGGTGAACTGAACCAAGAGCACTAGTTAATGCTATAGCAAATGAGTACAAAGAAAGAGATAGTACGATGAGGTAAAATTTGAACTATAAAGGAGGAGAGCACTCAAGTCATGGCAAGGGCAGAAGAGCTCCAAAATTGTGTTTGCATTGTGGCAAGTGGTGGACGAAATTGTGATCCTCATTCTCTTTGTATTTGCATGAGATTTATTTAATGGCTCTTTGCTATGTGTGGACACAACTCCGTTCAACTTAACCAGCAAGTGTACTGGGTCATCCAAGTAATACCTTACGTGAGTAAGGGTCGATCCCACAGAGATTGTTGGTATGAAGCAAGCTATAGTCACCTTGTAAATCTCAGTTAGGCAGATTAAATGGTTTATGATAAGTTCGAAAATAAATAATAAACAGAAAATAAAATAGTAAATAGTTACTCATATAATTCCATGGTGGGAATTTCAGATAGGCATATGTAGATGCTGTGCTCCTCTCGAATCTCTACTTTCTTATTACATTCATCCAATCCTTCTTACTCCTTTCCATGGCAAGTTGTATGTAGGGCATCACCATTGTCAATGGCTACATCCCATCCTCTCAGTGAAAATGGTCCTATGCTCTGTCACAGCACGACTAATCATCTGTCGGTTCTCAATCAGGTTGGAATAGAATCCCTTGATTCTTTTGCGTCTGTCACTAACGCCCAGCCTTCAGGAGTTTGAAGCTCGTCACAGTCATTCAATCCCGGAATCCTACTCGGAATACCACAGACAAGGTTAGACTTTCCGGATTTCCATGAATGCCGCCATCTATCTAGCTTATACCACGAAGATTCTGTTAGAGAATCTAAGAGATATGCGCCCGGCCTAAGGTAGAACGGAAGTGGTTGTCAGTCACGCACGTTCATAGGTGAGAATGATGATGAGTGTCACGGATCATAACATTCATCAAGTTGAAGTGTAACGTATATCTTGGAATAAGAATAAGGAGAATTGAATAGAAAATAATAGTAATTGTTATTGAAACTTGAGGTACAGCAGAGCTCCATACCCTTAATCTATGGTGTGTAGAAACTCCACCGTTGAAAATACATAAGTGAAAGGTTCAGGCATGGCCGAATGGGCAGCCCCCAAAACGTGATCAATGGCCCCCTAAGATGAAGAATAAAACAAAACTGAGACCAAAGATGAAACGTGGTCAAAAGACAACTAATACACTAGTAAAAAGTCTTATTTATACTAAACTAGCTACTAGGGTTTACAGAGGTAAGTAATTGATGCATAAATTCACTTCTGGGGCCCACTTGGTGTGTATTTGGGCTGATTTTGATCTATCCATGAGCTGAGGCTTCCTTTGGAGTTGAACGCCGAGTTATAGCGTGTTTCTGGCGTTCAACTCCGGGTCGTGACGTATTTCTGGCGTTTGACTCCAGACAGCAGCATGTACTTGGCGTTGAGCGCCACTTTACATCGTCAATTCCCGAATAAAGTATGGAGTATTATATATTGCTGGAAAGCTCTGGATGTCTACTTTTCAACTCCATTGAGAGCGCGCCATTTGGGGTTCTGTAGCTCCAGAAAATCTATTTTGAGTGCAGGGAGGTCAGATTCCAACAGCATCAGCAGTCCTTTTGTCAGCCTTTTTCAGAGTTTTGCTCAAGTCCCTCAATTTTAGCCAGAAATTACTTGAAATTACAGAAAAACACACAAGCTCACAGTAAATTCCAGAAATGTGAATTTAACATAAAAACTAATGAAAACATCCCTAAAAGTAGCTTAAACTTACTAAAAACTACCTAAAAACAATGCCAAAAAGCGTATAAATTATCCGCTCATCAGCAAGCAAGACCACATTGTAGATAGTTGTTACACCAAGTATGGATACCTTCCGCATATGTAGCAATCACAATGCATGATTGCTAATGCTGTTAGTGTCAACAATGAACTTAATCGCCGAAAAAAATGTTAAACTCAGCAACACTTCTACTCCTAAGGGTGAGAATGACATCAATATAGATGAACTGTTTTTCAAACAAATAGAAAGAGGCACTAATTGCTTTATTTCAACAACATGACCCACAACCTGCTCATAGTAAAAATTGGCATCACCAATATTTGCTCTTTCCGCATGTATATTCCAAATACTCTTAATCACAAATTATAAAATTGAAAAACAATGATTGGATCCTAGTATTTTCATGAGTAATTTTTAGGAATAACTTAAAATTTCTTAAAACAAAAACACACACAAAAACATATTAATTTAATTAGGAAACTAAATTTTTTCAAACAATAATAAAAAACAAAAAAATTAAACACAAGTTTTAGCAAATAAAATATAGAAAGGAGAAAAAGAGTAAAGTATAACATTAGCCTAATGTAGCCTACTAAAAATGGTTAATTTCTAAATATTTTTCAAAGCCTAACATACATATGTGATATGTATAATATTTTTTTTATATTGAAATAATGATTAAGAATTTTCAATTTGTCATTCTTTATATGGTTCAACAGAAATTCTATTACATATGTATTTTTACTATTTATTTCTTCTGGTCTTAACACATGTATCGGCTGAAAACACCTATAAAAAATTTTTTCATCCAAATGTTTATCTAAATGAAACGAAAATTCTTCTACAACATTTTTAGAAATATTTCTTTAAAATTATTAAAAGAGAATTTATACAGTTTGAAAATACCTAAATTTGAAAAACTATTTAAGTTCACCCAAATTTCTTTCCACATTCCCTTTACTTGAAATAAAGAAAAAAAAAGTTCAATGAAGGTTTTATTTTCAAATATTCCATTAGTATTTTAAAACATCTCAAAAACGCTCACCCATTGGGATGGAATTGAGATGAAGTGCAGTTCAACTATTTTAAAACATATCATTCAAAATTTGTAAAAGAGAGTTTTACTCGCAACTCTTGCAAAATACAACTATGCATATAAAAAGACTTGAAACCATTTCTTTTGTGAAAGACATGTTCTATCCTTATACATGACAACAACACAACATGAATACCAAAACCCTTCCTTACTATTTTTTGCCTATCAATCTCACTCACACTTTCTTCATCAACAAACAACGAATCACGAATTTTAACATCCTCCCTAACTCAGATATATGACCCATCATTCTCCTTCTGTAACTTCGTTAATTTCTCAATACCCATTACTTTTACATAAGTAGAAAAAGAAAAAGAAATAGAAATACATGCACTAACCTCTTTTGCTCATACTTTAATCTCTCTTGAAAACTGTTGAGTTCAAAGTCTTTGTATTTATGAAACACATTTGTGATTCCAAATGAAATAAATTGAAGCAATTTATGAAATCATTTGAAATCCCTCAATCTAATCCCTATCCTTCATTCAAACCAATGACTCAAATATTATAGGAATACGAATGAGTGTCTAATCAATTCACAGTGCTTTATTAATAACTTTTATTAATTTTTCTATTTTCTTTCCCTAGACATTTTAATAAAGTATCTTGACTTGGGGCACTACACCTATAATGTATATGCCGAGTTATACATTGTCATTTAAAACTCAACCTACTTTATTAAAATATCACCAGGCTCGGCTTGGGAGTTATGATATAACCGTTATAAATCGATTATGAAAAACTCGACATATACGTTATAGATCGGCCATCAAAAATCATAACAACAAATCAAAACGTTATGATTTTCATATGTTACTACTATAATTCAATAACAGACAATCTCAGATCACCAACTTTTAATATAAGAGAAATGGAGGAATTCATTTAGAGGTAAGTTAAGAAGTACTTGAGAATAAACTTATTTAAATATTGACTTGAGCGTTAGAATACCTTTTACAAGTATCCACCCTCTTGTTCACAAGAAGCCGAGGTATAACCCATCTCGAAAGAAGTCGTCGAAGAACGAGTTATACCTCAGTCGATCCACCCAAAAATAATAGTTAATTAAAGTGTATGCCAATGTGTAATAGAATTTGTGATCAGTAGTGAGTTCATGTATATAACACAAATTCTACTCTCATCTTAATACAATTTTTACTCATTCTTTTTCTCTCTCACATATCTCTAATTTTTCTGTTATGTGTCCTAATTTTCATTCCTCTAAACCTGAGCTTTGGGAGTTCGATACCTTTCAAATTGAGTTGTGAATTTTACATTAAGTTAGTCTTAGGCATTATTAATTATTATGATGATTGAAGAAAATATTTTTGTATGGTTACACTATTTTTTGTTTTGTAAAACCAAAAAAAAAAATCTTTAAAGAAAATTAACGGATATAATATATATATATATATATATATATATATATATATGATAAATTTTATCCAATCCTCTTTAAAATAACATGTAATTTATCCTCTCTAATATGTTAATTTTTTATTAGTTGATATTTTAATTTATTATACTAATAACTAAAAATTTATCCCTCTCTCATAAATTCCACTCCATTTTAATATCATTTTGCAGTAATAAATTCTTATTGTTGCAAAAATTAGAACTTACACTTACTGTTATAAGGTTATCAAATTGAAAGGAGATATACTTTTAAATATGATATTATACCAAATGTAACTTTCTCACTCTTATTTTTTTTTTTTATTTGGTGAGAGAAATTTTCACTTCTCTACATTATTAGTCTATTATGAACTTCGTAATGGAGGATCAGAAAGTGTTTTTCGATTAGGAAAATGAATTTCTTTATTCACAAGAAATTAAATAAAACGGAACAATATATAATTGTTACAAAGGTTTTGCTGATAGTATATTATATATAAAGAAGGTTCTCATATCGATGGATCGACAAATTAAAGATGCAACTTTATATGTATTGCAGTCGTTGGAGCATATATTGTATTATATGAAAGTGGTATATAAGATCATTTTCAATTTGAAAGAATGTCTTCAAAGACAACAACACCACACCAAAAGGAAAATACACCAGAGAAAGAGAAGAAAGAGGGGGGATTTCTCAATCTAAATTATACAGAGAATGTTTAAAAATCAAGTGTTATCCAAAAACTATAAGAAAACAGGATACGTTTATGAAAATCGTTGGGTTAAAATTCATTATTTATTACGATGATAAATATAATTGTTGGAGTATTGAAATATATGTGATAAATATGATAGCATAGGTATATTTTCATGAAATTAGAATGAATAATGCTAAAAATAATAAAAGTAATAATTTGGACCGCACATGACATTAAAAGGAGAAGAAAGGATATTACGTAAAGAGTCCCGCTAGGGAGACAATGGGATAGCTATACAATATATACAATGAACAATTTATTTGCCCCAATTAAAGCTAAAATTAAAAATGGACCCATTTTTTTTAACTTACTATCACAAAATCTTTTAGTTTCACTTTAATCCTAACCATCTAATTCTAATTTCAAATTTCACCCAATACCTTCTTGGTGAACCGACGGCACCCCTCTCAACCCCACCGTCACCACCTCCGATAACCATCTCACTGCAGCGGCGCCAACTGACCCCGCACCTTCCTCAGCGCCTTGCACCCGCCGACTGCTCACCCTTCTGCGCGAGCATCTTCGGTCGCCGACAGCAGCAAGGACGGTCCCCCCTGGATGTTCTCCGTCGCGATACACGGGTGCAGTTCGCCGGCGGGCCTCAACGTCGGCTGGGTTGCGCCTCGCATGAGGCTGGGTCGCTGCTCGACTCGGCGCCAGTACCGGGACCCCTGTGTGTGCACCTGGCGGCCTCCATCCTCCGTCCAAGCCCGTTACGTCAACGTCATTGTTGTTGCGACCCACGAGTACCTTGCGTTGTCGGGAATGTACGGGAGGTTAGTGGGTAGATTTCCTAATGCGATTATAACTATTTGTGTTGCTGCTAGTTGTACTTGCAATGAATCTGCCAAGCTGTTTGATTTTTCATAAGGAAAAACTTCATTGTTGCAATTTCAAGGGACTGGAACATGTAGAATAAGTTACTGTTGTATTTGTTTGCTGTTGATTTTATGTTGGCGCGCAAAGTTATTCAAAAGTTTGGTTTAAATAGTGTAGTATTGTTCGTTCGTTGTGTAGACCTTTACATGTAACCTGACGTAAATTAATTGACCATTGTTGTTTACATGACACTATTTGGATACTATTTGGATGGTTACTTTAGTATGTTCTTGGATGGTTGGTGTATATTATAAGGACTGATATTTTGTGTTACAAAGTTTTAGCATGTTTGAAGCCCGTGTCATTTGACACGTTTCTACATTATAAATAACTAAGCTTGGTATCTGATTAGTTTTAATTTTTTTTTTCTTCCAATAACTGTAAACGTGAATAGGATCATCATGTTGAGCTTTGGACTGAATAAGTGAATCAATTAAATATAAGTTTGCTGTTCTGTTTGGTGATAATTGAATTTAAACAAGTTGCCTTAAATATTAGATGTATGGTTGCTTTTGGATTGGCTAATAATTCATTTTAATCATGAGGTTATGCCATACAAATCGGATGGTTAGTTTAAGCAGGGTTTGGAAGGTTATTTTTCATCAGAGTGACCCCTCAGTATAATTTTCTATAGGACTGAACTACACTTAAATCTTTTAAAATTAAAAATAATATTAATATGCAAAATACCAACTTGTTTAATTTTTTGGAACATTAACCATTGATTTACTTGAAGAAGTTCAAGTTAGATATTTACTATCGCATATATGACTTACTTTAATTTTATTATGAACATATTACATAAAGAAATTAATTTTCTTATATGTGATGTTTAATTAGTTTATTTATATATAGAACATATATATAAGATGCTAGATGTGAAGGGATCAAATTTTGTACTAAAAGAAAGGACAAGACATGGGTCCAGAATATTTTTTAATAAAGTCTTTTAATCCAGAAAAATTATGTTAAAACTAATCCAAATCAAACAAACATCTAAATTACAATGCAAATAACCATTGACTTACCTAGTAAAATGAACATCCGGTCTATTTTAGTTTTTTTTTTTATTTTTTGTTTATTTCAACACAATAAGGTAATAAATTATACAACAAATGGTATACTCAAAATAATCATCCACTTTAGAATGAAAATAATCATCTACAATCATAGTAAAATGAACATCTCCTTTAGTGACTCACAAAGAACAGAACAGCAATTATCGGAAGCTTTCCATTGAGAACCCAAATGGAGAAATCATGGTGTTGAATGGACAAGCTTCTGAAAGCTGCTTGAATGGATCCAAAGAAGATCATCAGGGCTGTGCTTGAGTATTGATATGGGAACCTCTTGCTTATGCTTAACTGTACTATGTACCAAGATGACCAAAACAGTGTTCCAAGAATCAAAGTCACAACACCAATGGTCCATCTTCCACTACTACTACTTGTTCCTGTCTTTTCTATAGAAGTTGCAAAAGCATAGTTAAACAAGGGCTTTCCTTTATAGAGTGTCAACAACAATGCACCCCCTATGCACACCAATGTCCCAAGAATCTTTGCTCTCCCACTCTTGCACTTGATGTTCACACTCTCTAACCTGTAGTACAATGAAAGAATCAACATACAATGATTATTCAATAATATATACAAAGAAGTGAAGGTGACTGCATGATAGATTAAAGAAAACAAAGATAATATAACAAATATAATTATGTGTAATTAAGGTGACGTGTGCATATGTATATACCCAAATGGTAATGCCATAATGAAAAATATACCAAACAATTAATAACATCTGAATTTTTAACCAAATTGGTGTTTTGATAAAAAAAATCACAAACAAGTGCATAACAAAATTCAAGCTCAAACATCATTAGAAATCACATAAAACTGCACAATTGTAAATTATAATGCCTCATGAGAATAGAATTTAAGTCAAATGCTAGCCATACATAAGAATTAAACAAAAAGATTTCTTTTAGGCATTTCATCGAACATATGGTGTGCATCATGTGTAAACAAAGCATTAAGTTCAATGGAAGCAGCAATCAACCCATAAAATTCAGCCAGCAAACACATTCAATCTAGCAACAGATATTAACTAGTCCTAAGCCTAATCTATATGAAGAAACCATAATTAAAAGCAATGAAATAAATAAAATAGAAAGAACCGAGGACAAGGAAAGGGATGGAACCTGTGTTGATGGAGGAGAGAAAGAAGAACGGGGGCAGTGATGGTGTCGCAGCGGCACAGAACTTAGCCGCTGCTGGGTTGCACCGGGGTGTTGCTCGCCGGAGCTGGCAGGCACGAACAGGGGCGTGGGTCAGCGAACACGGCAGGGAGAAATGGGGAACAAGGAAAGAAAGAGAAGAGAGAGAGGGTGGGCGCCGGCGGTGGGCGGTGGACTGTGTTGGGCGGTGGACTGGGCGATCCAAGAGGGCGGTGGAAATAGAACAACGGGACGCAGTGCTTGCCGGTGACCTATGCTGTGCGGTTGAAACAGATGCAGACGGCAGTTCGTTGTTAACGGAGGTCACACCGTCTTGAAAGAGGGATTCGTAGGTTTGATTCTATAAATGAGGGTAATTCTAATTTAATTCAAATTTCAAATTAGAAAAAATTTAAAATTAAATAATGACCCATAATTTAATTTTAATTACAATTAAATTCTATTGTATGCATTGTACAATAAGACTATTGTCTCCTCATACTTTTCCTTACGTAAAACATAATATAAATCAAGAGAAAGAATATTAAAAAAAATTCAAAACAACACACAATTAATGGAAAAGGCAAGAGGCTTTTACACCAAACAATGCTTTAGATACATGAGAGTCATATTACTTTTTTTTTATTGATTTCATTTTGTATATCAGATTTTTTTAGGCTTGATTAGTATTATATATATGGTGAATACTATCCAACTCCCTCTAAAATAATATGTAATTTACTCTTCATCATGTGTCACATTGTAATTGGTTCTTATCTTAATCATAGTTGAGTTATTTTGTAATTTATTATTTTAGATTGAAAATGGTATAATTTCTTAAAATATCAAAATCTCACTCTCGTTAATTGAAGCACATTTTCACTCCTCCATTCTTTCTTCATCACTTCATCGTTCATCACGTAGATTAGGTCCTTCCAAACACCGTCGTCTCGTTCGTGACGAGAAGCGCCAACGTGGTCGCCATCTAATGCGCTCCCACACAATCTCTCTCCCACACAATCTCTCTTTCTTCAGTACATCATCCTTTAGTCACTTCATTGAATTCCATCGCCGGTAACTTCGTCGTCCTTTTTAGTATAGCTAGCGCCTCTTTTGTCATGAATCATTATTTACCCACGTAATTAATGGTTAATTTAGTTATTAAATTTTTTATTAAAAAAATATTTTTATTTAATTACGTGATGAAACGTATATTCATATGTAAAATATAATATAATAAAATAAATATATTTAAAATATTTAAATATATAATTAAAATCATAAACATACAAATATAATAATAAAATTTGTACTCAAAAAAAATAAACATATTTTTTATCATATATATTATTTAAAAATTAAATATATTATTAAAATTAATAACAGAAATTTAAAAAGATAAAATTCAACTTTTTTACCGTATTTTTTATAGTATTTTTACTTTTTTAATTTATTAGTATTTTATTATTTAATTAATAATTAAATAAATTATTTTTATGAAAAATTATTTTTCATATTATATTAGAGAAGAGACCAATATAATAATTTAAAAAATAAATTAAAAATAATATTTTAAATAAAAATATTTAATATTAAAATTTTAAATAAAAAAATAAATTATATAAATATTTAAGAGATAAATATGAAATATATACTTAAAATAAATAAAACAGATAAAATGGGAGTACTCTTGAAAAATAGAGAATTATTTTTATCTGTTTTATTTATTTTAGACATGTATTTCATATTTATCTCTTAAATATTTATCTATATAATTTATTTTTGTATTTAAAAATTTTAATATTATCTATTTTTATTTAAAAATTATTTTTACATTATTTTTTAAACTGTTATATTGGTCTTTTCTTTTAAGATAATACAAAAAAATAATTTTTCATGAAAATAATTTGTTTAATCATTAATTAAATAATAAAGTACGAATAAATTAAAAATTAAAGAATAAAAATACTATAAAAATACTTGTAAAAAAGTTACATTTTATCATTTTAAATTTGTGTTATTAATTTTAACAATTTATTCTTTTTTAAAATAATTTATGTATGATAAAAGATATGTTTACTTGTTTAGACTATAAAGTTTACTATTATATTTGTATGTTTCTGATTTTAATTATATTTTTAACTATTCTAAATAGATTTCTTTTATTATATTATATTTTTACATATGAATATATGTTCTATCGTGTAATTAAATAAAGATTTGTTTTAATGAAAAAATTTAATAACCAAACTAAACATTACTTATGTTAGTAAAGAGTGACGGCAGAAAGAGGGATCGAGTGAGAGAATAGGAAATAGCGATGATGTCGGCAGTGGCGGAGTTTGAAACAAAATTTTGGGGGGCCAAATAGAAGATAATTGCCAATATATTTTTGATATGGATCCCATTTAAGATAAGCTCGTCTAACCTCATCTCTCTGATTTGGGTAATATTGCCAAATTTGAAGCCATTTTTCAGGGTATCGTTCTAAAGAATTAAGGCCGAATTCATCAGATGTAACTCTTTAAACTTTTGAAGGTTGTATCTTACTTTCTTCGTGATTCATTAAAGTAGAAGAACTATCTACAGGTGATGATATTGTAAAAATTATATGTTTTCCTTATTGAATATTAGCCTTCTTCTTAAAAAATGCATCATCAACTCTTTGATTTTTTATGACTATTTTATATAAAAATTTGAATATATATCCGGTGAAATATGTAAAAAAGAAATTAGAAGAACAAATATTAAAATTTATAATATTTATTGAATTTTTTTATCAATTTATACAAATACAATAATATCAATACTTATTAAATATTCTAATATTTTTTATCATATAAAAAATTAAATTAAATAAACAGTAAAATATAAAATAATATTAAATTACATAAATAAAAAATACCTAATTTTTTATATTTAAACTCAAAGGTAGAGGGAGTGTTGCTTATTGAATAGAAAACTGCGAAATGCGAATATAATCAATTCAGTCCAAATCTAATATGTTTTGAATGTTTAAAATTAAAAATTATTGTGCAATAAAAGCAAGAGATGAAGATTAAATTTTGGTATTTTAAGTCAAAATAAAATATTTGAGCAAACTGAACTATTTTTTATTTGAGGAGTGTTAGGGGCTAGCAGAATTTGTGATGTTTAGCCATCACTTAGCCATCATCAATATTTTCAATAGTGTGAGATGACATCTAATAGTGTAGTATTAATAATTTTTCTTTTGATGGTTAAGTGTTGGCTAGATTTCAACAAAAATGCTAGTCTCCTAGACTTTCTCTTTTTTATTTTTTGAAAAAGTATTACTAATTTTTTTAATAAAAATTTGGAGGGGCCATAGCCACCCCTTGTCAGAACTAAGCTCCGCCACTGGATCTCGGCGTTAGCTATATTGAATAAGACGGCAAAGTTACTGACGACAGAAATTCAACGACGTGTTCGAGGGGGAAGAAAAATAGATTGTGAGAGGGCAGTAGATGACGACGACGTCGGTGCTTCTTGCCACCACGATAGCGACGGCGATGCTTGGAATAATGGAAGCTACGTGACGGAGAAAGAATGGTGGAATGGAAAGATGCTTCGATTAACGGGAGTAATGTTTTGATATTTTAAAAAATTATATCATTACCCATCTCAAATAATAAATTACAAAATAATCCAACCATGGTTAAGATAATGACCAATTAAAATGTGACACAACATGAAAAGTAAGTTACATGTTATTCTAGAGAAAGTTGAGTAGAATTACCTATATATATATATATATATATATATATATATATATATATATATATATATATATAAGAGTCTTGTATTAGGATTTTCTTTTCTGTAAAGAAAAATGCTATAGTATGCAGAGAGAATTCAATAAAAATTATGAGAGAAAGAGCAAAATATTAGAAAGAAAAGTCATGAAGTATTTTTATTTGTATTTTTGTATTTTGACATAAAGGGCATTCATTTAGAGTTTGTTCTTGATGTTTAGAATTTTAGTTTTAATTCTGTTTTAGCGTTTGTGATTCAGGTTTTGAATTAGTTTGGCGTTTTGAAAGCTTGAAATTTTGAGTTTTATTTGTCTTAACGTGGGAACTGATTTTGGTTCTTTTGTTTAATTTTGTTTTTGAATTGATGTTTGTAATCAATTGATGATTATAGTAAAATTTTATGTTTGTTGTGGTGGAAATTAAACATATGTCTTATTATATTTATAAGTTAAACTAGGATATATATTGATGTTATATTCTCTTTTTCTTATTATATCTTCATATTAATCCAGATTCAATTCGTGAAACAAAATCAAATAATCTTTCTATAGTATTTATAATATCTTAGTTTTTTTGAATTATATTCATTATTTAATAATTAATTAATTAAAATTACAATAATTTAAAAACTTAAATTCATAATAAAAAAAATTAGAAATAAATATACTTAAAAATAAATATATCTAATTTAAAATTTAAAAATATGAAAACACTAGTTGCAGTGAATTTCTAAACAACAATAAATAATTTTTTAAAATATAACCATAACTAATTTCATATTTATTGAATTTGAATAATTTTTTATTATATAAAAGGATGAGAAAACTAGCTTTATTATTTGAGCTCATTATAAAATCAAATTCAAATTCAATTAGGTAGATAAATATGTTACAAGTTCATAGTAGAAAAATCGCGCGGTAACTAATTAGTCTGACATATTAATAGTATTTTATAAATATCTCAAGTTCCAGTAGTTATCCGATTGACTTGGTTTAAAAAAATTTTTTTAAATCTAAATTCTCTATAAAATTGTATCTAATAGATATTTTCAAATTTCAAATGTAGATAACTTTATAGAGTTTGCAAAGTGACAATTCAAATTAAAGATTTTACCGAATTAAATACAAGTTAGATTTTTCTAACACAATTTGCACATATCTAAAAGTCATTTGAGTCCTTCCTTTCTTATTTTCTTCTCCTTTTCTATACAAAAATACTAGGTGCCTTATCTCTTCTATCTTTTATTATCTCTACAGATTATCATTCATATATTTTCTCCATTTTATTATAAAAAAATTCTTATCTTTTCTCACTTCCTTACGCTCATTCTAAATATTTTATCAAACTACTCACAAATTCTATTCATATATTGTATGAAAAGTATCTTTTTTGAACTATACTAATTCTAGAGACTAGAAATATGTAGATTTTTTTTCTATAATAAAGTTAACACAGACTGAGAGATTTGCATAAAATTCATATTTTCGGCAACTTTTGTATTTATATTGAATTCATCGAGTAAGACAATTCAATCATCATAATTTATCATTTATTTGTTCCTCATATTGTTTTTATTAATAGTTTGTGATTTATCAGTTTCTAACTAAATCCTAATTAGGGTTGTCAGATGGGATAACCCGACCCATTTAGATACGACCCATTTAAACTTGATTCATTCGCGAGCCATAATTTTTTTGCTCAGATCGTTTATGGTTACCCTGATGGGTTAAAAGGGCTGACTTGTTTATCCTTTTATTTTATTTTTTGAAAAATATTTTGATAAAAAATATTATTTTTAGGTCAAAAATCTTAAACAAACAATATTTTTTTAGTTGATAGATCGAATTTTTGGGACGAATCGGAAGAAATATCAGCTAAGAGTGATACTTTTTTTAAAAAAACATAAAAAAACGGATTGCCCATTTAGCTCACGTGCTAGCCTGTTTAACCGGTCATTTTTTCGGGTTAATCGAACTCAGTCCGTTTAGCTCGAAATTCAAATGGGCTTAATTTTAGAGGCAAAATCCACCCATTATAAATGGGTAAACGGGCTGGCCTGATGGGTTTAGCCTATTTTAACGGTCCTAATCCTAATCACCTTGAAACTTACTCTCATGCATGTACTCAGAAGAATGAAATTTATCCCTTAGTCAAAGATTCATACCTACATCAAATACACACACAAAGTATTACCATGAAACAAGTCTTTCTTCTCTCTTCACTAACGAATCGTGCTTATTTAGATTGGAATATATATAGGATTTTCATGAATTTTACTGGAAGTAGAGATTATATACTTTTTATATGTCGTATATTAAATGTTTTTGAGTATGAATGCTATAATTATATATTATGATATAATGTCTCTTTGTTACATAAAACATCAAGTATTTTAATAATCATGAATTAAAGAACCGAGGATATGATATCTTTTAGTAAGGAAAGGTGACCTCCAAAAACAAGATAATCGAAGTGATTTCTTGGTAAGGGAAGATGATCGACAAGCTTAAGGGATAAGAACTTTTAGTAAGGGAAGGAGACTCCCATCAAATTTTATATACAGTTTGAGCTCAATACCATCCAAAGACAAAAGTAATATTAAAGGAATACTTAAAAAAAATTAAAGTCAATTTCATTGTATAAGAGTTTATGTCAACAAGAAATTGTTTTATTTTCATGTAAAGAGAAGTAGTTAGGAGAATGTCAAGAGAAATTAAGTCAAGGTTCATGTGTTTACATTCTGTATGATTTAACATTATAGACATTTCATATGAGCCACATATGTCATGACATAAGTGAAAAGTATCTAAAAGTTCGACTAACAAAGATTTTTAAAAATAATAATTGAACAACATTCTATTATCATTGTTTTTATTTTAAAATTTGGATTGATCGGAGATAGATACGATGATACCATATAGATAGTTAACTATTGAGAAATCTTTGTTTCTCATCTCTCTCCTAGTACCATCTTCAGAAATGATACAACGTGAAACAATATGATAATAATTACTCGATTAAGTTGAAAATACTAATATACTATAAAATTATTAGGAATTGGATATTAAGGATATAGAAACAGCATGTTAAGCACTTGCTTAAATTTATATTAAAGATGGATGATAGACAATTATTTTAGTCATAATTATGCAAAAAGAGAGAATTAGAATTTCTTGCATATCTTGTTTTATTTTTATTGAGTGACTATTATAGTTATGATATTTGTTTTTTTATATAATTATTTGATATAAATACAATTTATTATTATTTTTATCTTTATAGTTTAGTACGCATATTTTTATATTAATATCATTAGATTTACTTATATTTTTTAATTAGTAACAATTTTAATGATCAAAATTTTCACTATTTTTAAATAGCTTTTAAAAAAATTAATTATCTACTATTTTTTTATAAATTATTTTATACAAATATTTTATTTTAAAAATTTCATAAATTTAAATATCAACCATCAATATAATCTAAATAAAACTTCAGTCTAGTTTAGAAATATTAGCATCGATAAAATATCGATAGATTAACGGTTATAATACAAAAATTTTGTAAAAAATATTATCGTCAAATTTTGTTTTCACTTAAAAAATTCAACAGTAATAAATAACATGAAAAATATTTAAACTAGCGCACATATTACAGTAATAATAATGACTATAGTTGTCTTAACGTTCACTTATCATTTATTAGGAAATAAATGTTTCTTTAACCATTTGGACATTATTAATTAAAGAATTAAAAAAAAACCAAAACTGACAAGCTTTCGATTTTATTTTTAGAGGAAAAGTGAAACTATTTATTTTGATCAACAACAAAGCCCAAAAATATATATAACTCTGGTGTCATGGTATGATTTTTTTTTTTACCAAAAATAAGAGACTCGAACTCGCAACCTCTTAATTGAGTATGGAGAAACTATACCATTTAAGCTATTACTTATTGGCGGTGTCATGGTATGATTAATATTGATGTTGCATGTTCTCTTACCTTTATTGTTTTTTTTTGTTTTTTTGAATACCTACCATTATTTTTTTATTTATTTTTAATTTGATTTAATTATCTTATGTTGACAGTCTTCTCGTATCATTCTAGAGATAAAAATTAAAAAAACAAAAAATAAAAAAATAAAAAAATAAAAAATATTGATGCCAATAAGATGGAATCTCATTTGGCCCGATTCTCTCTCTTTTCTTGGTTTCTTTTTTTTTTAATTAATTAATTTTCGTAAACTGAAAATTCATTTATTGTTTAATTTAAATGTTGATATAATTTTATTAAAATTTCATTCAACAATAATGATGAATGAATTTTAAATTAATATGCATAGTCACTCGAGTTAAATAAAAACAAAATAACACGATTTTATATCAAATTCTATGTCCCACCAACTTAAAAGATGCATTCAAACTTTAAAAAAGGAAATAAATATAAATATCTCCCATTATATGTGATTTGCTTCTTCCCATTTTTTATGGTCTCATCTAGAGGTGAATATAAATATAATAATATTAGTAAATTTGTAGTATTTATTCGTATTTAATACACAAATTATAGTATAAAAAATTTTAGTTAAAATGATAGCCTTTTAAAATTATTATGACAGTTTAAACTGTTATTATTACTTTAAATAGTAGTTAAGAAAAATCGCTATAATTCTAAGCGTTATTAATCGCCACCATTCTAATGGTTAAGACTGAGATTTTCTCTACGTTTAAAATAGCGATCGAAACCATCATTTTAACCAAATAAAATGTCGGTTCTTTAATCGTTTAAAATGGCAATTTAAAACCGTTGTTTTTACCAGTTAAAATTATATTTTTTTATGTTTAATATGGAGGTAAAAATCGTCATTTTTATCGATTAAAATGGTAATTTTTTCGTTTAAAGTGACGGTTAAAATACTATTTTTTTACTTGCTAAAATGACAGTCAGTTAAAATGGCAGTTAATACTGCCGTTTTTAACTAATTAAAATGACCGTCTTAATCGTCATTTTTACCTAATTAAAATAGCAATTTTATACTATTTTTATCAATAAAAATAACAGGTTTTACTCATTTAAAATAGCAGTTAGAATAAATAATTTTTATAATTCATATAACTTTTACAATTTCTACATAGTCATCAAAAATCAAAAGTCATAATCCAAAAATAAAATATCAACAATAACATAATTTTTCAATAACATATTTTAAGATATGGTTCTCAATACATAAATATCATGTAAAATCATATTTTTTTATTGTTCGTTCTAAAATACCTATTTCAGTACTTTCTAATTTTTTGTTGATGAAATCTCACCTTTTTTTTTTTATCTAATCTCTAAAACGAACAAAAGAAGAGAGTTAAAGGATTAACGAATAAAAAATTAAATTCCTATTTATTATTTTGGGTGTGCATACATAAGTCATAGAATAAGATGATTTTTTTTTCTTCAAATAGGAATAGTAGTATCATAATAAAGTTCAGATTCACTATACTAATACCAGTGATACCAAAATACTAATAACAAATTCATCATATCAATATATATTTGCGTCAGATCAACAAAATAAGTATATTACAGAAAGAAAGAAAGAAAAATAAAAATTATATTCGCTTTATATAAAGCAGTGGGCACTAGTCACAGAAATATTTGATAAAAGAATGCATATTAACAATCAATGTGCTCTTAAGTGTAGATTTCATATCTAACTTCTTTCAAAAGAATATCTCGCTTCTGCTTTTCGATTTTCAATTTCGTTCCTTTTCTTCGAAACATACTCCTGCAACGTTATGACAGAATTTTGTGAAATTTTGACACATCTGAAGTATATTCTATACAATAAGAATCATAAAATTTGCGTACAAGTTATTTGTAGTGTTCCACTTGTATAATGAAGTATTATCTCTACTAAAATTTTTATTTTTGTTGTAAAAATATGATGAAAGTAGATAAATAAAAATAAAAATTATATATGAAAATATAAAAGAGTTATATCTTGATAATATTTTTATAATATAACACTTAATAATTTATGAGAATAAATTTTCTATTATACAAATATGATACACAAGAATATAAGAGTTAGAATAACAGAAACTTGTAAATTTGATGTGTGTTGAAATCTTCTTTTTATTAAAATTTATTTATAGATAAAAATTTTAAATTAAATAATAGTATGATATTATTTATCTAACTCACTTATTAATTAATAAAAATACATTATGAAAATTTATACTCCATTCATTAATAATATTTTATATCTCATTATACAAGATAATATTTTATATTTTATTATGTATGATAATGCTACATACTGTATAATATATCATCCATAATAATAACTATTTTATAATAATTTTATTGTATTTTCTTTTGTTTCTCTTTGCATGTTGCTCATTATTAAAGGTTAGATTAGGCTCGGTTTAAATTCAAGAAGTTGGATAAATCAAAATATCTGTTGGATAGAGTTAGAAATGTTAGAATTGAATGTGTCCAAAGTCCTAACAATTAGGACACTTGAATAATTAAGAATCTTCCAAATGGGTTGTGGCTTGTGGGCTATAAAATTATAATAGCTTTGACTCCAAAAGGAACGACCTCTCTCTCTCTCTCTCTCTCTCTCTCTATATATATATATATATATATACAACAGCTACACAACAAAACTCATTCTAAGAAGACCCATCATGTCTGTGCATTGCACATGTTGAAGAATCAATCAGATGTTTATTTATAACTCAAAAAATTATTATTAAATTTTTATATTGTTCTAAATTTTTTTTCTTCAGTCAAATTTTATCACTACGCTCTTATATGAGATGATAAATCAATTTTTTATTACAAAATTATTTAACCATAAAGGAGCTAAATAAAAAAGTAATATTTATATAATATATAGTACAAACTACAAAGACTTACTTTTACAATATCTAATTTAAGTATTTAACCGATCTAGGCCTCGACTCATCAACAACAGCTTCCAATCCATATTTTCTTTTGTTTGGACATTAACAAAAGTATTTGATGAAAATTCTTGCCAATTTAAAATAAAATAACTCCTCCACCAAATTATGTAACAGATCAATGTAAGGTCAACCTAATACCATTGTTCTGCACCACAGCCTAACAAATTATAGTACTTTGTTGTTTTCAATACACTAGGAAGTGTGCTTTGTTAGACTCAACAACTAACGTTAGTTGTTGGGGAAGTGGTACGGTTGATGCAAACTCATTCGCAACCCTCACATCATTTTTCAATCCAGGTCATGGAAAGTATTTGGTCAAATAATCAAATGGAAATTTTTTTCGGTGCTTAAGTAAATTTTGCCAAGTAGAAATAGAATAAGGTGGGACGACTCACCTTTTTATATTTTAAATTCTGCCAATAAAATTTAGGCACATAGGAGAGAGAAATATATATAGTAGTCAAAGTCAAAGTGACATTTCCATTGTTATGTTCAACTTTCCCACATTGCATAAAACAGCATGAAATGATTTATTCATAATATTTTCAAACTCCTTTCAACCAAACCATATTCCTCTCACCAGAAATTTTCCAAGATTTTGAATGATTTCTTGCAAGAGGCAGAAAACTACAAAGCCAACTTTCAAAATGTTGCACTAACACAGAGCAGGTAAACGACTATGCAACTGCTTGAACCAAAATATCAATGAACAATGATTATGGTTACCATTGTAAGTGATGTGATAACTGAAAATTTGGAATCTTACTTAAACCATATATAAATTTGGTAGAATTGGTTTTTTGTTTAAGATTTTTAGTACTGCTATTTCTGGGAATGATTTTCTCCCGGTTTTCCTTAGAGCATTTGGTAGGTCAACCAAATTTTCTTTTTTTTTTATATATTTTCAAAAATACATAGTTGGTGGCAGTCAAGTAGGCAATAGACCAATAGTAATATTTTTGTCTTTTCTTGAGGAAAACATTCCTCAGTCCAAAAAAACAAAAGAGGAAAACATTTGTCCCCATAGAAATGTCACAATCCCATGTAGAAGGTGTGATTACTTTGGAAAGGACTTCTCATGCTACTCACAGCCTTAGCATCAATTTGACAGAAAAAGGAGTTACGGACTAATGTGGTGCATTTTTTTGAATTTCAAAAATCATTACAGTGCAATTGAAAAGTCATAGACCATTTTGATATAAATGCGCAATCTTAGAGATCAAAATGGAGTTTAACTCAATGTTGGCTAAAAACTATTACCAGGAATGCGACGTTCTCAAGGATACTTCTTCAAATCTTCTACCATATATGAAAAAGATTTCACATTCTTCCCTGCCAAACATCTCTTGGAACAAGATCTTAGTAAGTCATAAAAGAAAACACAAATTGTTTCGGTTTGATTTAACCAACTCTAGGTTGCAAAGTTGCATTAATTTTAAAAATGATTAGATTTGCTAAATGAAAAAAAAAAAAAAAAAAGTGGAGCCACAAATCTTTCATATTGAAATGCAATTATGCAAATAAATTCTCTACACTATACTACATGGAGTCATGGACAATGTTGTTAGCAAACACAACTTTTACAACAGGGATATAAAGTCCTAATTAGTCAACAAAGCCACTACTACTTAACTAATGAAAACTCGTTATTACAACAATTAACATGTCACTACTCACTACAGCCTTTGAATTTAGTTGAAGTTGAGGGAGTAAAGTCAGCAAAACCGTCCGGTTAATATCAATAATTATCATTCTAATTGATAATTATCATTCTAATGACCAATATGCACTTGAGAGCCATTAGAAACTACTCTGTTGGTTGTTTCTCCCATCATTTTAACACTGCTATTCTCCAATCCGCTTTTAAGCCAAGCAAGGTTGCTGATGTCTGTAGCTATTGCAGCCAACTCAAAACTTGGGAAAGATTGAGGTTCGGAGAATTCGATGAATTCTGGACCCAACAAAGAGCTTTTGAATTTTTTACCATTTGGAGCACCACAACAACCGTGGCCACACTGGTGAGGCACTGATTGGTCACTGTAAATTCCTTCAAGCATCTTGCAAATTTCTCTATCTGGTTTTGATGATTGTAAGATGGGTCCCTGAACCTGTCTTTGAGTTGATGTTGAAGGTTGGAAACCATCAACACTGTGATATACGCTAAAAGCACTAATTCGTGCCTTTGGCCGAAAAAGGGTAGGAGGATCCTTGACTTCATGGTACAATTGACCCTCCGTCCGTGATTTTTCTTCGTATTTATCATCCATAGCCTCTGCAGAACTAACATCTCTTCCTTCAGAGGATCTCAATGAATTAACATCACATGAAAGTGTTTCTTCTGATGATGCTTTGGCTTTGTCAAGGCTAACATCTTCCACCATGTTACTCGATTCTACCTTAATCTTATCATGCTCAACTCCTCGACGCCTCAAAGTGGAATTCCAGTGGTTTTTAATGGCATTGTCTGTTCTTCCTGGAAGAAGTCTGGCTATGGCTGCCCATTTGTTCCCATGAATTGCATGAGCAGCAACTATGATACGGTCCTCCTCATCTGAAATAAATTGTAGCTTTTGAGCTTTGATTTTCAGTAAAGTAACTTAATAAGATTAAATGAAAAAATGAAATATAGAATTTTCTTAGTAAATATAAAAGGTGTAATTCTTAAATAGAGAACTTCAAATTCTGGACATTGTATTGCCATCACATTTCAAAATTTAGACAGTTTCTATTAGTTCCAGCTATGAAATTTCACAAATGAAAACCCAACTCAGCAGAAAAAGTCATCTGTGAAACATTAAATGGATAATACGGATGGTAAGTGGTTTTAGTTCATGATCATTGCCTGAGCAGTAAAATAGAAGCATAAACGGGAACAAAGAGTTGGCAAAATGGAAAGATGGGAAGAGGGTGCTGAGGCAAATGATGAGACTGTCAATACAACTTCTTTTAAGGAGTATGAGGTAGCAAGGTTAACTTGCCAACTGAGTAAAGACCTTGATTTGCTTGTTGATGATGATGAGGAAGTTATTCATGTATTAGCCAAAAATCATTGGTAGAAAGACAATGATCCCAAAGCTTCAAGGATTAGGGTATTATTTGCCTTTGTGTGAAAAAAATTGTTATCGTTAGCTTTTGGGTTAGTACTTGGTAGAATCCTCATCATTTTGAGATCCTCTTGAGGCTTTTGGATGCAATAATGCTCCACTCTTTCGAAATCAAGCAATTAATCAATTATCGAAAAAAAATTGGATATTGAGGAGCTCTATCATAAAGTCGCTTCACATTACATCTAGTTTCGGTTATTGTTCCCCCTCCCTCTTTTCAGCGGCGGTCCCAAATGAATATTACATCAGAAATATTTGGGATTAAAATTTTAAATAAATATACAAAGACAATTTGTGATCTCCTTGTTTTCCGTAGTCTTTACTTCTGATTTTCTGGTTGTCAAATTTTAATGGCCAATAAGACTACATAAGAGAATGAAGTGAAATAAGGCAGGCACACATAGTTAGAGAAATGTAATGAGATGTTTTCATAATATCTTGAATCCTTTACCAGTTGCATGCCATAATGCTGTGTAGACAGACTTATCCTTCTTTCAAACCTTTTTAATCCCTTTATAATAAAGTCTAACTAGATTGTTTACCCTAGATTGCTAACTTCAGCACCAAATAAACCTTAGAAATTAAAAAGATGCAATAGCCATTTATTATAGAACAAATAGATACTGATAGAAGATATCTTCTGCACAACAATATTCCATGTCAATAGATTGGTTCAAAGCATAAGCAACAACCTTATTACCAAACATCAACAATTCTATTCTGGAAACAATCATGGGTAATTGGACATAACAGAACAAAATAGTTACATTAGCTATTAGTAACAACTAACAACCATCACACCAGCATTATTAACCTGAAATATAACAAGCTCAGATAAACTACTTATGATCCAGCCTCCACAATTCACATATCATCATCTCATGTTAAAGATGTAATCTTTAATCTCTAAAGTCCAGTTCCTACTATTCAAAGTTTAATTTCAAAAACATTAAAACTAAATCGAAAAAAAATAACAATAACAAATAATTAATCCCAAAACAGAATTTCATTTTTAATTAGTCTCGTGTTTTTATTTCTCATAAAAAATCCTAAATTCAGAGAACAAGATGAAAAATTAACATCTGGAAGGAACAACGCTAAATCGAGAACTAAAGAAATTGTGTGCATACCGGTAAAGGGTTTGCGCTTAACGGCGGGGTCGAGCTGGTTGCACCACCTTAGGCGGCAGGACTTGCCCGATCTCCCGGCGATCCCACGTGCGATGAGGCTCCAGTTTCTGGCACCAAACTTGCTCACCAGACGGCTTAAAATGGTGTCCTCTTCTGGCGACCAAGGCCCCTTCACCCTGTCTCTGTTACTTCCACCGCCACCACTTCCACCAGCTTCGGCTATCTCCGTCGGTCCCTCGTCGCCGCTCCCAGTGTCAGCGGCAGCATCTGCTCCAGTGGAAGCTCCTTCGTGATCGAGGGTGGTAGTGGCAGTTTCTTCCGGAGGGTCCATAGTTGAAAGTTGAAACTTGAAACTTGAAAGAGTAGTTACGCCGTTTAGAATTGGAATTTAGAAGGAAGGGAGAAAAGGGGTGAATGAGTGAGACTGTGACAGTAACAATCCAATGAATGTTTCTTCTTCAATTACACTTCTGTCCTTAGTTTTCATCCGTTTGAAATAATTTGTAAAAGGTTTAATTATTTAGTTGGTTTTTATAATTTTATTAAATTTTTATATTTTTTATTTTATTTTTTATATTATTTTTAATTTTATAACTAAATTATTTTATGTTAAAAATATTAAAATTTATAGAATATTTTTTTAAAATAATATATAATTAAATATTTAATTAAATTTTTAATTGTGAATATTTTTAATTTATTAATAAATAATTAATTAATTTTAATATTTTTTACATTATGAAAGATTTAGTTATAAAATTAAAAATAATATAAAAATTTAATTAAAAATATATAAAAATTTAATTATAAATTTGATAAAATTATAAGAAGTAATAAAATCATTTAAAGTGCTAAAATAAGATTTTATCTATTTTTATTTTTTATGAAAAATAAAGTAAAATTAACGGAGACTTAAAATAAAAAACATGTTAGTACTTTTATGGGTTAATGTTCAAATTCGTTCTTGAAAGATCACGTGATCTTTATTTTCGTTACCGAATGATTTTTTTAATCAAATTAGTCTCTGAAAGATAAACTGTTAGTCAAATTAGTCCTTCCATTAATTGGATGATGACGTGTCATGTTAAGTGTCATGTGGCATGATGACGTAACACGCCACGTGGTATGATGACGTAACACGCCACGTGACAGGTCAGTGACACATGCCACGTGTCACTTGACATATAAAAAAAATTTCTATTAGTCAAAATAGTCCTTGAAAGTTCAGACGTAAATCATTTTCATCCCTCAAATTTTAAAAATTAGTCAAACTAGTCCTTATATAATTTTTTTATTTTTTCTTCATAAAATTATCTCTCTCTTTTAATTCTTTTCAAAATCTCTCTTATTATTTTCTATTCTAAAAACTTTTTTTGTTACATTACTACATTTTGCTGGAATATATATATACTCAAAATTGAAATGTATGTATTTATTAACCTAAACAAAGTTATATGCTCAAAATCAAAATTTATGTATATTAACCTAAACAAAGTTATACTACTATTTTTTTCTACTACATCTTTTTTTTTTTCATTATGATATTACTTATATATAGGAGGTAATGGTAGTGATATTTAGAGTCAAAATTCAAAAAGATCCACAAATTTTGCTTCAATTCCAAACTTTACAAAATATTAAAAATTTGTTGGTTAATTATTATTATTATAAATGAATTGCTTCTTAAGCGTAATACGTGCAAACATCATAATAAATTTTTGTGTGTTTCATATGTTTGAGATAGATTATATAATTTTTCTTTTAATTTCACAAATCAATGAGATAAAATGAAATAGGAAACATTATACATATGCATAACACAGGCTACTCCGCACTAGTACATTATATAAATAGATATGCTTCGTATTAAAATAAAATTCCTTTTGTTTTAAATTAAATATTTAAAAAATTATATTAGAATATTAAGATTCAAAAAGTGATTCCATAAACTAGTTTTACTATATAAATTAAATAATAATAAAAATTATAATTTTAAAAATTTAAAAGATTTAAAATTTAAAATAATTACTATATTATTTAGTAAAATTTAAAATATTAAATTTTTAAATATATAATCAACAATAATTTGATAAACTCATTTAAATAAAAAAATTCACATAAAAAATTACAATTTGAAAATGTAAAATTTTAAAATACAAATGACAAAATAACTTTATAAAAATTTAATTATTTTTATTATTTTATGTAAAGAGATTTTGTTTATTAAGGTTTAAACAATAATATTAAAATTAGTAGTATAAAAAAAATATTATAAATTTAATATTATAAAAATTATATAAGGACTAGTTTGACTAATTTTTAAAATTTGAGGGATAAAAATGACTTACGTCCGGACTTTCAAGGACTATTTTGACTAATAAAAAAACTTTTTTATATGTCAAGTGACACGTGCCACGTGCCACTGACCTGTCACGTGTTACTGACTTGCCACGTGGCGTGTCACGTCATCATGCTACGTGGCACTTAACATGACACGTCATCATCCAATTGACGGAAGGATTAATTTGACTAACAGTTTATCTTTCAATGACTAATTTTATTAAAAAAATAATTTGGGGACGAAAATAAAGATCGCGTGATCTTTTAGGGACGAATTTGAACATTGACCCGTACTTTTATCGTGGTCAATGATTTGTTTAATAAGAAAATAAAATTTGATGAGTAATTTTATTTTTAATATATATTAAGTTGTTATAAATTTTTGGAACTTAAAGATTACTATTTCAGTTTAATTTAAAAGACTATAATATATATTTACTAAAGAAAATACTAATATGGAAACATATATTTATATAATATATTTCAAATTCAAATTTAAATTTTATATTCACATTTGGAACAAAAATTATTTAACATAAAATTACTAATAATAGATTAAAAATAAAAATATCTTAACTTTATAAAAAATATATAAAAAATTGTTTCAAATTCTAATCTATTTTTTAACACTGATTTATCTTTTTTGGTAAGCTTCGCCTCTTTTGTTTATATATCTTGAATCTTTTTGTTTGGGCCGAACAATGATTCTAAATCTTTCTTTTCCTTTTTAGGTTATGAATGAAATTCAAACCCACAATTTTTAGGTGAATATAGAAAAATTATACTATTTGAATTATAACTAGTTAATAAATATGTTACCTCTGTTTAACCAAGTTGGGTTGGTTTACTGTTTAACTCACTAGTCCGCTTAGATAAGTGTTAGGGTTCGAATACCGACTTGTGCATGCAATAAAATTTTTATAATATATAAATAAATATAATACTTTAAACGACAAATATAATCTTTTATTTTTAAATAAATAAATATAAAACATCTAAATACAAAATATATAAATGTTTTTTTTATTTATTAAGATCAGTTATCATGCAATAAAATTTTATAATAATATAAAAAATTATATTAATAATATTTAAGTTGTAATATAAAAATATAAAATAATTAAATTTTATTTTATATTATTTAACAAATAATTAAATTATTATATTAAAATTTTATTAACTAATTACTTTATTAAATATTTGTAAAAATGTAATTTATTTAAAATATTATATAATACATCAAAGTGTTGACCTTTTTTATTTTCATTTAAAGAAATTCAATGGTTTATAATAATATATGTGACACATCTAATATAATATGCACAAAAGTATTAGGGTCATTTTAGATACACTCATTATTATATATATATATATATATATATATATATATATATATATATATATATTTATGGCAAAAATTGTATAATGAAACAATACCATAATAAAATGCACCCAAATTTGTACAAAATTATAAACGATATAAGATGGAAGAAAAGAGTTTGATAATATGGAAGAAACAATATAACTCAAAGCCTATTAGAATGATCTTTTGTCAATTAGTTAGTCAAAGGCAGATTTAAGATTGGTTATAAAGTTTTTTTTGTAGGACTTGTGATTTACACGAAATATGAGATTTGATTAAGAGAAACACGAGAGCTTAATTTTCGGATTATTTAATTAACATGAAATCTAAGCGTTTAATTTATTTCACTTTAAGTGTCTTCTCCTATGAATAAGAAGGGATGCACGTATGAAGCAGGTCCGAGAGAAAAAGTTCATTCTGTTTAATTATTATAGGTGGGTGATATATAAAAACAACTGTCACTAAAAAGCATGATAAAACTTGAGTAGTTAAAAGTTGTGGTGAGAAAAAGATGATTTTAGAACGGTTCAAATAGTATTAATCTCATGACTTATGTCTACTTATAAGTTATAATAAGTATTCAATGATAAGTGGAAGAGTCTAATATAATAAAAGTATTCAATAATAATATGGAAGAGTCTAATGGTCTTTAAAGGATTAAGATATTTAGAAAAAATTAAAATAAATTTAGGGTGGAATTATAATATATATATATATATATATATATATATATATATATATATATATATTGCATAGAATACTTACAAATTTGTCACATGTTCTTGTCATTTTTCTTTTTTATTGGATTTAAATACTTTTTTTATTTTAGATATTTTTTAAATAAATAATTTTTTTATTGATATATATTTTTAAAAATATTTAGATTTTTTATTATTTATATCATTATCATTTCTAATGAGATAAATAATAAAAAATAACAAATATTATACAATCAAATTATTTTTATAACCAAATTCAATTAAGTATTTTTTTATATATCTTTTCTTTTTTTTCTCTATTAGACTAATCAATTTTATTTAAAATAATAAAATTTATATTACATCAATTTAAATTTATTTTTCCATCCATTCCAATTTAAATTATTGTAATAAATAAATAAATAAATAAATTATTGATATATAATTCTTAAAATATTTTAAATTAAAAAAATTTTGTTCTCATTTTATCGAGTATAAGAAAATGTCAAATTGAGATTTCATCTTTTACTTTTAAAATTGTTAGATACAAATTGTTAGTTTCATGATTGGTTGAGATGTTATCTTTTGAATATTAGCAGTTGACTTCTAAAAATCCTAATAAGTTATTGATTGGAAAAATCACTTATGGTTAGTCTAAAACATATGTCCTATCTTTAGAAGAATGTTATTATATATATGTTTGTCCTCTCTCTCAAACAATTTTAGTAAATATTATTAGTATTAAAGATGAGTACTTTTATATTTGATTTATTATTTTTTGTTTTGATTACAGGAAAACCATGTTGAAGGGAAATCAAAAATTAAGATCAAATTTTTAAGAGCAAATTTTAGAGAGTAAAAGTCATGAACTTGTGGAGATGATGATAAACCTATTTGCAATTTAGTTATTTCAACTTTTTTTGTTATTGTATTTTTTGTAAAATTAGATGATATAGTTTAAGGTTGTTGACGAACAAATTTCTGCTAGTAAAGAATTCACAAATATAATCGCGTTGTAAGTATAGTTTCTAAATCAACAAAGAATCCTTTCATACAAAAGTTTTGGTTGTCACAAGTAACAAAACCCAATAAATTTATAAACCGAAGTATTCAAACCTTAACCTCGGGTTGTCTTCTCAAGAAATTATTATTGGTTATGGAAAAAGGTATATTTTTTGATTTTTTGAAATAGGGGACAAGTATTTTTAAATGGCGAGAACAATAGATTAATAATTAGAAAATCTCTTGGCAATGTATGAGAACTGAAAATCCTATCCTAGGTGTGATGAGAATTAGATTTTGTTCCCATTTGGTCAACTTCTAACTATGAAGGAATGTTAAGTGGATAAATCAATTTGATTCCTCAAGTCCTAGTCAATTCCTAAGAAAAGACTAGAGTTAGGGGAATTCAAATCAATCAGCAAGGAATTCCAATTTTCAATCATCAGTTGAGTTTGATAACTCAAGAGTCTCTAATTCCTCAACCAAAGTTAAGAGTGTAAAAAGCTAAATTAAAATCATAAATATGAAATACCTCAAATTGTATTAAATAGAAAATCAATCTAAACATAAAGAGTTCATAAACCAAATTGAGAAAATAAATAAAAGGAACATTGAACCTGTAATTTGAAAAGAAGTAACCTAAACATAATAGAAATCCTAAATCCTAATCCTAAGAGAGAGGAGAGAACCTCTCTCTCTAAAAATTACATCTAAACCTAAAATTGTGAATTATCAGCTTATGCTAAGTATCCCTTGAGTCTCTGCATGTTCCCTGGCTTTATTTTGTGTTTCTGGGCCGAAAACTGGGTCAAAACGCGGCCCAAAATTGCTCCCAGCGTGTTCTGTTAATTCTGCAGATCGCGCATGTCATGCGTACGCGTCATCCACGCGTGCGCGTCATTCAGCATTTTTTTTCTTGCCACGCGTACACGTCGTCCACGCGTTCGTGTCATTCGTGCAATCTCCAATCCACACGTTCACATCAAGCACGCGAACGCGTCACTGCGATTTTCTCCATCTCGCGCGGTCGCGTGAGCCATGCGTCCGCGTCGGTGTTCGCTGGTCATCTTCTTAGTTTCTTGTGTTCCTTCCATTTTTGCAAGCTTCCTCTCCATTCTCTAAGCCATTCCTGCCCTATGAAGCCTGAAACACTTAACACATGGATCACAGCATCGAATGGTATAAAGGAGAATTAAAATATACAATAAAAGGATCTCTAGGAAGCAAGTTTTCAACCATAGAACAACTTTGGAAAGGAATTGTAATATCATGCTAATCATATGAATAAGTGAGCAAGAATTTGATAAAAAACATTCAATTAAACACAATATAAACCATAAAATAGTGGTTTATCAACCTCTCCACACTTAAACATTAGCATGTCCTCATGCTTAGCTTAAAGAGATAAAACAAATGAGCAGGAAAAAGTAAGACTCATGCAATGCAACCTATGAATGTGAATGCAACTACATGCAAAATATTTCTACCTACTTGGTTAAAAGTAAACAAATCCTTCAAGAACAAATATGAACAGGATTTCACTAATTCAAATCACAAAATAAAGTACAAATAACTTGCAAGAAGAAAATGACTCATAAAAGTAGGGAACAAGGAATCGAGCATCAAACCCTCACTGAAAGTGCATATACTCTAATCGCTCAGGTGTTTGAGGTTCGATTCTCTCAATTCTCTACTAATCTTACTTTCTATGGCTTGCTCTTCATCTAACAATCAACAAAAATTTAATGCACAGATATACATATCAAGAGGTTTTTTAAGGGTTGTAATGGGGTCAAGGTCAAGGTAGAATTGTATTTGGTCAAGTGGACTGAAATCTGAATCCTTAATTAACCTAAACTTTTCTCGCCTAACTTGAAACAATCCATGTAATTACAATACAAAACCTAACTGCCCATTAACTATGTTTGCCACATATTCATGCATCCCAACTTTAGTACAACTCATATGCATTGCTACCAACATTGATTTTGGGGCATTTTGTCCCTTTTTTATTATTTACTCTTTTTCTTTTATTTTTCTCTTTTGTATTTTTTTATTTTTTATTATTATTTTTATTTTTTTATTATTTTTTTCTTTTTTTTCTCATTGCATATGATTAAATTATTGAATGCATGAACATGTCCTGGACATTTCTTTCACTTTTTCATAAAGATATATAATACCCAATTCTTAAACCAAATATTTCCAAACCCAATTTTCCCACACTTAAATCATAAGCACTCTCACTAGTCTAAGCTAACTAAGGATTCAAATTAAGGACATTATTGTTTTCCGCTTAGAGTTAATGATGTGCTAAAATAAAGAACAAATGGGGTAAAATAGGCTCAAATTGGTTTGCAAAGGATAATAAAAGGTAAGACCATATGGGTATGTAAGCTCAGTGAAACAAGACCTCAATCATGTAAGTGTATGCATACATCAAATAATGGACATGTAGAATTAAGCAAGACAAAGATCACAATTTTAGAGAGAAAAACACACACCAAAAATAAAATATTGGTTGATAAGATGCAACCAATCAAATAGGCTCAAAATCTCACTGGTTTTGTGTGTTCGAGCTCTAAACCATGTTCCAAAATAATATTTCTTCAAACAAGTTTTTCAAAAAGTTTAATTCAAATTAGTGAAATGTTACAAAAGGTTTCTTGAAAAAGAAAATATTACTTTAACCAAGTGGTAAAATATGCACAAAATCAAACAAACATGCAAATGCAACAACTAATTTAACAAAGAAAATTAAAATTGGTGTTTAAAATATGAAGTAACTAACCCATGGAAGTCGGTATCGACCTTCCCACACTTAAAGATTGCACCGTCCTCGGTGTATGCTGAGATGTGCAAGTGGACGGGCTGCTAAAACTGATGCTTTTCTCCAAAAATTGTGCAGATGGACTTGTTTATTACCCCATATAGAAACGTTTCCTTTCCCTTCCTCGGTGGCCATCCTGAAAGAAGAGGAAAAGAAGAAAGGTAACACAGAAACAAATATAAAAAATAAATAAAATATGGGTGTTAATGCCAAATAATGAGGGTCTCAATGACATGGTAGCTACAACATGCAAGTGAGAAAACAGTAGAAGCACATGGCTAATTTTAAGAGTGCAAAAATTTGCAAAATTGGGAGAAGAGTGTGGGCAATGAAAGACAGTGTAAATGTATAGCAATACAAATGGAATGCAAGTATCATGAAAGATTAGCATTGACTTATGAATAATAATACCCAATCAGAATAAAACAAGTCATGAAGCACCAAAAGAATACCAGAAAAGATACAACAGTTGAAAAAGAAAATTTAACACCAATCAAAAAATAATAAATTTAGAAAAGAAAAGAAAAATATGCACGCGACGCGCTAGTGTTGCTGACGCGTCCGCGTCATTAGTGCATTAGAAACAAGGAAGAAAAGAAGCAAAGAGTCGTCATTTTGACGAACGAATTTCTGCTATTAAAGAATTCACAAATATAATCGCGTTGTAAGTATAGTTTCTAAACCAACAGAGAATCATTTCGTACAAAAGTTTTGGTTGTCACAAGTAACAAAATCCAATAGATTTATAAACCGAAGTATTCAAACCTCGGGTCGTCTTCTCAAAGAATTGCAGGGAGGTGTGTTTTATAATTGGTTGTGAAAAAAGGTATATTTTTGGGTTTTTTGAAATAGGGGAAAAGTATTTTTAAATGGCGAGAAAAATAGATTAATAATTAGAAAATCTCTTGACATGGTATGAGAACTGGAAATCCTATCCTAGTTATCCTTATCAGGTGTGATGAGAATTAGATTTTGCTCCCACTTGGTCAACCTCTAACTATGAAGGTATGTTAAGTGAATAAATCAATTTGATTTCTCAAGTCATAGTCAATTCCTAAGAAAAGACTAGAGTTAGGGGAATTCAAATCAATCAGCAAGGAATTCTAATTTTCAATCATCAGCTGAGTTTGATAACTCAAGAGTCTCTAATTACTCAACCAAAGCTAAGAGTGTAAAAAGCTAAATTAAAATCATAAATATGAAATACCTCAAATTATATTAAATAGAAAATCAATCTAAACATAAAGAGTTCATAAACCAAATTGAGAAAATAAATAAAATGAACATTGAACCTGTAAGTTGAAAAGAAGTAACCTAAACATAATAGAAATCCAAAATCCTAATCCTAAGAGAGAGGAGAGAACCTCTATCTCTAAAAACTACATCTAAACCTAAAATTGTGAATTATTATCTTATGCTAAGTATCCCTTAAGTCTCTGCATGTTTCTTGGCCTTATTCTGTGTTTCTGGGCCGAAAATTGGGTCAAAACGCGGCCTGAAATCGCTCTCAGCGTGTTCTGTTAATTCTGCAGATTGAGCATGTCACGTGTACGCGTCATCCACGCGTGTGTGTCATTCATCATTTTTTTTCTTGCCACCCGTACGCGTCGTCCACGCGTTCGCGTCATTCGTGCAGACTCCAATCCACGCGTTCGCGTCAGGCACGCGAACGCGTCACTGCGATTTTCTCCATCTCGCACGGTCGTGTGAGCTATGCGTCCGCGTCGGTGTTCGCTGGTCATCTTCTTAGTTTCTTGTGTTCCTTCTATTTTTGCAAGCTTCCTCTCTATTCTCTAAGCCGTTCCTGCCCTATGAAGCCTGAAACACTTAACACACAGATCACGACATCGAATGGTATAAAGGAGAATTAAAATATACAATAAAAGGATCTCTAGGAAGCAAGTTTTCAACTATAGAACAACTTTGGGAAGGAATTGTAATATCATGCTAATCATATGAATAAGTGGGCAAGAATTTGATAAAAACTACTCAATTAAACACAATATAAACCATAAAATAGTGTTTTATCAACCTCCCCACACTTAAACATTAGCATGTCCTCATGCTTAGCTTAAGGAGATAAAACAAATGAGCAGGAAAAAGCAAGACTCATGCAATGCAACCTATGAATGTGAATGCAACTACATGCAAAATGTTTCTACCTACTTAGTTAAAAGTAAACAAATCCTTCAAGAACAAATATGAACTGGATTTTACTAATTTAGATCACAAAATAAAGTACAAATAACTTGCAAGAAGAAAATAGCTCATGAAAGCAGAGAACAAGGAATCGAGCATCGAACTCTCACTGGAAGTGTGTATACTCTAATCGCTCAGGTGTTTGAGGTTCGATTCTCTCAATTCTCTACTAATCTTACTTTCTATGGCTTGCTCTTCATCTAACAATCAACAAAAATTTAATGCACAGATACACATATCAAGATGTCTTTTAAGGGTTGTAATGGGGTCAAGGTCAAGGTAGAATTGTATTTAGTCAAGTGGACTGAAATCTGAATCCTTAATTAACCTAAACTTTTCTCGCCTAACTTGAAACAATCCATGTAATTACAATACAAAACCTAACTGCCTATTAACTATGTTTGCCACATATTCATGCATCCCAACTTTAGTACAACTCATATGCATTGTTACCAACATTGACTTTGGGACATTTTGTCCCCTTTTTATTGTTTGCTCTTTTTCTTTTCTTTTTCTCTTTTATATTTTTTTATTTTTTTATTATTATTTTTTATTTTTTTATTATTTTTTTCTTTTTTTTCTTAAAATAAAGAAGAAATGAGATAAAATAGGCTCAAATTGGTCTGCAAAGGATAATGAAAGGTAAGGCCATATGGGTATGCAAGCTCAGTGAAACAAGACCTCAATCATGTAAGTGTATGCATACATCAAATAATGGACATATAGAATTAAGCAAGACAAAGATCACAATTTTAGAGAGAAAAATACACACCAAAAATAAAATATTGGTTGATAAGATGCAACCAATCAAATAGGCTCAAAATCTCACTGGTTTTGTGTGTTCGAGCTCTAAACCATGTTCCAAAATAATATTTCTTCAAACAAGTTTTTCAAAATGTTTAATTTAAATTAGTGAAATGCTATAAAAAGTTTCTTGAAAAAGAAAATATTACTTTAACCAAGTGGTAAAATATGCACAAAATCAAACAAACATGCAAATACAACAACTAATTTAACAAAGAAAATTAAAATTGGTGTTTAAAATATGAAGTAACTAACCCATGGAAGTCGGTATCGACCTCCCCACACTTAAAGATTGCACCGTCCTCGGTGCATGCTGAGATGTGCAAGTGGACGAGCTGCTACAACTGATGTTTTTCTCCAAAGATTGTGCAGATGGACTTGTTTATTACCCCATATAGAAGCATCTCCTTTCCCTTCCTCGGTGGTTATCCTGAAAGAAGAGGAAAAGAAGAAAAGTAACCCAAAAACAAAGATAGAAAACAAATAAAATATGGGTGTTAATACCAAATAATGAGAGTCTCAATGACATGGTAGCTACAACATGCAAGTGAGAAAACAGTAAAAACACATGGCAAATCAAGAGTGAAAAAATTTGCAACAATGGGGGAAGAGTGTGAGCAATGAAAGACAATGTAAATGCATAGCAATGCAAATGGAATGCAAGTATCATGAAAGATTAGCATTGACTTATGAATAATAATACCCAATCAGAATAAAACAAGTCATGAAGCACCAAAAGAATACCAGAAAAGATACAACAGTTGAAAAAGAAAATTTAACACCAATCGAAAAATAATAAATTTAGAAAAGAAAAGAAAATATGCACACGATGCGCTAGCGTTGCTGATGCGTCCACGTCATTAGTGCATTAGAAACAAGGAAGAAAAGAAGTAGAGAGTCGCCATTTTGACGAACGGATTTCTGCTAGTAAAGAATTCACAAATATAACCGCGTTGTAAGTATAGTTTCTAAACCAACAGAAAATCCTTTCGTATAAAAGTTTTGGTTGTCACAAGTAACAAAACCCAATAGATTTATAAACCGAAGTATTCAAATATCGGGTCGTCTTCTCAAAGAATTACAGGGAGGTGTGTTTTATTATTGGTTATGGAAAAATGTATATTTTTGGGTTTTTTGAAATAGGGGGCAAGTATTTTTAAATGGTGAGAAAAATAGATTAATAATTAGAAAATCTCTTGGCAAGGTATGAGAACTGGAAATCCTATCCTAGTTATCCTTATCAGGAGTGATGAGAATTGGATTTTGCTCCCACTTGGTCAACCTCTAACTATGAAGGTATGTTAAGTGGATAAATTAATTTGATTCCTCAAGTCCTAATCAATTCCTAAGAAAAGACTAGAGTTAGGGGAATTCAAATCAATTAGTAAGGAATTCCAATTTTCAATCATCAGCTGGGTTTGATAACTCAAGAGTCTCTAATTACTCAACAAAAGCTAAAAGTGTAAAAAGCTAAATTAAAATCATAAATATGAAATACCTCAAATTGTATCAAATAGAAAATCAATCTAAACATAAAGAGTTCATAAACCAAATTGAGAAAATAAATAAAAGGAACATTGAACCTGTAATTTGAAAAGAAGTAACCTAAACATAATAGAAATCTTAAATCCTAATCCTAAGAGAGAGGAGAGAACGTCTCTCTCTAAAAACTACATCTAAACCTAAATTGTGAATTATCAGCTTATGCTAAGTATCCCTTGAGTCTCTGCATGTTTCCTGGCTTTATTCTGTATTTCTGGGCCGAAAACTGGGTCAAAATACGGCCCAAAATCGCTCCCAGCGTGTTCTGTTAATTCTGCAGATCGCGCATGTCACGTGTACGCGTTACACCACGCATGCGCGTCATTCATTGTTTTTTTCTTACCCCGCGTACGCGTCGTCCACGCGTTCGCGTAATTCGTGCAGACTCCAATCCACGCGTTCGCGTCACTGCGATTTTCTCCATTTCGCGCGGTTGTGTTAGCCATGCGTCCGCGTCGGTGTTCGCTGGTCATCTTCTTAGTTTCTTGTGTTCCTTCCATTTTTGCAAGCTTCCTCTCCATTCTCTAAGTCATTCCTGCCCTACGAAGTCTAAAACACTTACCACGCGGATCATGACATCGAATGGTATAAAGGAGAATTAAAATATACAATAAAAGGATCTCTAGGAAGCAAGTTTTCAACCATAGAACAACTTTGGAAAGGAATTGTAATATCATGCTAATCATATGAATAAGTGGGCAAGAATTTGATAAAAACCACTCAATTAAACACAATATAAACCATAAAATAATGGTTTATCAGTTGTCATAATTAGGCTATAATATTATGGTATCTTGAAAAATAATGATGATATAAGTACAAGTAGTTATGACCTAGATTAGTATTATGTTATTTTGCAATGATGATCTAATGTGATTGTGGATTTTACAATTTTTATAAGTCAAATTTGATGGTAAATGTTCAATTAGGTTTTTTTTTAGTAATTTGATTCAAATAGTTTAGGTTATTTATTGATACTAAATTAAAAAAAAAGTTGGAACTAGTTTTATTCATGAGAAAATTATTGTAAATAAAGAATTATAAATTACAAAAAACTGTTCTCAAAAGTCACAAAAGACAATAGTGTTAAAACCGTTGTCTTAGACAACTATAAAATGACAATGATATTAAAACTGTGGCCAAAAAATGACACCAACGGTAATGTTTTAAAACCGTTGGCTTTGTGAATAATAAAACTGCAACAGTTTAAAATCGTTGCTTATCCAGTTATGGTTTTAAACCATTGGATCATGAAAGAGAACGGTTTAAAACTATTGTTTATCGAGTAATGGTTCAAAACCGTTGTTTAAAATTTTCTTTCAAAACCATTGTCTATGCTAGTAACTTTGGCAACGGTTTATTTGTTACCGTTGCTTTAGGTAAAAAATCGTTGTCTTTGAGCATTGGCAACGGTCGCATATACCACAGGTCAAAAACCGTTACCAAAGCGTTGCCTAAACTTTTAGGAACGATTTTTCAATCTACGACAACAGTTTTTGACTGTTGCAAAAACCCTTATTTGTTGTAGTGTTTGAACTACTTGGGAATTCGTGCAAACATGTAATTCGAATCACGTAGCTTCGAATTAGTGTGTGCATGTGTTTGTGTATAATTCGAACTCAACTGATTCGAATTATGTAGAAATGTAGTTCGAATTAACCTGTTTCAAATTACAAAAAAACGAGGTTTGGTTGATTCATGAAGGAGTTTTCTGTCTGACTGATTCGTGTAAAATTTTGCTCCTCCTGACTTATTATTGTGATTTGCCCAAAATATATATATATATATATATATATATATATATATATATACATAATAATAATAATTTTAATAATAAAAATATTATGTGTACATAAAAATTAGTTATCAAATTATTTATTAATCATTATGTATTCGTATATAAATATATGTGTTGTTTAATTTATTTTTAATGTGTATTTTTTATTTCAATATATATAACAGGTAGTTATTTTCGATGTAAATATAACATAATTAGTTTTTATAATATCTAATTTTATAAATTAAAACACTAAAATAATCATTTGTAAATAGGATCAAGTATATTTTTTGTCCTTAAAGTTTGACAAAAGTTTAAAAAATATCCCTAAGTTTTATTTTATTTCAATTTTGTCCCAAAATTTTTTTATTTGCATCAAATATATTCCTGACGGCTAATTTTTCAAAAAAATTTAAGATCGATTCAGCAACAATTTCATAAGAACAACTCCTCAATACAAGCAAATCAAGCATAATTTCATACATTATTGTTATATTGGTTTTAAATTTTTTTAAAATTTAGCCTTCGAGGGTATATTTGATGCAAATCAAAAACTTTTGGGACAAAATTGAAACAAAATAAAACTTAGGAATATTTTTAAAACTTTTGCCAAATTTCGGGAACAAAAAATATACTTTACCCTTATAATTATCTATCTTTTTATATAGGATAATGCTACATATTCATATTTTTTTGTTAACCAAGTCCAATCAAATTTGTCTAAGACAACAAAAATTAGTTATTGCTAATATTATTTTAAGTTTTATTATTTAACTTGGTTAGATTTGATTCATAAAAAGATTTAGATATGTAGTATTTCTTTTACATATATATAAGTAAATACTTATTTAAAAATTTACTTCTTATACAATTAGAAGTCAATTCTTATTGAGATTTATAGTTGAAAAAGTTTTTTCAATTAATGTAGTTACAGAAAAAAAAATTAAAACTAATATAAAAAAAGATAAATAATACTCTTTCGAGTTGATTTCTAAGAAAAAACACAAATTTTATTTAAATTGAGAATTAATCATTCTAATGACATTATGAAATTTTTAAATTGACTATGAAGTACTAAAAATTGAGTAAAAAATTATTGTGGGGTCAAATTTAATAATTTAGTGGGGGTAAATAAATATTATTATTATATACTACTCAAAAAAATTTCAAATCATAGTGGGAGCGATTGCCCCCACACTCATATACATACATCCGTCCCTGGATATAAGTGAATTCTATGCAACCCTCTCTAATAAAGGATAATAAAATGGCTCAACAAGAGAAAGGCGGCGATGGGTGTAAAGAATTTACCTAAAAGAAAGGGGCCTCAGCAAGAAGGTAGTGACGGACTCAGCAACGACAATGATGAACTTAGCAGCGACGATGACCATAGTTGTGAAGGTAGACGGTGACGGGCTCAGTAGCGATGACGATGAGCTCAGTGACGAGACTACATGAGCTATGACGGCAACGAGAGTTGTGAGACTTTCTACGGAGAATAGGGATAGCAATACCACCCGAACCCGCGGGTACCACCTCGCCCCTACCCACTCGAGACGGATTCTTGGGCGGGGCGGGGGCGGATCGGGTTTAGGTAATGCACGTCCCTACCCGCCCCGCTATATATATAATATATATAATTTTAATATATAATATGTATACTATATGTAAAATAATTAGTAAATGATTAATAATATTGTATCATATTTAAATTTTTACTTTAATTTATGTTATGTATGTGATGATAGTTATATAAATTTTGAAATTTAATTTTATTTATTGGATTTTAATAATTATAGGGGAGGGGCGGGGCGGGTTAGGGTTCAACGTTTTACTACCCGCGAGTAGAAGTGGAGCAGGTTCTATGCGGGTTGTTGTACGGCGGAGAGGGCTCGGGTAAAGCAAAAACCCGCCCCTACCCGCCCCATTGTCACCCCTAACGGAGAAGTCGAGAAGAAGAAGACTCTAGGGTAGCGTTTGTTTTCGGGGGCAGGACACGGAGACATGGACAACACTTGTTTAAAAAGTGTTTGGAAGCAGAGACATGGACAGTGAACATATTGTCTCCGAGATAATTTTTTATACTTTTGTGTCCACTCTTTTACGAAGGACAATGATAGACACGGGATTTGGAAGAGTGGACACGGACAATTTTATAAATTTTGTTTTCCTTTTTTTCCACTATTACCCCTTCTTATTTTTCCTATTGCGTTGTTCAGAGATACTTTTTTCTTCCTGTTCTTTCTCTATCTCTTTCTTTTTCAGGTACTCTCTTCTTTCTGTAGAATTTTTTATTGGGGGGTAAATAATTCTTTTCTTTTTATCGTTTTACTTCAATACCATTTTAATCTTATATTATATTATTTGATTTGTAATAAAAATACTAACAAAAATAATTAATATTAAAACTTTTGAAAGATAAATATTATTAAAAGTAAAATTGATCTTTTAAAATGCTAAAAAATAATTTATAAATTGTAATTGATTTTATATAATTTAAAGAAAAAATCAGTTTTGTATAAAGAAAAATTAGTTTTTAGATAAAAAAAATTAGTTTTTTTAAATAAAAATAGATTTTTATATGCAAAAACTAATTATTTTTTCATGTAAAAATAGTTTTTTTTTTAAATTAATTTTTTTATTTAAAATTAATTTGGCTTATTAACTTAAATAAAATTTTTTATTAATCAAACTCAAAATTATTTTTTTTGTTAATCTTAACCATATGTATTCCTACATATTAATAATAAATTTTAAAATAAAATAATTATATTTATAAATTTTATTTTAATATAAATACTAATATATTTTTTTATTAAAATTTTTTGCCTTTTCAAATATTTTTTTCAAGTTCCGTCTGTACTTCTACGTACTCTCATTTTTTATTAAATTAATTTGTATTGATGTAGAAAATTTGGAATCACAAGACTATTTTAGTCATTTCATATAATATTTTAGTCTTATCCATGTGTATCCAAACATAATACTAGACATTACATTAGTGTCTTGTCCATCGTATCCAAACACAATACACAAAAGATAATTTTTAGTGTCTCCGTCCTATTGTCTCTGTTTCAGTGTCATGTTCTGTCCTGTCTCTAAAAACAAATGCAGCCTAGGGGATTAGGTTTCTCTGGCATGGCTATGGAGAATGGACTGAGACAGTGAACCACTGACTATGTGATGTGAGACAAATCCTAATCTCTAAAAAGTTATCTATATATATACCTGGAGCGGGTACACCCTAAACCGATCTCGTCATGCCTCGTTCGAATACTCGCCCTGAACGAAACCCACTCCTATCTCGGGTTGGGTTGTTACCCGTCCTGACTGGACAAGGACAGATCAAGTATTACGCACGCAAAAAAATTGAGATTCGAACTCTAATGTTTGCTTAAGACAAATACTATATAATAATAATTATTATATATATTTTTTATTTAATTTTTTAATAAAGTTTTTATATAATTTTATGTATTATCCCGTATAGAATACGAAAACATACACTAATACCAATAATAATAAAGAATATATACACTCATTAAATACTAAACATAATAGTTATATGTCATTGTAGAGTTTATATAAGATTATTGTATTTTAGACAGGTTAAAATTTTAATTTGTAAAAATATAATTTATTAAAAAATAATTTTATTTCAAATCAAAAGATTTTTCTTTATAGAAATTGAAAGTTTTTTTTTAAGTGTTTTGGATAAATACTTAAGAGTTTTTTTTAATAACTTATCTTACTTTAAATTTGAATAAGTAAGTGTTTATAAAAACTTTGAATATAAGCAACGCACGGGTGCATTTAAATTCGAATAAGTAACTATAAAAAAATTAATCCGATTAATATAAGTTTATTGAAGTTAATTAAAATAAATAAAGAATAATTTATTTTATTATATACTTTATAAATTAATAAACCAATTAACCGATATAATAAATTATAATTAATGCAGTATACTCAATTTGATATAAATTATAATAAATTATATTAATATTTAAATTATTTAATCAAATCAATTAATTGATATAATTAAGTTATTATAATAAATTATATTTAATAACTAAAATAAATAAATCAAAAAATATTATTTGAAAAATATGAAATTAACTCCATCATTAAATATAGAAATTCAAATTTTATATAATAGAATAAATTAAAAATTAAATTTTTACTTTTTAAAAAATTACCATTTAATTTATCAAGAATTAATATAATATTTTAAAAGATCAAATACTAATTTATCAATTATCTTTAAGAAATACCTAAAAATGGCCTATGACGTTGCTTAAGAAAATTAAAATAGAAATTTTTGGATCTTCAATTCATTGAAAACTTTAAATACAAAAAATTTAATCGATAACATGTTATTTACGTAAACAATAAAATATAATAATCATTTATTTGATATATTTCTGATGGTTTCAGTGGCTAAGAGAATGGAGTTGAATCTTAGCCCCTTTTTTCTTGATTACACTTTCTGGTCTTTGAGGAGACTTTTCTGTTTTTGTCTCGTCCCAAGCCACGAGACTTTTTACTTTTGTCTCGTCACTTGGCACGAGATATTTTTTATTTTAGCTCCTCTGCAGTAGAAACAGAAATGAAGAAGCAGAGAGAGAAGATTACACCCAGATATATCCTGGTTCAGCTGCTAAGTGCAATGCAGCCTACATCCAGTCTCCATCACAACAATGATGGAATTTCACTATAATAATCCAGATTACAAATTGTAAAGTGCTAACCCAACTTACAAGGGGATTCCCACAGAATCATGAAACACAACATAGATGAACAAAGGAACTCTAAGACATCTCTGGCTTTTTCTTTTAATTTTGCACTCTCTGCCTTTTTCTGCTCTATGGCTTTTTCTTACAAACCTCACTGTTTGTCTTTTTCTATGAGACTCAAGACATGACAAAATTAAACAAAAAAATACTAAACAGAATACATTGAAGGAGAACAAAATCTGTAAGCTTAGGTAGCTCTGAGACTTCTGTGCCTTACACTCTCAATGCTTACTTCTAACTCCTTGCTTCAAACCATGGCTGTTCACCCTTTTTATAGAAGAGTGAAGCCTCCACAGTTGAAACCAAACAAACCAAGCTTAACTTCTTCTCCATCAAAATAGAACCGGTTCGGCCACAGAGAGAGAAGAGGTAACTCATGCAAAATCCAACATGCAAATACCTCTAGTTCTTCCTTGGTCATTACTCTTCATCAATCCGAGCGCTCCATCCTTGGCTTGCTCTCTAAGATGGATTTCTGGCCCTTGATGCTTCATGATGATGATGGCTTCATCTGCTCCAATCTCTGTCTCTTCCATCACTTCGCCACTCTAGCTACTTCCTGTGGTGGTTGAGCAGAATCAGAGACAAGACATGCCTCCAAATATCTCTTACTTGCTGGCCGAATCTTCTTCTTTCTTTTTGGGTATGAAGAGCTCAAGATTACCTCACCAAATCTTACCACTTTTGGTGAAAATCTCAGCCACAGCATACTTTTATTTTCTTATGTTTTCTTGCCATCATTGTGATGGTCTTTAGGCGTGCTTCTTCTTCTCTTTTTCTTCGGTGTGTAACCATAACCTCCATGCTTTCTCTGTGTTGATATGACCGAAGGTGAGAAAGAGAGATGAAAGAGAAGAAAGAAAAAGGCTTTCAAATAAAAAAAAGAAAGGAATTAAAATCAATTATGTTCAATTAAAAATCCACTTCCTTTTCTTTTCTGCCTTGTAACGTGTAGCTCACATTTAATGGCCATCAAATCATATTTGCATTTTCTCTCTCATATTATCAAGGCAATTAAGGCTATTTCATAAAAATTTGAATTCCAACTAAAGAGAAAGAGAGGTAACGGAACAAAGCATGCATATTTGCTTTCTCTTTTCATCCAAGCCTTAATGGACTTGGTGCAGCAATTATTTTGGGCTTGTTTAACATAATTCTCGCCTAATTAACACATCATAAATTCAGCTACATATATTAAACCATTTTTGTACCAAAGCTGAATTTTAACTTCACATTGGGCTTATAAATTTTTCTTTTAGCCCAATATACATATCCTGCAAAATAACAAAATTATTAATCAGCAAATATAGCTTTGAAGATTAAATTGATAATTTTGTAATTAATTATTTTAATAATGTTTGATCATCATCAAATTAGTTTAGAGTTTTCCAAACTCATCAATCTCCCCCTTGATGACAAATATTATTAAAATTGAAATGGAAAGAAATTTAAGATTTTGAGTAAAGAATACTCCCTTTGAATACTTGAATTTCTCCCCCTTTCTAATTGTCACATACCTCCCTCTTAATATATGCTGTTTTTACCAAGGAAAGCACTAACCTGTAACAATTTTGAAATCAAGCTTGAAGTAATAATGTTATTCAACATATTAATTTTGAAATGTTAAATGCTTGATTTATGAGCAGAGTTGGATGATAATCAAAACTCATTTGTTATCAATAATTTGATTTTCTGCTCAATCACAAAAAAACAATCAACCAAAATATTTTTGAAAAATAAATTGCTGTTCAATATGTTTTAAAAACATTTTCCAATCAACAAATCAGAGCAAAGTAATTATGGTAAGAAAAATATTTTTAATCAAGCTTGATCCTTTCAAACCATAGCAATTTTCAAACTTCATGTTTATATTACAGTGTAAAGGAACTGCCAAGGACAATTCAAAACAGCAATCATTTTATCAAGGTAAGTCAAATTCAACACAGTAAATATTTTATCAAGATAAAATTAAATTTCAAACTTCAAAGCTTCAATTATCAACTCAAAACAGCAAGCATCAATCATATGCGTTATTAACATCAAACACATAACAAAATATTGAAACTTAAAACGAGGAAGGTCATGAATCCAAATAAGAATTTCATCCCTGTTTTGTTAATTTCAATTTTCCTGTTTTGTTAATTTCAATTTTCAGCACTTTCTCCCCCTTTTGGCATCAAGGGGCATAGCAAAATAAATAAAAACAACATACAAAAGGCAAAGTATTTATTTTTCACCAAAACACAATGGTCCAGTCAACACACATGCATTTGAGCAAATGACAATCAAAGCTCAACTTGAAATCAATCCACTAACACAAAATGCTCAAAACAAAACCAGATCAAAGCATAAAACAGAGCAAAAAAGGTCTGCAAAACAGTACAACAAATCAATGAAACATAACAGTTTTAATTTAGCCTGAAACATAACAGTTTCAATTCAGCCTTTTTTTTTCTCCTCCCTCTTTTGTCATCAAGGAGGGACCCTGCAAAAAATGAGGAAAAAACAATGCAGTCCATACTAATTCAAGACAAGTGAAAATAGTTCCTAGAATCAAGGGATGGGGGAAGGATAAAGATTTGATTTGACAACTTCCCAAAAGTATAATTTAAAAAAAAATGAGGAACAGGTCAGAGTGAGGTCAAAGAGATTTGGTGGGGCCCAAAATAATTAACTTCAGTTCAGTCTCCCCCTGTATCATGGCCCATTCAACACATCCTGAAATTTGTCTCCTGTTTTCCTACGAGACAAAACCAAATAGAATTAGAATTTCACAGATTTTCAACAGAACTTAAATCAAACATTCCCAAACTTTTTCTTAGAGAGCAGAATCTATTTTCACAGAGGGGTTTTGTAAAAATGTCAGCAAGTTGATCTTCAGATTTTACAAATTGAATATCAATAGTACCCTTTTGCACATGTTCTCTAATAAAATGATATTTGATTTCAATGTGCTTTGTTCTTGAGTGCAAAACAGGATTTTTTGAAATATTTATAGCACTCATGTTATCACAAAATAATGGTATACTATTGATTTTTAATTTGTAATCTTCCAACTGTGTTTTTAACCAAATTAATTGTGAACAACAAGCAGATGCGGATATATATTCAGCTTCAGCTGTGGATAGAGCAACTGTGGCTTGTTTCTTACTTGACCACATGTTGAGTGAGCTCCCAAGGAAACAACACATGCCGGAGGTACTTCTTCTATCCACTCTATCTCCCGCATAATCTGCATCACAAAACCCTACTGCACAAAAATTATCAGATTTTGGATACCACAAACCATAATCACATGTTCCCTTAATATATCTAATGATGCGTTTAACAGCCGAAAGATGGGATTCTTTTGGGTGAGATTGAAATCTTGAACATACACCCACACTTTGAACAATATCCGGTCTAGAGGAGGTAAGATACATTAATGAACCAATCATTCCCCTATACCGTGTTTCATCCACATCTTTGCCATTATCATCCTTTTCAAGTTTATTGTTTGGATGCATTGGTGTTCCCATTGGTTTAGAATTTTCTAGGCCAAATTTTTTGATAAGTTCTTTTGCATACTTTCCTTGGTGAATAAAAGTACCACTAGGAGTTTGTTTAATTTGGAGGCCAAGAAAGAAGGTTAGCTCCCCTATTAAACTCATTTCAAACTCACTAGTCATGAGTTTTCCAAACTCTTCATACAAGGACTCATTGGCCGATCCAAACACAATATCATCTACATAAACTTGAACTAGAAAAATATCATCATTAGATGCTTTAATAAATAAAGTTGTGTCCGTGGTACCCCTTTGAAATTGATTTTCTAATAGGAAGGCACTAAGCCTTTCATACCAAGCTCTTGGAGCTTGCCTAAGGCCATAAAGAGCCTTTGAAAGTTTGAAAACATGATTTGGAAAATCTTTATGTTCAAAATGGAGTTGGGCCACATACACTTCTCTATCAATAAAGCCATTAAGGAAAGCACATTTGACATCCATTTGAAATATTTTGAAACCCTTATGGGCAGCATAGGCAAGAAGCAACCTAATTGCTTCCATTCTAGCTACCGGAGAAAAAGACTCATCAAAATCTATTCTCTCTTCTTGATCGTAACCTTGGGCCACTAATCTAGCCTTGTTACGAACAACTTGTCCATCCTCACCAAGTTTATTTTTAAACACCCACTTAGTACCCGTAACTTTCTTACCATCCGGATGAGGTACTAATGTCCAAACCTCATTTTTGTCAAATTGAGCGAGTTCCTCTTGCATGGCCTTGACCCATGATGGATCTTCAAGAGCTTCCTTCACATTATTGGGATCCATTTGTGACAAAAATGAAAAGTTGCTTGGTTCGGATTGTCTTTTGGTTGAGGATCTTGTTGTCACTCCTTGGGAGGGATCACCAATTATGAAGTTATGAGGATAACCTCTCATAGACTTCCATTCTCTAGGCTTCCTTTGTGGTGTTGAGCTTTGATGAGTTTCTGTTAGTCTTACTGTTTCAGTTTCTCGTGCTATCTCAGGAGACAAAATAGAAATGTCTCCTCCAATCTGACAAGACAATTCTGGACTGGCAGATTCTTCAATTTGGGCAGACTTGGAATTTTCTTTGCTTGTTCCAGCTCCTTCACAATCCGAATCACTCTCTATCACAGTACTGGGAATTAAGTTAGAATCACAAAAAGTAACATGTATGGATTCCTCTATGGTTTTATGTTCTTTAAGGTAAATTCTATAGGCTTTGCTAGTGGTGGAATATCCAACAAACATTCTTTCATAAGATTTTGGATCAAACTTACCAAGATTTTCTTTGTTGTTAAGCACAAAACATTTGCATCCAAAAACATGAAAGTACTTAAGATTTGGAGAGGTTCCTTTCCATAGCTCATAAGGAGTTCTTTTCAACCCTTTTCTAATTATTGTCCTATTCAAAATATAACATGCTGTATTTACAGCTTCAGCCCATAGAAATTTAGGAACTTCATTCTCACATAACATAGCCCTAGTCATTTCTTGAAGGCTTCTATCCCTTCTTTCAACAACCCCATTTTGTTGAGGTGTTCTAGGGCATGAAAAATTATGAGAAATTCCAAAGTCATCACAGAATTTTTCAAAGTCTTAGTTTTCAAATTCTTTTCCGTGATCACTTCTCAAATGAGCTACTTTTAAATCTTTTTCATTTTGAATTTTCTTGCAAAGGGTTGAGAAAGCATGGAAAGCATCATTTTTATGAGCAAGAAAAAGTACCCAACCAAATCTAGAGTAATCATCTACTACTACCAAACCATAGTATTTACCTCCTAGACTTTGTATTCTAGTTGGACCAAAAAGATCAATGTGTAACATCTCTAATGGCCTTTTGGTTGAAAATCCATCTTTTGGTTTAAAAGAGGATTTGACTTGTTTGCCTAATTGACAAGCATCACAAGTAAGATCCTTATCAAATTTAATTTTAGGAATTCCTCTAACCAGATTTTTCTTCACTAGCTTAGAAATTTGGTACATGCTAGCATGACCCAACTTTCTATGCCATAGCCATTTTTCAGATTTAAGAGATGTAAAACATGTTACATTTTGTTCTTTCAAGTCCTCAAGAGTTAATCCATACACATTGTTGCATCTCTTAGCTTCAAAAAGAATATCCCCAGTTTTTTCACAAACAACCAAGCATACAAATTTTTTAAAAATTACTTCAAATCCTAAATCACACAATTGACTTACACTAAGTAAATTATGTTTCAAACCATTGACAAGAAGAACATCATTTATACAAGATGAAAAGTTTTTACCAACTTTTCCAATAGCCACTATCTTTCCTTTTCTATCATTACCGAAAGTGACAAGTCCTCCATCATATTCATCAAGTTTTTTGAAGAAGGTTGTCTTTCCGGTCATATGCCTAGAGCATCCGCTGTCCATGTACCACATATTTTCCTTCTTCTTGGATGCTAGGCATACCTACAAAGTAAGCTCAAGTGACCTTAGGTATCCAAATTTTCTTGGATCCTTTCACGTTAAACCATCTCTTATGTCCCAAATCATTGTAATAAAAAACAACCTTGTAAACTTTATCACCAATCATTCTTTCACCAAAGAAACATTGAACGGGAAAATGACCACTTCGGTTACACAATCTACAAAACCTTGGAGTTGCTGTTTTGTTAAAGTAGGTGGGATCTTGAAACCTTGTGTCATTAGATGAAGAAGCTTTATCTTTAAAAGAAGGTTTCCTATCAGATCTATAAAACCCCAAACCAGCTTTATCAAAGAGTAGTTTTTGACTAGCCAAAATTTGATTTAGATTTTCAGAACTTTGAGTAAATTTGGCTAAGTCATTTTCAAGACTTTTGACCCTTTTTAGCAACTCTTCATTTTCCTTAAAACAGTTTACATATGCAACTACAGAGTGATCACTTTCACAGCTTCTAAGTTGAGCTTTCAATTGCTTATTTTCTTCCACAAGATCACAAGCAGTTTTGGCCTCCCTTAACTTTTCTTTGAGAAAATCATTTTTAGCTTTAAGAATGAAAATTTGTTGTTCAAGATCTTGATTATCAGTCAGAAAACATCTTATTTTTTCATAAAGGTGATCTATCATAAGATGAAGGTCTTCAGTGTCAGGGTTTTGAAAAAATACCTGATCTATATGATTTGCCATGAGGCAAGGCTGTGACTTGGTCTCAGATTCTTCATCACTATCTGAGTCATTTTCCAAGTCTTCCCATGATGCCATCAGACCCTTCTTCTTTCCTTCTTTTTTCTTCTCCTCCCTTTTTAACTTAGGACAATCAGATTTGTAATGCCCCATTTCCTTGCAGTTGAAACAAGTCACTTTGCTAAGGTCTTTCTTCATTTTCCTTGAGCTGCCGCCTTTGCCTTTGAACTTTACCATTTTCCTGAATTTTTTGGCAAACAACACAAATTCATTTTCAGAGGAGTTATTACTGGATTCATCATCCAGAGGGTTAGTTACAGAAGAAAATACAATTCCTTTCTTTTTTGACTCTTTTTTCAAATATGTGTTTTCAAAAGCAAGAAGGTTTCCTCTCAAATCATCAAGTGTCATGGAATCAAGATTACTGCTCTAAAAAATAATTAAAGCTTTTGTTTTCCACTCTTTAGTGAGACATCTCAGCACTCTTCTCACAAGCACAGAATCAGAATGTGTTACTCCCATAGCATCCAAGCCAACAGTGATGGTGTTGAACCGTTCGAATAGTTCATCAATGGATTCTCCTTCCTTTATTGTAAACATTTCATATTCTCTATTTAACATGTCTATCCGAGTCTTCTTTACAATGGTGGTTCCTTCATGAGTGATATGTAATTTATCCCAGATTTCCTTTGCCGTTGTGCATCGTGATATCCGTCGGTACTTCTCGAAGCTGATAGCACAGTTGAGTAGATTTATGGCCTTGGCATTTAGCTCTACTTTCTTCTTATCTTCTTCGGTCCAACTTGCTTCTGGTTTAAGAGTGACTACTCCTTTAGCACTTGTGTTAGTAGGAAACTGTAGTCCTTCTAGGATGATCTTCCAAAGCCTGTAGTCTACTGCTTGCACGAAGATCTTCATTCTCTCCTTCCAATAGGTATAGTTTTTCCCATTGAAAAGAGGCGGTCTGTTGCTTGACTGCCCTTCTGTGAGATTATACGATACCAGATTTGAGCCATTGCTTTCTGCCATGAGGATCTTTTCTCCAAGCTGCAAAGCTTGATCTTTTTGAGACCAAGCTCTGATACCAATTGATGGTTTCAGTGGCTAAGAGAAGAGGGGTTGAATCTTAGCCCCCTTTTTCTTGATTACACTTTCTAGTCTTTGAGGAGACTTTTCTGTTTTTGTCTCGTCCCAAGCCACGAGACTTTTTACTTTTGTCTCGTCACTTGGCACGAGATTTTTTTATTTTAGCTCCTGTGCAGTAGAAACAGAAATGAAGAACTAGAGAGAGAAGATTACACCTAGATATATCTTGGTTCAGCTGCTAAGTGCAATGCAACCTACATCCAGTCTCCATCACAACAATTATGGAATTTCACTATAATCATCCAGATTACAAATTGTAAAGTGCTAACCCAACTTACAAGGGGATTCCCACAGAATCATGAAACACAACATAGATGAACAAAGGAACTCTAAGACATTTATGGCTTTTTCTTTTAATTTTGCACTCTCTGTCTTTTTCCGCTCTATGGCTTTTTCTTACAAACCTCACTGTTTGCTTTTTTCTATGAGACTCGAGACATGACAAAATTAAACAGAAAAATACTAAACAGAATACATTGAAGGAGAAAAAAATCTGTAAGCTTAGGTAGCTCTGAGACTTCTGTGCCTTGCACTCTCAATGCTTACTTCTAACTCCTTGCTTCAAACCATGGCTGTTCACCCTTTTTATAGAAGAGTGAAGCCTCCACAGTTGAAACCAAACAAACCAAGCTTAACTTCTTCTCCATCAAAACAGAACCGGTTCGGCCACAGAGAGAGAAGAGGTAACTCATGCAAAACCCAACATGCAAATACCTCTTAGTTCTTCCTTGGTCATCACTCTTCATCAATCCGAGCGCTCCATCCTTGGCTTGCTCTCCAAGATGGATTTCTGGCCCTTGATGCTTCATGATGATGATGGCTTCATCTGCTCCAATCTCTGCCTCTTCCATCACTTCGCCACTCTAGCTACTTCCTGTGGTGGTTGAGCAGAATCAGAGACAAGCCATGCCTCCAAAGATCTCTTACTTGCTGGCCGAATCTTCTTCTTTCTTTTTGGATATGAAGAGCTCGAGATTACTTCACCAAATCTTACCACTTTTGGTAAAAATCTCAGCCACAACATACTTTTATTTTCTTATGTTTTCTTGCCATCATTGTGATGGTCTTTAGGCGTGCTTCTTCTTCTCTTTTTTTTCGGTGTGTAGCCATAACCTCCATGCTTTCTTTGTGTTGATATGACCGAAGGTGAGAAAGAGAGATGAGAGAGAAGAAAGAAAAAGGCTTCCAAATGAAAAAAGAAAGGAATTAAAATCAATTATGTTCAATTAAAAATCCACTTCCTTTTCTTTTCTGCCTTGTAACGTGTAGCTCACATTTAATGGCCATCAAATCACATTTGCATTTTCTCTCTCATATTACCAAGGCAATTAAGGCTATTTCATAAAAATTTGAATTCCAACTAAAGAGAAAGAGAGGTAACGGAACAAAGCATGCAGATTTGCTTTCTCTTTTCATCCAAGCCTTAATGGACTTGGTACAGCAATTATTTTGGGCTTGTTTAACATAATTCTGGTTCAATTAACACATCATAAATTCAGCTACATATATTAAACCATTTTCGTACCAAAGCTGAATTTTAACTTCACATTGGGCTTATAAATTTTTCTTTTAGCCCAATATACATATCCTGTAAAATAACAAAATTATTAATCAGCAAATATAGCTTTGAAGATTAAATTGATAATTTTGTAATTAATTATTTTAATAATATTTGATCATCATCAAATTAGTTTAGAATTTTTCAAACTCATCAATTTCGTTTCAACATTATATAATATATATAACCCCCTTGTTTTCTAAAAAAAATTACTACTAATGTATGTATACATTATTATAATAAGGTGAATTCTACTATGTAGATGATTGTTGACTTCTATAGGTATAAAATTGTAGTGGCAAATATAAATGAAGACATCTGTTTCAAGAGGAGATAGAATCTGAATTTTAGCAGAAAACTTGCAGAAGAGATTTAGTGGTATTCACGTGAGGAGTAGAGGAGATTAATGCTTTGGTTTGATAATTATATTTTATTTGTTCAAATGTTCAAGTTGTGGCAATCTCCTTTTATCCATAACTCCAAAGTTATTTTTTTTTAAATTAAAGTCTATGCACATTGGATCAGATATTGAATAACTCTATATTTAACTTTTTTTGATGTTATTTTCTTTTTTAAGCAAGTACAGAATAAAGTTTGGCGTCATTGATGATTCTGACTGTGCATGTTTTGTAATTGACAAGGAGGCAAAACAAATTTTGGGAAAGAGCTGTGTTGAGATACTTGATCCACTCTTACCGGTAAGATCTAACCAATATTTATTTCTAAAAATATTAGTAAAGATGTTTTTAATGGTAATTTTTATATTATTTATTATTAATATATTATGTAATACCTGCAGAAAGGAGATCTATCAGATACACTTACACTCTTACTTATCCTAATTGATAAGACCTTTATCTTCATCGTTGAAGTTCAAATACCTAATAATCCACATATTTCACCTTCTTATAAAGTTAAGAAGATGATTGATGATGTGGACCTCATAAATAAATTCAAAGAGGCTCACCTTATTCAAATTATGAGTATAATTATAAGTGTACTTTCTATTAAAAATCAATTTATTTTTTGCTTCCTTGATCATTAGTAGTATTTAATTTATAAGTAATAATTAATAATTAATTATAATTTTAGGATGTTGACTACACGGGTGGTTTGCTTCCAATTTCAAAGGCATCCTCAATCATTGAAGGGAAGAAAGTAGAAGGTGCTAAGGTATTTGTTCAAAAAATAAATTTTTTATTTGTTTATTCTCTCAAAATTAGATCTTAATTTTATTCAAAAAATATTAGTGAAATAAAAACAAAAGTTAAAAAGAAGTCTTTAATTTAAGGTGGTATTTTGTACCGAATTTGTTGCTTGAATTCTTCAATAAAGTTGTGGCCAATGATGAATCCGAATTGTTGGAAAATACTATTACACCAACTAAGCGACTATCCTCAGAGTCAGAAGATTCGAAGGTGGAAGGAGATACCTCAACTTGCAAGAAGATCAAAATTGAGAATGAAACTTGAGAATTTGAATGCACATGTTTTAGAATCCCTTTTAGAGTCTATCTAATAGAATAATGCCAAAGCATATGTTTGTTTTGGTAGAAATATTGTCTTTTATTGAGTTGTTATTTTTGTTTTGGTTCTTTTTTATTTTTATGTTTGGAATTTAGAATATTTTTAAATATAAATTGAAGTTATTTGGTTATTACTTGTGGTTTTATTTTTAATTTGATTCTCACCGTTGATATTCTGATAATTTCTAATTTAATATTTAATGTCATAAAGTTATAAATTTTTTCTTTGAATTATTATTAATACAATTAAGTTAGTTATTAATTCTTAATGTGTACTTATTTTAAAAATAAATCTAATTATAATTTTTAATTAAAGTACTATGTTTAGAATTTTAAATTTAAATTCAAATATACTTTTTTTTGAATTTTTAAGTAAGCAACTGGGTTTGAGAATATTTTTTAAAAATTTATATAATTTATAAGCTACTATGCTAATTACAAAGAATTATAATAAAGTAAATAGAATTACCAGTCTTATTAAGATGTGAGGTTATTTGTATTATTTAAAAACATTAATTTGACATTCTTCTATATTTAATTCTGTTTCTAATGTTGTTTCGACAAAATTAACTTAATTGTGTATTTTAAAAAAATTTAAATGTTTTTTCTACATTTACGTAATTTATAAGGTAATTAATTTTTAGATTATAGTTAATTTTATTTATTTTTATCAGCAAATAATAAAGTTAATAATATTTATGATAAAACTAAAAAAAATCAATTTTAAATTAATAAATTTCTATATTCCTAATGGACAACAAACGTTTAATTAGAAAATTTTATTTAAAAATTTTAAATTTACACTAGCTAATTAAGAAATTCTATTTAAAAATTTGAAATTTAAAATTCTAATACTAATTTCTAATTAAGTGACTTCTTAACCGATTTGATTTTTAAAAATTTTTATTTGTCACATTTATAAATTTTTTCTTTTTACTTTGTTTACATTATTATTATTTTTGTCTTATCTTAGCACAACAAGGTACTTTTATTTTTTTTTTCTCTTTTTACTTATGTTGTCTCAACATAAATGAGACATAAACATAGATATACAAAAATATATAAACATAAATTTTATTAGTCTTTTAATATAAAGTTTAATATAAAATTAATATGCTATTATTATAGTTATATATATTTTTATTTTTTTATGTCTCTCTCCTTATAATTCAAAAATATTATAAACTTTAAACTCTTCTATTTACATTTTACTCTAAATAAAAATAAAAACATATTCAGCACATTTATTATATAATAATAATATAATAATAATGATAATATTATACTAAACTCAAAAAATTTATGAATATAAAATATTATTTTTAATTTAACATATCAAATTTAAATATAAGCCTAACACTAGTTACAATAAAAGGCCCATCAAATCATACCGCCATAATTGGACACTTCCGTTCCCTTTATAGGCGCTCACCCATCGAAAAACACTTTCCTTCAAAGCCAAACTTTTCCCAATTCTAATTCTAACCCTAACCCTAATTAATCATTCTCCCCTTCTCCTTCAATCCTCCACCATCGATCTCCGATTCCAGCTCTGCAACCGCACGCGGAGTTGTTCGTGATTCTCTCATTCGAGAGTTTCGATTGCAGAGGCTCGTCCAAATCCGAGTTCTCAGTTTCGCCTCCTTCACGTTCTTCCCCGAGTTGGGTCGGTTGTCGAAGCGCGACCGTCGGAAATTGTTGCTGTTCTTCCTGCTATCGATTCGACGATTGCATCGCTTAGCTCCTAACTGTCGCTGTGTCGGTGCCACGGTGGTTTCTGTTTTCATAGAGGGCTTCGACGGAGATTCATCTCTTGGATCGGTCGTATTCGGAATACTCTGATTTGTGATGGTTTTCATTGAGAGCGGCTGCAACGGAATCTGAATCAGCGGAGATTCTGAATGCGTAACGGAATTTTGTAAAGAACTTCAAGATTCCGCGTTGATTTTTGCTGGCAGGAGAGAATTCTAGTAGTGTTCGTGCTCTAAGCCTCAGCCTCGGCCTTGTGGGTTCGATTTGATCGATCTTAACCCTAGTAATTTGCAAGTGGAGGACAAAAACAGAGAAAAGAAGAAAAAAGAAATAGAGCTTTGGATATAGCATTGTACTGTTTGTTTTGTTTTGATTTATTTAATATCAAGGGCCATTCTAGTTTTGGAATTTCATAGGCCCTTTTAATTCATTGTTTATGTTCGTTATCATTAATCTTAATTAATAGAAAGAATAAATATACCATGGCGGTGTATTATAAATTTAAGAGTGCAAGAGATTATGATTCAATTTCCATGGACGGTCTTTTCATCTCTGTTGGAACATTGAAAGAAAAAATATTTGAATCCAAGCATTTAGGCAGGGGTACTGATTTTGATCTCGTGGTAACCAACGCCCAGACCAACGAAGGTTGGTTCTGAGACTTTTTAATTAAAACTATTGTTATTCTCATTCCGATAGCTATTTGGGTGGCGATACCATGAGTTTGGGGGGTTAATTGTAAAATTAAAATTTGGAACTATTGCATTCTCTTTGCCTTTGAGAAGGGCTTTCGTGGTTAAACTCTCGGTGTTTATCATGTTCCTCTCAAAGGAAACTTTTTTTGCTAGTCTTGGCTTTCAGGAGTTCATGATGTTGAAGTTGAGTTTGATGTTTTATTTTCATGCACTGACAGTGTTGTTTTACACTGATGTCCAATAAAAATCAGGGAATTGTTGTGTTTTTATTGACAGTTAAATAGGCAATTCTCATTAATTCTATTGGTTAATAAATATATAAGATTACACCGTTAGTACATGAGAATCACTTTACGATGAAATTCTTGGCTTTTGTAGTGTGTTTTTTATTTGACTAACATTGGCCTCCACCTCTTCTATTGCAAAAATCAAACGAAAAGACAACGAGTTGAGAATTTGAGTTCCAGTGAGGTTGTAAGCTAGTTGTAGGAATTACAAGCGCCCAAACCTTGCAGGATTTGCAGCGTGGTAGTTAATATATATAATTGCCTTGATGAATTGCATATTCAGTGTTTTATAGCTGCTCTGTCTCTTTGGAATTTCAGAATATCTTGATGAAGCAATGCTGATTCCTAAAAATACCTCGGTGTTAATTCGTCGGGTTCCTGGTCCGCTACGTTTACCAATTGTTACTGAACTAGAGTATTATCTCTAACCTTTAATCTTATTACTGTTGTTGGTTTTTGGACTATTGTCATGCATCATGCATGTTGGTTCTTGAAATGGGCAGTCATGGGCTTGCTATTCTCATGTTGATACTTCACGTTGTAGTCACACAGTTTTCCCAAGAAACTACCCTTTTGATTTGTGAGAAAAATTCTGCGTTGAGTTGCTACTTTCCTTGGCTTTTGCAGGCAAAAAAAGGTGGAAAATACGGCTATGGAAGCCGAACCTGAAAGCAGCAGCTTACCAGCTGAAGATGCATCTGCTGTAAAATATGTAAGTCCCTTTTTGCTTTCCATGTGTTTTATTTAATAAACAATTCCACTTCATTCCTATTTTATTTACCTTCTCATAACATGACAGCCAGAAGATTCAGATTGGGATGAATTTGGAAATGATTTGTATGCGATTCCTGATGTACCACCCATTCAATCAAGCAACTTAATTCCTGAAGCTCCTCCAACCAACAAAGCTGATGAAGAAAGTAAGATAAAGGCTTTGATTGATACTCCTGCCTTGGATTGGCAACGGTGAGTAAACTATCCACTTTCCTTCAGTTGTCTTTCTTTATTCTTGGAATCAGCATAAAAAGGGATGATGACTGTAAATATGAATATGAATTACTAATAAGTAACTTCGTATTCTTTTTCACCTGCAATAATATGGTCAATAATCTCTGGTGGAAGGGATTGCTCATTCTGGAATCAGCACCTGTACTAGAGGAGCAGTTGTTTCTTATTTACCATCATTCCTGTACAAGGATTTCTGCAGAAAATTTCATTTCACATACCAAATGTGCTTTGTTTTGGTGAAATCATTGTCACTCTAGACTTGGCCATATCTAAAGTTTCCTTTTGGCATGCAGTCCAGGATCGGACTTTGGTGCTGGTAGAGGTTTTGGAAGAGGTATGGGTGGACGGATGGGGGGTGGTCGTGGTTTTGGTGAGTCTCCTTTTCCTATTCTATACAAGTTTGAGTCACTGCCCGCTTTGAATACAGATTTTGATATTACCGTTTAATGCTTATTCACTTACTGAGCAGGGCTGGAGCGGAAAACACCTCCCCAAGGCTATGTATGTCACAGGTGCAAGGTTCCTGGTATATCCTAGACTCTTATTATTATCAGGGAGAAAAAGGGGATCTAAATCTGCTTAAATTGCTGGATGGCATTGTCGGTTATGCTTAGCTTACTTATTAAACTTTTTTTGTAGGCCATTTTATTCAGCACTGCCCTACAAACGGTGATCCAAATTATGACATCAAGAGAGTTAAACAACCTACTGGTATTCCGAGATCCATGCTGATGGTGAACCCACAAGGTTCCTATGCTCTACCAAATGGTTCAGTAGCTGTATTGAAGCCAAATGAGTGAGTACATGTTGGTTCCTTGTCTCCATTCTGTCATATGTAGGACTAATATTGTATTTCTCACCTAATCCTGCTAAACAGGGCTGCTTTTGAGAAAGAAATAGAAGGTTTACCTTCCACGACTCGTTCTGTTGGGGATCTACCACCTGAGCTTCACTGCCCCTTGTGCAATGATGTGATGAAAGATGCTATGCTGACAAGCAAGTGCTGTTTTAAAAGCTTTTGTGACAAATGTATGTTTCTTTGTCTTCCTGAAGAAGTCCTGGTTCTTAGAATTTGAGTAAATACTTACGTTTTTAAGCTTGTAATTCTTCATTAAGCAAGTAAAGAATGCTTTAGATGATATAATCTCTCCTCATCATTTCTTCCCGATGTACAAACATCTCAGATGAAGTTTTGTAAATATCATTCTGAAAATTCTTTTCAGGTATTAGGGACTATATTATCTCCAAGTCCATGTGCATATGTGGTGCAACAAATATTCTTGCAGATGATCTTTTACCAAATAAGACCCTAAGAGATACTATTAATCGTATATTGGAGTCAGGCAATAGCAGTGCTGAAAACGCTGGGAGCACCTTTCAAGTTCAAGGTTATTGAAACAAATTATCATGTGACTCTTACGTGGACTTTATTTGGTTAAAAATTTATTGAAACTAACATGCAAATTGCAATTGTTTTCACCTCCTTTCCAGATATGGAGTCTGCTCGTTGTCCACAACTGAAGCTTCCATCTCCAACCTCATCGGCTGCATCTAAGGGAGAACCAAAGGTTTCACTTGTTCATGAAGGAATGACAAATGTACCGGAAACTGTTGATGATAAAAAATCAGTTTCTGCTCCAGCTCCATTGCAAACATCAGAGCAAGTGAAGCCCAGAATGCCTGATGTAAGTGAAGCTACACATGGGTCGACGAGTGTAAAGGAACCAGCCTCACAAGGGAGTGCACAGTTGGTTGATGAGGAAGTCCAGCAAAACATGGTTCCTGCTGAAGCAGGTAATGTAGATTGCTCATGTCATCGTGTGTAAGACATGTAATAATTTATTTTCTTTGATGACAATCTTATTTGTAGTTTCAACTTTCAACTTTGCAGGAAAGAAGAAAAAAAGGAAGAAAGTCTGTTTGCCTGCAAATGGTAAATCTACTCTCCTGCATTCGAATCTATATATTTATGTTCAAATCTGGACATGTATCTCTAACTTTTCCTTTATATTAAACTTTGCAAACTGGATTGCTGCTTGAACATTCGGGAGAGAGGTCTTTTTTTTTTTTTACCTCTATTTATGTTATTTGTAACAATGTCAAATTATTTTTATCTCTTGCAGATTTTCAGTGGAAAACCCCACACGACCTTGGGGCTGAGAGCTACATGATGCCAATGGGCCCAGCACCTGGTTACAATTCATACTGGAATGGCATGCAACCTTGTATGGAAGGATTTATGGGACCATATGGTGGCCCGATGCAAATGATGGGTTATGGCCTGGGCCCCTTGGACATGCCATTTGCAGGTGGTCTGCCTCATGATCCATTTGGCATGCAGCGCTACATGATGCCTGTTGTTCCACCTCATAGGTATGCACCTTTTTTTATTATCAAAATTTGTCTTGCATATTTAGATAATTACTATTTTAGAAAGCTAAATTATTGTTTAGGGATCTTGCTGCTGAGTATGGCATGGGGATGAATGTTCCACCTCCAGTTATGAGTAGAGAGGAGTTTGAAGCTCAGAAAGCTGATCGTTGGAGAAGGCGTGAAAATGAGAAACGGATTGATAGGTAAATATTCACTGTTCAACTTTTTATTCGTGTAATTTTTGAAAAAATCAACCATTGGATTAGAAACTTATATATTATAGATCATCTTAAAAATATTTTGTCAATCTAAAATCATTTGTTATATCTTTTATGCACTTGAAAATAACGTAATATGTTTGTTCAAAATATACATAGATAAAGAGGTCTTCTATTACATGTTTGTTAATGTTTGATTTTGGTAAAATGTGTTATAGATGATCTTTATTATTTGTTAGTGTGATCCAATAGTTGGATCGAAAAATATATATCCTATAAATAGTTATGAGCGCCACCCAATTTTATGTGGGTTATTTTCGAGGTATTTCTGTTTTGTTTATCATTGTTAATGAGTTTGTTTCTTTAATGAAATAGGGATTTCTCCAAAGATCGAGATTTTGGTAGGGAAGCGAGCAGTATTGGGGATGTTCCTATGAAATCAGAAACTGTATGTGCTTTTTGTTCTCTTATTTTGCCTTTATTTATCTGTGGACTTGTATGCATCATTTACCTTTCTAGGTTTTTCCCACTAAATTTTGGTAGAAACTTGAACCTTGAGCTTGAACAGTAATTGCTTTAGATGATGCCATTCACTGTTTTGGCTTCTTAAATGATGATAGTAGTCTTTAGCAGTTAGTCTTGCTTGTTTTACAGAGTTCTATTCTTGTTGGTCATAAATGGTTGAGGGAGCAGTGCCCTCTCAGAACCATATATCTCTAATCAACAGCCACTGGTTGGTTTAAAGTTGACTAAAAGGGAATTGGTATAACTAGATTAGAGTTGCATTGCTGCACTTGGATGGTAACAGTAATGTGATTAAATTTATATGCTCTCTCTGGGTTCAGAGTCTCTTTAGCAATCATTTATGGACTATTGTTTTTCGATATTCTGACCCATGATACGTTTAGATTTATGCCTTTTATCCTGGTTGTAAGGGTTCTGTTCATAATTGTTGTCCACTAATGAGGGCAGGGTGTAGTGATTAAAATTTAACATTCCTAATTTTTGTCTATATGGTTTTAATAACTAATACATGTCTGTACTGCATTATTTATTTTTCGAATGTAAAACAAACTTGAGTCAGTATATTGTTGGTCTGTTTTGTGGAAGTTAAATTTTTTATTTGTCATTCTTGTCATGTCATAGATCTGCCTTTTGAGAGGTAAACTTCTAGTCTATATTAGTTGTAACAAGGGTAACAAGGATGAGTGTGCCACCTTGTGCGCCAAACAAAAACAAACACAAACTGCTCAAACTATGTGTCCTAAAATGATGTGTTTTGAGCGAAGAAGAATATCATGTGCGTTGAAACTAGTGTGTTACTCATGTTTCACTTGCTTGATTCCTTTAAGTTCCAAGATGGAGTTAGTTAATATAAGCTATGTTAGAATGAATAATTCTAACCTATAGCTGCATGAAATGTACAAAATGTGTAGCAATGCTGGCAAAGATCGATTTTTGAATTACTAGAATGCACAATAGTGCTTTTAAAATGTTTAAACCTTGTGCGCATGAAGAGTGGCTTTTGGAAAATGAATATGAAAGGGAGCTTTTAATTGTCCTCTAAGTCGCTCTTAGGCTATCTTAATTGAATTTATTTGGGTGACCATATTTCTGTCCTGTGTTAGTGTTCCTTAATATATAGAAAGAAAACGTGATTGGTGTGGCTATGTTGCTTACATATTATTATTTATAATATTATTGTCATTGGAAATTATCATGGAATATTGTGGTTTCAAGAGGAAGGTCAAAAAATAATAATAATAATTAAAAAAACTAAAACCGTACATGTTTCAAACAATAATTTTTGTTCTTTTTTTCAATGCAGAAGTCACTTCCAGCACCTCCAAGTAGTGAGTACCACCGTCCCCAACCCCATCGTCACCGTGCGGAACGTGTGTCACCTGATCGGTCTTCACGTGAGGTGGAGCCTCCACGTCCTATCAAGAGGAAAGCTGACTACCACGTGGATTGGGATCGGGAATGTGAACGCAACCATGATCATGATCGTGACCAGAGGGACCACCATGATCGAGAAAGAGGCCATCACCACCATCGCCACCACCGGTCAGAATCCTCTTCCCGGATGTCATCTGAACCAGTGACCAAAACCTCCTCAACTGCACCATCATCATGCCGCAAGCAGAAGGACAGTGTTTTCTCCCGCATAAGCTTCTCCGCTGAGGAAGAAATGACCAAGAAGAGGAAGATATCTGCCTTTCACACAACTGAAGCTGCTTCAGCTGGTCCCCTGCCACATCTTCAGCACATCTCAAGGCAGCATCGAAAGCCTACTATGAAGGCAGGAAGAGCAGCACGATTTCTGAATACGAGTCCAGTGATGATGAGCGGCATTTCAAACGGAGGCCATCAAGGCACTTGTATACGATGAATAGTAATAAAATTCTAAGTCACAATAATTTTGATGGCAATGCCGAAAAAATTATTGTGCAGTTAGTGTTTGCTGTTTTATTGCATATGATATGGTAGGTGAAAATAAAAAGCAAATGTAAAATGTGTATCAATGTATATTTTGTTACTATTTTTTTTTTTTTTTACTTTTATTAGAACTCCATCTTTTCATGTGCCATTTTGAGCCATCAGTGAATTTATTCTCAATTTTGGTCATAAAATTTGTGGATACTACTTTCAATCAAGTGTTAGAAAAAAATAAAGAATTTGTTTATGGCGAGAAAGTATAAATTAGTTCTTTAAGGATCAAAGAGAATATGCTATTTTTGTGGTTATGATGATTTTTCTATACTAATTTTTAATATTATGTAGATGGTCTTTAAATTGATAAAATCAATTTATAATGAGTGAATTGAAAGATAGCCCAATTAGACTAATAATTATAAGTATAAATTTAATAAAAAAATATGAATTTGTTTGTGATAGATACGTGTTTAATAAAATAATTTATTATATATATATAAAAGTAAATATCAATTCTAAATAAATAAATCAGTTATCTCTATTTTTTATATTGATAAAAAGAAAAGAAAATTGGTATTAATTTATTTACTTTATTTTGTTTCATTGCTACCAAAAAAATATATAATTAATTTATATCTTTTAACAAAATTATCACCGCGCAAAAGTAAATATCAAATTTAAAATTGTTATTTACAAACTATGTAATTTGTATATATTTAAATTGATTAGTAGATAAATATTGGTAACTACATATATAATGAATAATACAATTATTAATAATACGATGATATTATTTAATTTATTATTCATATAATTATATTAATTAAGTAAACATAGTCAATCTTTTAATTGTCTTTTATATATTTAAAATAAAAAATTTCAATCTTTCTTTGATCTTAAATTAATATAGTAATTAAAGACAAAGAGGTTACACATATATTGATTACGGTCTAATTTTAATTCTTTTAAAATTAATAAAAAAAATATATTAGTAAAACTTACACTCTTAATATAAAATTTGTATTTCTATAAAAATATATATACATAGGATAAAAAATAAAGATTTAAATTTAAAATCTCCTCTTTTTACATACAAATATTTAGTGCCATCAAATTAGTAATTTTTTTTTTGTAACTTAAATAAGTTAAACAGTTAGTAATTTAATTTGTTAATCATAAATAAATAATATTTGATATTATAAAATATAAAAAATAAAAAATGTCCTTTTACCTATAAAATTGTTTAATTGTATTACAAATTAAAATTTGATTTTTAATTTTAAAATATTGAAACTCCAGATTTTTTTTAAAAAGTAAATATTTAGCAGTTATTAAAAAATCCTAAAAAAAACATGTTTTGTTGTGGGACCATTTAATATTTCAAACGTTCTGGGATAATTTTTTTATTTTAGACATTTTTTTAAATAAATAATTTATTTATTGATATATATTTTTAAAAATATTTATATTTTTTATTATTTATATCATTATCATTTCTAATGAGATAAATAATAAAAAATAAAAAATATTATACGATCAAATTATTTTTATAACCAAATTCAATTAAGTATTTTTTTATATGTCTTTTCTTTCTTCTCTATTAGACCAATTAATTTCACTTAAAATAATAAAATTTATATTACATCAATTTAAATTTATTTTTCCATCCATTCCAATTTAAATTATTTTAATAAATAAATAAGTAAATAAATTATTGATATATAATTCTTAAAATATTTTAAATTAAGATATGTGTATTAATAAAAGAAAAAATGTAAATATTTCAAAAAAATATCTAAACAAATAATTACTTTAATTAATTTATTAAAAAAAATTCTTATTAACAAAAATTCTTATTAGAAAAGGGTATTTTTACAATTTTTTTGCCAAAATCCAACTTCCCCAACCTAATTTACAAGAGAATAAAGATGAAAATTGAGTGTTTTTGATTATATTTATTTTGTTTTAGAGACAATATTTATAATTATGTTTTTGATTATGTTTATTTTGCTTTGGGAACAATATTTATAATTATGTTTTGGATGAAAACTTGGTTTATATTTATATTTATTAGATATTTAAAATTACAAAGACTTTAATGTTTGTGAATATAAAAATTATAATTTGTTTATACTTTTAGAAATTATAATAGTTAAAAATAAAAAATAGGAGAGATTTTTTATGCATATATATATATATATATATTATTTAATAGTTAAAAGTAAAAAAAAAAAAAGAGGATATTTGGCGGGCTATGCCCGCCGTTAGGCGGAGAGGGTTAGGATTTTGGGACCGTCTCACTAGGCGGGGCGGGGCGGGCTTCCCCGCTTGCCACCCTATATATATATATATATTAGGGGTGGCAATGCGGGCCGGCTCGCCCCAACCAGCCCCGCATCACCTAGGCCCGCACCTTAAGCGGGACGGGCCAGCGCGCCCCGCCAACTAAAGTGGGTACAAAATGCTAGTCGTTCAACTTTTTTTTTTTAAATAAAATTAATTAAAATTAACTAAAAAATAATAATTAAACAATTAATTACAAATAAAAAATAATCAAATTATAATATAATTTTTTATTATTTTTTTAAAAATTTTTAACTTCAATAAAATTATTTAAAATAATATTTATCAATAGAACCATCTTTATTTTAAAAAATAAGTCACATAATTTGAACATATATACGAAATTGTAAAATAAAATAAATAAAGTCACATAATTAGAACATATATACATAATTTAGCGAATTTTTTTAATTTGACCGATTTCAAATTCTAACCCAACCCACATTTTTTAGCGAGTTCGGTGGTCGGCCCGACGAATTCGACCCGTTTTACCATCCCTAATATATATATATATATATATATATATATATATATATATATATATATATAAGAAGATTATCACATATTTTATTATATAAAGATAAAAAATTTTTGTTTTAAAAAATAAAAAATATAAATACAAAAAATATAAGTTTTTTTATCCATTAAGATTAATTATTATATACAAATTTTTTTTATAATATTAAAATAATATTTTAAACTACAACATAAAAATATAAAATAAATAAATTTTATTTTATATTACTTAACAAATAATTAGTTTATTATATTTAAAATTTATTAACTAATTACTTTGTTAAATATATTATTATATAATATATTTTTTTATCAAAATATTTGTAAAAGTAAAATTTATTTTAAACGTTATATATAATACATAAAAATATTAACTTTTTTATTTAGGTATGTATTTAAAATTATATTATTTATTCTGTTTTTCTAAAAAAATAAAAAAATAAAAAAATAATATTTTCATGTATTATATATAATATTTTAAATAAATTATTTTTAAAAATATTTTTATAAAAAATTATATTATATAATAATATTTTTAATAAAAATAGTTAGTTAATAAATTTTGAATATAATAATCTAATTATTTATCAAGTAATATAAAATAAATTTTAATGATTTTATAGTTTTATGTTACTGTTTAAAATATTATTTTAATATAATCTTTTAATATTATGAAAAAGTTTTGCATAATAATTAATTTTATTATATAAAAAATACTCATATATTTTATATTTAATTATTTAAGAATAAAAGATTTTGTTGCCGTTTAAAGTATTGTGTATTAAAGTATTACCATTTAAAGCATTTATTTATGTACTAGGATATTCTATATTTATTAGAGTCCATCAATGCTCTTGTTTTATATTAGCCTTTAATTTTCATCTAATAAAATCTAATGACCTTTATAAATGTGGCTCATTTAATAAGCATATAATAGTTGAGCTCTTTTAGACATACCCTTTTTGTGGCTATGATGATTTTTCTATACTAATTTTTAATATTATGTAGATGGTCTCTAAATTGATAAAATCAATTTATAATGAGTGAATTGAAAGATAGTCCAATTAGACTAATAATTATAAGTATAAATTTAATAAAAAAATATGAATTTGTTTGTGATAGATACGTGTTTAATAAAATAATTTATTATATATATATAAAAGTAAATATCAATTCTAAATAAATAAATCAGTTATCTCTTAATTTTTTATATTGATAAAAAGAAAAGAAAAATGGTATTAATTTATTTACTTTATTTTGTTTTATTGCTACCAAAAAAATATATAATTAATTCATATCTTTTAACAAAATTATCACCGTGCAAAAGTAAATATCAAATTTAAAATTGTTATTTACAAACTATGTAATTTGTATATATTTAAATTGATTAGTAGATAAATATTGGTAACTACATATATAATGAATAATACAATTATTAATAATACGATGATATTATTTAATTTATTATTCATATAATTCTATTAATTAAGTAAACATAGTCAATCTTTTAATTGTCTTTTATATATTTAAAATAAAAAATTTCAATCTTTCTTTGATCTTAAATTAATATAGTAATTAAAGACAAAGAGGTTACACATATATTGATTACGGTCTAATTTTAATTCTTTTAAAATTAATAATAAAAATAATATATTAGCAAAACTTACACTCTTAATATAAAATTTGTATTTCTATAAAAATACATATACATATGATAAAAAATAAAGATTTAAATTTAAAATCTCCTTTTTTACATACAAATATTTAGTGCCATCAAATTAGTAATTTAACTTTTTTTGTAACTTAAATAAGTTAAACAGTTAGTAATTTAATTTGTTAATCATAAATAAATAATATTTGATGTTATAAAATATAAAAAAATAAAAAATGTCCTTTTACCTATAAAATTGTTTAATTGTATTACAAATTAAAATTTGATTTTTTATTTTAAAATATTGAAACTCCAGATTTTTTTTTTAAAAAGTAAATATTTTTTACATTAAACATAAAAATACCAAAATATTTTTTATATAATAATTTTAAAATTGGTTTTGTCTTGGATAGAAAAAGTAGAGACTGAATCTTTATAAACTAACGTTTCAAATTTCATATTAGTGCCTTATATGAGTTCATACCATAAATATAGTAACTGAAAATTTGGTCCTATATGTATGATGAATTTCAAGTAGGTGATGTTATATTTAGCCTAATTTAATATCATAGATGAATGAAACTTTGTTTAAATTAAAACGAATTGAAAAATTTGTAAAGAATGATCACCATAAATATTTTTATAAAATATAAAATTTTTTGCTATAAGAATTTTTTTATAACTATTGTACTTATTTGTATAAAGTTTAAAAATTTGTATTGCATTTGTTACATTTTGCAACGGATACAACTAGAATAACAAATAAGATTGAAAATAACGAGTACAAGAAAAATTTTTGAACTTTATAAACAAATTAATAAATGTTTATTTGTAATTATTATTTTAATTTTATTGATAATCAAGATTCTGTTGTGTATTTATAATTGTTATAAATATTTTTATAAAATTTAAAAGTTTTTATTGTACTGTAGTAATAGTTACAACTAATAATGAGTAATCTAAATTCTAAATTTTTTTATTCAATCATGTAAATTTAATGAATTTTTTAAAATAAAATTAGTTGAAAAATTAAAAAGATTAACATTTGAAATTTAAATATGTAAACCCCGATAAAAGCAAATAATTAGTCAATAAATCGAATTTTTAATAGAAAAATTAAAAATGCAAAACTAATATTAAAATAGGATAGAGCTTGTCAAAACGAGAATTTTGATATCAATTTCAAAAATTTAGCCCAAAATTGGATTGAAAAGGTCGAACCAGTTGAACCGGAATCTAAACCGAATCCGTAGGTCCAACCGGACCCAAACACTTAAAAGAAACAGCAGCTCTTTTCCTCCTCATTAGTTGCTGCAATGCCATAACAGAAAGGGAGAGGAGGAGAGCTCCTTAACCCTAATCAAATATTCCAACCACCATATCTTCCTCGTTTGAGCTCCGATCACTGCACCGTTTGCGGCCACGCGTCCAGCGCGTCGAGCTCTACCTTTCTATCTAATCAATTTCACTGGTAAGCCTCATATTTGATTCAGAATCTCTATTCCCCTTTCTTTGGTGAAATTAAAATCTTATAGTGAAATCTTATCCAATTGTGTTTTAGGCTCAATTTAGCTTTTGGGACTTATGGGCTCAAGCTATTGAGTATATGGGTATGGTAAGGATACCCTAACCCTAGCTTAATCTTGTATTTATTATGGGAAAACTGAAATTGGAATATGTATATCTATTAGGTGTAGATTAAATGGGTATATATGCTTTGGAATTGAATTGGGAATATTTGGAGGCTTGTTGGTGATCAAGGCTTGGTTTGTGGCTGTTTTAGTTGAGTTTGGAGGGGCTGTGTTTTATCTTGTGAGGCTGCCTTGGGTGAAACTAAGTGGTCGGCCAAGGTATGGTTTAAGTTTCGCACGTTTAATATTTACGGTGTTGTGAAAACTTAGATTAGAGGAACCATAGGATAAGTTGAATTGGTTGTTGTATTTAATGATTAGTCTTGTAATGTTGTTGGAATATATTTGTTGGTGGATATGTATTGGAATTGTGAGGTGTGAAAGTTATTAATGGTATGCTCTTATATTTATTTATGATGGATTATGGTTGGTGTTTGTTAATAAAGATTTGTTATATGAGTTGATGAATTAACGTATGAAGAGTTAATAAATGTGTTAATGGAATAATGTGTGTGAAGGATTGATAAATGCATTAATGAAATTATTTACGTGAAGAGTTGATAATTGCATTAATGGAATGGTTTATGTGAAGGGTTGCTCATATATGTATATATGATATATGTTAATACAAAGTTGTGGATATGGTTCATTGGATTGGTTAATGATAGCTTGAAAAGGTTGTTGATGAGTTGAGATTGGTTATGTTAGCAATATGTAGGCTTTGAAGGAAAGGATTTATGAATATGGTGAAAATGGGGTTTGGAAGTGTTTTGGAAAAAGTGATTTTGGGTGAATTTGAAGGTCCATAATTTTCTCCTCAAATTTTGGATTGAGTTGTGATTTGTTGCAAAAAAAAAAGATGGTTTTAAGAGCTTTTGATTGATATCAATCTTGTGAAAAATAGAATTTTGAAGAGAAAGTTATGGATGTTGAAAGTTTGATGTATAAATCTGTGTTCAGGATGGCTAAAATTGGTTGCAGCAAGCTTCCTGGGCATTCTGCCCATTTTTTTGAAAGAACGCCCATCCACGCGTACGCGTAAGCCGTGGCATGAAATTTTGACGACGCATGCGCGAGAATCATGCGTACGCGTGGGTGCATATTCACGCGTACGCATGACTCACGCGTACGCGTGACTCGATGTGCGCTCCACGCGTGCGCGTAGCCTACGCGTGCGTGTGGATGCCGCCTGCTGCAAAATCCAATTTTGACTATTTTTAAACTAACTTTTCACTTCTATATCTCCATTTTCTTCCTTTAAGGTTTAAAGTACGATTTTAGATCCAATGGATAAAAGAAGCTAGGAAAATAAGATATCTTGAGGGTGAAGAAAGTTGTAAATGGTGACTTTTATGAAGGAAATGAGTATGTTAACGAAGTTTAACGCTAAGGCTTGATAAGTGATGATGTATTGATAATGAAATTGTCATGGCTTATGAATAATGATATCTGAGATGCGAGTTTTCCTAGGTAAAAATCGTGGCTCGCCACCACGTTTTTTAGGTTGAATCTCAATACTCTATTGACCCTACGTCATAAGGGTGACCGGGCATGTATAAATACCCAGATATAGATAACCCCCTTTGAGTGATTATATGATGAATGTATGTGAACTCTATGCATAGACTCTTGGGGATGCGCGACGGGGGACAGTCTAAGATTTTTGGACTTGTCGAGTTGGCTGGATAACCGACAGATGGGCCCCATTAGCCATAGGACAGGCATGCATCATATGCATTTGTTTGTTTTGATTGCTATGCATTTTCTGGGTTTGCCTAATTGATATATATACCACCTGCTACCTGTTATACTTGCCACTTATACTATCTGCTCATTATTTGTGCGTAAACTTGTTTGGTTGCTTGTTTCTGTTGCATTATGGAAGATGGAGGGATGGAGAAAATGGAGAAATGGTTTGATATTAGATTATGATTGAAATTGAGTAAGTTAGGTAGATTTAGAATACCTACCCCTGTTTATAGCTTCTGTTTAGTAATTAAGTTAGATAATTGAATAACGGAGTTCTAGGATTGCCTATGACATTCTCAGGACCTTATTTATTATGCGTGTGACACTTTTACTATGCTGAAAACCTTCGTTTCTCATTCCATACTGTGTTGTTATTTTTCAGATGCAGGTCGAGAGGCTCCTCGCTAGGCGTCTGGATCCTTGAAGTGAAGTAATTCTTGGGTGTATTTTGGATTTCTGTTTGTATATATGTACATATGTATTTAGCTTACTCTCCAAGTAACTTGTGTATGCTACTCCTCATAGAGGTTGAGAGAGAGATATGAATTTATTTTAGTATTTTGAGTTTTGAGTATTTTGGGATATATATATATATATATATATATATATATATATTCTCCGGCCAACCTTGGCTTCGCAGGCTGAGTCAGGAGCCAGATATATTGTTTCATTGGCTTTCCTTTTCTCTCTTGTTTATCTTTATAATTTTCTTTTAGGTTTCTTAGTACGCAAGTAATTCGATTCCTCGAGCGTTGCACTTTTTATTTTGCGAATTTGTTTTACCCATTTTTCAAGGCTCTTAGTTGAGTATCTTTTTTCTTATTATTATATATATTTTTTTATTTTTAGAGGTCGTAATATCATATTATCTCAGTTTTATGACTTAAGCATAAGATTAAGTATAGTAAGGTGTTACAAAATACATTTATGATTATTAACTATGATGCTTTAATTATTTATATTTAAAATTATTCATATCAATTTAAATTAAATAGTATTTAATTGTTATAATTTAGTAAATCTTTAGTAATGGTAAATAAGTAGTAATCAATAATTAAAATTGTTTATAGTCGAAGTAGTTAATAAATTATTTTAGTCTTATAAAAAAAAATATACACGTATTTTTTAAGCAGTGAAGTAAAAAAAATCTTTATTTTATATCATAGTAAACAAATTTTTAATAATAATAATAATAATAATAATAATAATAATAATAATAATAATAATAATAAATAATGAAATGTAATAATAACATTAGTAGTAATAGTACCAATATAACTGAAAAATAGATAAATAATAATAAGATATATCGATATAACAATAAATCAAATTTTTTGTATGGTATTATTTTTAACGGGCCTGCTACACATACAAACAATAAGGCCTTACAAGTATTACAAGCCCCCAGCCCACAAACATTCCACACGCGCAGTAAAGATATTGAATGGAGCATAACATCACGCGCTCCCACTCAAACGGTTACGCTTCTCTTCGCGTAAACCGCCCCTTAATGGAAGACTCTTCCACTTCTTCCACTTCTCAAAGCCATTCAGAGAAAACGCAACCCTTCCATTTTCGAGTAACATTCGAAACTCAAGATATACAACTCGTCGCTAACATTCGAAAACTCCATCAACACACCATAAAACTCTCGATCAAGAATCTCCAGAGTAAACAAAGCTATAATACTCAAGGTACGTTACATTACCATTCCTGTATATTTTTCAGATTTCGAACTAGGTTTTACTGTTCTTCTACGTTCTTCTAGTTTTTACTGTTCTTTTTGCTCTATGTCTCATTTTACAGTTTTTAATGTTCTAGGTTTTACTGTTATTCTTGCTTCTATGTTACACTGTTCTTCTTCGTTTTTGTAGGTGTTACTGTTCTTGTTGTTCTAGTTCTTCTGGTAACTGATTTTTGGGGGTATATTCCGTAGTTTGGTGGGTATATATGCAGTAATTTGTTGGGTGTATATGACATAAAATGTTGGGTGTATATTTTTGAACTGATATATATGGGTGTATCTGAATCATATCTATGGGTGTATATGGAGTAATTTGTTGGGTGTATGTATATTGGTTAAACTTGTAATGTTGCTTGATATTGATGCATGTTTGAGTGACACCTGACTGATATATATGGTTGTATCTGATTCATATCTATGGGTGTATCTAACTGATATATATGGGTGTATCTGAATCATATATATGGGTGTATCTTACTGTTATCAATGGGTGTATCTGACTCATATATATGGGTGTATCTTACTGATATCTTTGGGTGTATTTTTCATTTAAGAGAAAATGGCTGCGAGAAACCAACCTGGAAGAAATGTAAGAACAAATATATGTCTTACATGAAATCAGTTTTATATAATAGAATTTTATCTGACTATAATTTTATTTTTGTTTACAGCAAACAAAAGACCTTAAGTGTGCAACACATCTCTTAAGTGATAAATTAAGAAACATGAGTGAGGAAAAGAAAACAATTGTGAGGGATTTGGGATTCGGTGGCTTGATGCACATCCCACCACTAAGGGTGCATCACCAAGTGTTAAGGGAGCTGGCTAACAACTTCAAACTAGGGGAGAACAGACTGGAAACGGGATACAGTTCTTTTAAAATAACACCAAGAAAAATAGGTGATGTGCTTGGCATCAATGCAACAGGTAACTCGCTAAAAACTATAGGTGTATATTAACTGATGCTTGGGTGTATTTAAGTTGATGCTTGGGTGTATTTGAACCGACTTTGATACTTTGTTGTTTTCCTTTTTGTAGGAGATCTATTTCCTCAGAAAGTCGATTATAAGAAATTTTCTGAGGATGACAAAGTAATTTTTAGAAGATTCCAGGGTAAGACCCTCAAAAGTCTTACAGATGAGATGATGGATATTGGCGTTGGTAACGAAGAGGAACGCCTAATGTTCAAGAGAATTTTCATCCTCTATATACAGATGGCGTTCCTTTTACCAACGACAATAAACAAAATCTTGCCTGTGCACCTGGCCCCAATTTTTGAGATGGACAGCATAACGGAGCGAAACTGGGGGGACATGTTTTGACCTTTATCGTGAAGGGCATAACCGACTACAAGGAGAAAAAGAATAAGGCAATTGATGGCTGCCTCTTTGCCCTGATGATAATTTACTTTCATCTTTCTAAAAACAAAGGCAAGAAGAGGGCTGAAAGACCGCCAAAACCCTGGATTGCCAATTGGAGTAAGGAGGAGTTGGTCGAAAGAATGAGTGCAGAAACAGAGAAAATTTTGGTAAGTGAACATTATATGTTGGGTGTATTTTATTTACCTGAATGCTGCTAACTAAAATATCTAATGTTTCAGGGCATTGTAAAGATGGCGGAAACAAGAGAAAAAATGAAAAAAATAGAGAAAAAAGAAAAAAACAAGAAATAAAAAAAACAAAAAAGGAAGGCAAGTTCAACATCGTCTTCGGAGACAGAAACAACTGACAGTGATAGTTCTACCTCTGAGTCTGAGACTCAAGAAGACTTAGAGGATTCACCAAAAAAACAACCCAGCAAAAAAGGAAAAAAGTAAGTACCATTTGGGTGTATTTTGTTTATCAATTTGGGTGTATGTTGTTCATTAAGTTGGGTGTATATTGTCGATTCAGTTGGTTGTATCTTGTGCATTCATTTTGGTGTATTTTATATCTTTAGTATGTTCTAAATAATGATTGTTTGCCTTCCAGAATGGACTCCAGAAAAAGAAAGAAGAGTCAAGAGGATTCAGATTCTGATTCAGAATCTGAATCAACTGATGAGTAATGTTCTGAAATTATTACTCCTTTTTTTTGGCCTCATTATAAAGATTTCGTATATTAACTGAAGTGTCTCTTATTAACTTATAGAAGCGAAGAATCATCACCGGTGGAGAAGCAAAAGAAAAAGAAAAAGACACAAAGAACACCAAAAAAGTAAGCACTTCTTTGGATAATATTCTGTGATAAAATTAATTTTTTATTTCTGATTCATACTTATTTTTTCCACCCAGAACACAATCCAAAAAGAAAAAGGTTGTTGTTGAGCATTCATCTCCTGAAGAAGATCAATACTATGATGGGTACAGTACCTCGTAAGCTATATTACTGTATATCATCATAATTATTTTTATTAACATCTTCTTTTATGAATATAGTGAGAGATATGAAATAGGAAGTGAAGATCTAGATGAATTGTTAAGGGGAATCGATGAAAAATCTGCTGCAGAAGGGTATGTCTTGTTGGGGTGTATATTTCAGATTTTAGTGTGTTTTCTTCGCTAATAATTGTTTCTTGTTTCGCAGGCAGAACGAAGCTGACATGCGATCGACAGAAGGTCGCAATGTCTCCTCTGAAACGTAAGAAGCTTTATTTAATAAAATCTTGTTATCATGATTTGGGTGTATTTTGTTGATCAAGTTGGGTGTATGTTGTTTATTAAATTGGGTGTATTTCGTTTGTTGTGTTGGGTCTATATTGTCCATTCAGTTGGTTGTATCTTGTGCATTCATTTGGGTCTATTTTATACCTGTATCATATTTTTTCTGAATAACATAAAATCTGTTTAGAATACCGGATGTGAACTTGGGAAGTGATGATCCTTCCTCTCAAGGACACACAGAACAAAGTAGTATAAACAAGCCGGCAGAGAGCATGTAATTTCTCTTTCAAATTACCGTTACTTTTGTTCTTCTATTACCTTCTACTTCTAATTCTCTATATATATTTTTTTAGAAAAAAAAAGCCCTTTATTATTTTATTCGAGAAAAAAAAGGGAGGAAAAAAAGCAAAAACTGCAAGTATGTAAGTTCTCAAAAAATAAAGCCTGTCTTCTTTTTGAATTGTTCGGGTGTATTTATTGACTTTCTTTGGGTGTATTTTAGGTTGAGTCCGGTTCAACAGTCAGCCAGTGAGCCGGCTGATTCGAATATGATGGTTGTGAGGGAACAGACACCGTCGGAAGCACTTGCAATGTGAGTTTTTCAAGAATATTTCAACCTTATAACCTTATTATTTTCAAAGGCGTTGTTAACCTTTCATTTTTCTTCTTGTTTAGAGTTCCGATTCAAGTTTTTGTGCCAGTGTCCCAAACAACCACTGTGCCAGAATTTGAAGAAACACCTGAGACAGATTTTGAACCAACCCCTCTGCTACAAATTGAAGGAACTACAAAAACGTAAGAAATAGTATTATTTGTTTAGAGTTTGGGTGTATATTGGGTTACAGTTCGGGTGTATATTTGGTAACAGTTTGGGTGTATATTGTTCCTGAATAGTTTTTTTTTACGCCATGATTAATTTGTGTGTAACTGTGCAGCACTCCTGAATCCCACCCAACAACTTGAAGAAAGCACACCCACGCTTCCCCCAGCTCCAACTAAAATGTAAGTTCATTAGACTGAAATCAATCTTTACTTATCATCCGTATATTCTTATTCTTATAATACGTTATACATGATGACGCAGTTATCCAGCCGCAGAAGACGCTGCTGCCCTATTGATGATGGCACGGACAACATCGTATCTTCCTAGAACAGATCAGATGCCATCATTCAACCTTGGCCTCACTGATTCAAGCCAAGAAGAAGCATCAACGCAGGAGGGAGCGTCAACGCAGGAGGCAGAAAGGGCAAAATCTCCAGAAGCTACAAATTTGCTAGAACAATTAGAGAATTTGGTAGAAAAAATAGCAAGAAGTGCAGCGAAAGAAGAAAGTAAAAGTCCACAAATTCAAAGGAAGACTGGGGGAGAAAGTTCTAGAAAGTTTGAAACTCCTGCGGGAATAAATCAGAATACGGATGATATGAAACAGAAGTGCTACATCTGGGCGACGCGAGTGAAGACATACGCGGATGGCACAACTAACGAGTATGAGAACATGTGCACTCTGATGGCCCAAGATAAATACATTTTGACAAAAATGCACATTGCATCACTCCAGGCAGCAACTTATATAGAAGCTGAGGTAATATTAGAATAACATTAATGTTTTTACACCAAAGTTTACTGCAATGTTTATTAATATAAATTGATTTCGGCATATATTTCTAGATTGTATCTGCCATGTGCCTCATCCTCAACCAGACAAATGATAAAAGGTTTCAAGAACAAGTATACTGTCTCCGCCCTGATATTGTGGTAAGTGTTACTTCTACGCATTTTGGGTATATTTTCTGTATTCATTTGGGTGTATTTTTTAAGTTCAATTGGGTGTAAATTGTGTAGTCATTTGGGTATATTTATAGTATTCACTTGGGTGTATTTTCAGTATTATATTTGTTGTTTCACAATTGTTGCAGAACATGGCCATTTCGAAGCACCCAAACGGGGAATTCATATCACCTAAAACCAATAAAGAATTCAGGGTGGAAGACTACCCAAGTTTTATTCCCTTCATAGATGCAAAAAAATTAACTTCGCATCCATATGTAAGTTTTCATTTGTAAAATTTGTTAGTACCGTTCTTTACTTATATGCCAAATAAAATAACACACTGTTGAAATATGGCAATCCTTCAGATTTTTGTACCTGTTTGCCACTCGGACCATTGGTGGTTATGGGTGATTGATACAAGAAAGCGGAGATTTCATATACTTGACCCGCTACACAAGAAATCTCCAAGCGATAAGAGAAAGCAGCTTAATAAATTCACTGTAAGTTGCCTCTATGTTCTCCTTTGGGTGTATTTTGTGGAACCATTTGGGTGTATTTTGTTAATCATGTTGGGTGTATGTTGTTTATTCAGTTGGTTGTATCTAGTGCATTCATTTGGGTGTATTTTATATCTTTAGTATGTTCTAAATAATGATTGTTTGTATTTATTTGGGTGTATTTCATTCGGGTGTATTACTGATTTGTTTTGGTATTTAAGGGATATGTAATTTCAAGAATGAGAGCATATGCCGGCGGAGAACCTCTGAAGAAAGGCGAGAAGGAGAAGGAAATTAAAGCATCATACGTTAATATATCAGACCAAAAATCAACGTATAAATTTGTGACTCTGAACATTAAACTTTCCTAAATGAGATTTGTAATTTATTTTCTTCATTTTCAGATATGACTGCGCTATCTACGTTATGAAGTGGCTTGAGTTAATTGAGCCGGAAAACATTAAAAGGGGGAAGTATGAATGGGATAATTGGAAACAGGTAACTGTCTTTAGAACTATATAACTCTGTATTACTTTATTGAATTAATATTGCTGTTTAAACAAAATATACTTTTTTAATTGTAGGACGAGGTGGACCACTATAGAGTGGAGTATGCTTCGCGGATACTATTCAATGAAATGAGTAAAGATAGAGATGAAGCAATTAGAGCGAGTAATGCAATAAGACTGTCGAAGCCATCCTCCGTATTATTGAGTCCGTTTTGTCAGATAAATTCTACTGATATAGAAAATGAGTAATCCAACTGCTAGCTAGTTTGTAAATTGAACAAATGCTGTAAAAAATTGCCATTTATAAACAACTTCTATTCAATGAAATTTTTTTCCATAGTTAAACTATATGTGCTGTTAAACTGTCTGTGCTGTATTCAAAAGCTGTATTACAGGTGGTTAAATATGAAGAAAAATATCAAGGTAGATCTAAACATAGATTATAAATTTTACACCTAACGGGAGTTTAATATACACCCAAGATTGCTTAAAATATACACCCAAACTGTCTGTGCTCTATTCAAAATGTATGAATTACAGGTACTAAAATATGAAAAAAAACATCAAATCAAATATACACCCATAACCTGCGATTTTTTAAACCCAAATAAAGTTGAATATACACCCTGAAATCTATCCCCCCATGATGCTTTGAGACTAAAACCCTGAACCCTAAACACTTAAAATGTAAAATGTGAATTCACAAAAATACACCCAAGAGAACAGTGCTTTTACACCCATATTCTGTAAAATTATACACCCAAAGAGTTATCCCCTGCTGCTGGTACCCTAAACTGATAATTCATAACATGTCCTTGATATTGGATGGAATTTGAATGCACCACTGATGCAGCATCAAACAGGTTTATCTGAATATAACACTCACATATTAGCTAAACTATTAACGAGAAAAATAAACTCAATCACCACAAATTTAAAGAACATTACTTTTACCTCGCTTAAAACTTTCATTTTCTTCTTCTTTGTGACATTTGCAATCTGTTTGTCCAACTTTGAACTTAGCCTATTTTTTGGACGTCCTCTTGTTCGGATCCTTGGCGGGCTTTGAAGCTCGTTAACGGATTCCAAGTTGGCGTCTTCGTGGGATAAAGAAGATGTCCCCTTCCTTTTGGCTTTTAATGATTCCATCTCAGCCATGACGTTATCGTACGCACGGTGCAGAATTGCAGTCAACTCCTCCGATTCGGATGCAAATTCGCAAATATTTTGCAAACGAAAAACCAATTGGTCAAACCTCTTGCTTCTTGGCTCCATCAGTGGCTCATCGTGGCTGCTCTTGATGTGTGTGTGTCGCCTCTTTACCTTCTTGCTCCATCGTTCCAGTATATATCTAGGTGACACTTGGCTTACTTGTTCAAAGCTTAACACGCTTAGTGCGTGACGACACAGTATCCCTCTCGACTCGAATAATAAGCATTGACATTTTACCTCGGCTGCAACTGAGTCGTAAGTAACCACAAACTTGTTGAATATTGAGCTGGAAACTTGTTCTCTGACTTCGTATACTGAATAGCCTAGAGCGGAATTCGTTAATCTGGTGATGCAATTCACCTTTCCTCTGAATTGCGATTGGACTTCCCTAAACTTTTGATGAGTGTACACATCTTGAAACTGAGCTTCAATGGAGGATTTGGTTGCACACGGTATGACCGTATGAAAATCTGCAGCATCTGATTCTCTCTCTGCTTGCTCCCTGCTTCTGAGGCAATTATCATATTGTTTGGCGAACTGAATAAGCGAGCTGTTTCGGGTGATAAACTTGTTAAAAAATGAATGCATGCTCTCGCTCCTTTGTGTGCTTCTCATCCCTGCCCAGAAGTGGTGATCCAGATAGATAGGAACCCATATATGACGGTCTTCATACAGATCTGTAGAATACACCCAAACACAGACTATAAATACACCCGAAAAAACATGCAATTTACACCTCTGCTGCAGATTTTAAACAAACATTACCTGAAAGCCACTTGTTGTCCACAAGACCAAAATTCAGCAGAAAATCATTCCAATTCCTATCGAATGAGTCTTTGCTATGAGAGTTCCAAACAACTTGGCTCATTTCTTGTTCAAAATCTGCATGTCCCTTGTACCCATTTAATTTGCTTGGAATCTTCTTCATGATGTGCCAAATACACCAAAGGTGAATTGTTGTTGGCATACAGGCCTCTAAAGCCCTTTTCATTAATGCGCATTGATCGGTGAGAAACCCTTTCGGAGCGTTTCCTCCCATGCAACGAAGCCAACATTGAAATAACCATTTGAATGATTCAATTTCTTCATTTTTCATCAAAGAGCATCCAAGAAGTGTTGACTGACTGTGGTGATTCACCCCGACAAAAGAACCACAGACCAAATTATACCTTAAACAAATTACCATAGTGCAGAATGCAAAATCATTAGGTACACCCCAACACATGCTTCGTATACACCCAAAAAACAGCCAATATACACCTCTGCTGTGGATTCATAAAAATACATTAATTTAGCATCTTAAACAGGGACAGTTTGTTACCTGTTTGTATTGTAGGTGGTGTCAAATGAAATGACGTCTCCGAAATACTCAAAGGCAGCTCTACTTCTTGCATCTGCCCAAAAAGCCAGCTTAATCGATTGATCCTCCTCGAGTTCAAGCTCAAAAAAGAAATTATGATTTTTCTCTTTCATTCTTAACAAATATTTCCCGAATTCCTTTGCATCTTCTTGTTCGGAAACATTCCGCACTTCCCTGGTAATGTAATTTCTCACGTCCTTTTCGATAAAATTTAACTCGCGGTGACCCCTGGCAGCCGCAACAAATGATTGGTAGGTTTTGCTTGGTCTGATGCCAGCCTCCTTGTTATTCTCTATTGTACGATGAATGGACATGCTTAGTTCCCTATGCTGTTTGAGCATCTCTGCTTTACTTGGACAGCAGGAGTGTGAATGATCCAGCACAACCTTTGAAATGATCCAAGCACCGACATCCTTCAATGTGTGTATATAAATTCTTGCAGGACAGTTTAAACCGGCTGTCGGATTCGTCTTCTCGGTCGGAGATATTTTAGATTTCCATTTTCCCTCTCTGCTACATGTAATCAATTGATTCTTAATCTCGTTTTCCTTCCTATTTGTGCTCCGAACTCTTGTAGAAAAACCTGCAAGCTTGGCGTAGTTCCTGTAAAATTTTTCAGCATCTTCAAGGGTGGTAAAGGTCATTCCAACCTTCGGAACAAACTGGTCATCAACAACAGAGAGAGGCTTCAGAATACACCATGTCAAAAACTATAAATACACCCAATTATTGCAAATACAATACACCCGAACGGCACCAACTCAACTAAAATGACAATAAAAGCCATAAGTTGTAAACACACATGCTGCAGAATACACCATCACAAAAAACCAAAAAACACACCCAATCATGTATGATATAATACACTCGAACGACAACAACTCAGCTAAAATAACAGAAACAGCCATAAATGTAAATACGCCCACACTACCGAAACAAATACACCCAAAAAAGTTCTGATCTACACCCGAGCGTCTGCTATGAATTCCAGATAATCAATCAAAACTAATACATTACATTCAATCCATAGATTTATGTTGACGCGTTAGTCTCACAGTCAATATTCACGAATTATTCAGCTACACAATGCTATACAAAGTACTACAACAAAATTCAGAGTAAACGTATGTAAATCAAACATCAGAAACTTCGTTAGATTCAAATTCATAATCCACTTCGCCCTGATTCAGCTGAGAATCTGACGTTGAATCAACCATTATCTTCAAAATGAATCCAAACTTTGATTTCAGTAAACAAAAATCGATAGAAAACGAAGCTGGAGTTAAAAGAGAGAAGAACAAGAAGAAGAAGAACGAGAAGAAGAAGAAGAACGAGGAGAAGAACGAAGAACGAAACAAATCTAGAAATAAGGAGAGAAGAACGAGAAGAAGAAGAACTAGAAGAAGAAGAAGAACCAGAAGAAGAACGAAGAAAGGAAACAAATCTTTTAAATTTGGTAGTTATATAGCGTGTGTATTGGATGTAGGGTTGCAGCGCGTTTTGAGGGTTTATTGGTTAATGAACTTGTAAAGCATACAAGCCCTAATGGTTTGTATGCAGAGCTTTTCTGTATTTTTAAATTTTGGACTCTTATAAAAATAACATATCTATGAATTAGTCCCTCAATTTCTTCTAATTTTTTTCATACTCGATCAAATTCTTTAAGGTCCTGAAATATTTTCACCACTATAAAAAGCTCCATAATAAATTGGGTATCTATAGTAAACTGAATTTCCATGAGAGAGAGAGAGAGCTATAAATCAATTATAATGGTAAGATCGATACTCAACCATTACTGTAAGCCTTTTTTAGTTAAACTTTGAATATTATCTAAAAAAATCAGTTAGGATTATCTCTGAGGGCTACTGCTAGTAGATATTGGTATCAATTTATCTACACCTTTTTTACTACTATACTAAATTGTAACTAATGCACAAACTAATGGGGGAATACTAAGTAACCAAAGAAGTTTAATAGGGTATCATTATTGTGAAAATGATCATTCTCCTAGTCCAAAGAGACAGCCCCTTACAACTCCTTGTTTAGTAAAATTAATTTATTTAATTATTAATTTATGCATTAGTTACAAAATAGTAGTGTAGTAAAAACTATGGATAAATTGATACTACTAGCAACTAGTAATAATCTTCTCTTAAAAGAGGCAATTTTATTGACTTGGAAGACAACATAATTAAAAAAAAAATTAGTATAGGCAATCTTAATTGATTTTTTAGAATAATATTAAAAATTTAAACAGTAATTATTAAGTGTCATATCACAGTAATTTTTAAAAATACGATAGTAATTGTTGGGATTTATTTTGTAAATGAGGAAAGAGTTTTTATAAGGTTGATTTCGTATTTAAAGATTTTTCACATTATAGTCATAAAACCAGTCTAGTAAGATTAGGAACCTTAGAGTTGTAGTACCTCCCAATTGCCACTCAGCCATCATATTTTTTATTATTGTATATGACAAATTAATTATATAGTATATATTTAAACTACATAATTTTATAGATATCTAATTTAATTTAATTTTATATTTTTTTTTATTTTTCAAATCAATTATATTTTAATTATATATCATTATTAATATAAATATAAATTTTACTAAAAAATTATTAATTTACTTGATCTATTTCAATGCTAATATTATGATTAAAGTTATCTGTTTTGATACTAGTATTGAAATTTAGTTATTTATAATTAGAAGATAGAATTTGTGAATTAATTCTTATTCTTATTGTGTCAAATTAAAATATTATTGTAGTAATATTCATAAATTTTATGTTTATTTTTATATTAGTTATTTTTAGAAGTTGAGACTTGATTCTTTATAAATTAACATGTTAATGAAAATATATATTTTAAATTTTAATTTTAAATTTTTTATTATTTTATATTTTTTATTTACGTGAAATTAATTTTATTGGTTCAACCAATAATTTATCGATTGAACCAATAAATCAATAAATCAGTAATTTAATTGGTTCAATCATCGGTTCGATTCTGACAATTATGCTTCACACCGTGAACACTTACAAGCTAAGTTTGCATTTGACGTTTTCTAAAAATATTTAAAAGATGAGTAGAAAAAATTAACAGAATTATACTCTTTTCTGTTATTCAATTTCTTTTTTCTGGAATTTCGTATCTGTATTTTTTTTCTGGTTTTTATTTTTTATTTTTGAGTTTGGTGATAATAAAAAAAAAAAAGAAAAAGAGAACAGTAAAACAAAGTTACTGCGGATGAGGAATATAGCAGAAAGTGCGAAAAATGAAACATATTGGTAATAAAGAATGTTTTTTTGAGAGTATTTTTTTATTGGTAATAAACCAATTTAGTTGGGTATAATTACTATAAAAAGACTTATACATATAACATTATTAATAAATCTATTTTATGAGTTGACTGGATTTGATTTTTAGAACCATCATTTAGATAATATAATCATTTTAAAATCAAATTAGGTATTCAAAACGTACCTTTTTAGAAATGATTAACTTTGAGCTTGTTTAAAAAGTATTTGAGTGTAAAAAAAGAATTTTATTTTTTGTAAAAAAAGAATTAATTTTTATTTAAAATTTAATTTCATAGTTTAGAATGACTTTAATATACTAATGGAATATAATATAATTTTTTAGTTTGGAATAACTTTTACAGGAGTTAATTTTTTTTTATAATTTTGTCATTAACAAAATTATTTTATTAAATATCTACTTATTTAAATAAAAATATTTTTAATATTTACCATGTTAAGTTAAATTGGTGTGAGAATTAATTTTAAAATTAGATTTTTTTGTTTGATTTGTAAATAAAAAATAAAAACTTTTAAAAAAATTCGAGAAAAAAATTCTAAATGGCCCGTAACAATAACATCAAAAGACAACGAGATCCCTAGAGAAAAAAAAAATTCCTTTCCGGCCCATGTCTTTTAACTCCGTTAGATAAGTTAGCCCATTCGTTAATAATTTCTCTCTAGAGCAAACTGACCATGAATACGTAGCACGTTAAGTTAATGATGTATCAGTTAAATGCCAATCTGGATGGGCAGATTAATGGACCATCCAACCCAACCCCTAACAATTGTACTAAAAAGAGAAGATTCAACCCTCATGACACAAAAGCCCTCTTTCACTCTCTGAAATTACAGAAAATTCTAATCCTCTCCATCCAAAAATTCGTTGACGATGCTTCACTTGGAAGAAGAAGTTGGTTCCGACGGAGCTATTGAAGGCGTTTTGAGGGCGCCGTGATGGAAGAACTAACTGTTGAGGTAAGCTTCATTACTCATTCTGTAACATCCTACCACACAGAATTTTACACCTAGGATATAAATCAAAGGTGGTGAGGCGCTATAAACGCTAAAATAAAAATGCATAAATCGATATATATGAATAATAGTTTAACTAGAAGTCTTGGAAAAAAGGTTGAACAAAACAAGATCAAAAGCGCGTCACACTCGAAAAGCGATTGGATAGAAGGCTTATATAGAAAACCAAAGAGACAAGTATATAAACAGAGTTTCAAAAGATAGATATATAAGCAAGCTCTAAACTCGACCTGCAAAGCAAAGGTTGGTTAGAAATATATATATATATATATATATATATATATATATATATATATATATATAAAACTCCAAAAATAAACCAACAAATAAATATAAATTCTATTTCTCTAAGTCAACCTCTAAGAGGGACAAAACATAATATATACAAGATGGAGAATCTATATACATATATAAACATAAACCAAATACAAACACCAAGTCCCAAGATAGTTCTTCGCTTTCAAGAGTCTCCAGAATGCTCAGTGCGGTGTTTCGCGTTCTGCATCTAAAAATAACAATATATGTATGGAATGAGAACCGGGAGTTCTCAGTATAGTAAAGGTACCCGTATAGATAATATATAAGGTTCCAGAAAAGCTAGAGGCATTCCTAGAATTCTGATACTCAATTAAACTTAAGGAAAATAAACTAAACTAGAAAGTAGGTAATTGTCTAATGTTCTCAAGTCCTGAATCAATTTCTAACTTAACCATTCACTTTCTGCTTCCTCCAGCCCTTCGAAACACCGGTGCATAGACAAGCAATACAGACAAAAAATACAAGTATGATACAGATACATCAGTTAGCAAATATAGAAGGTAAGCATAATAATCACACAGGCAAGCCCAATTAATGCACAATCAAACAAAACACACATATACATATGATGTATTCCTTCTCGATGGTTGATGAGTCTCATCTGTCGATTATAAAGGCAAACCGACCTGTCCGGTAGCTAACCCTGGACAGAACAACAAACACGGAGCAAGTGGGACAATGTCTCAACCCTTGCATCTTTCCCGCATACCCGAGCAAGGGGACCGCCTCATCCCTTTCTCTTACTCAGGTGGTGTTACAATTCTCAACACAGAGCAAGCGGCGACAAAACTCAACTCTTACATCTTACCTGAAGTCTTGAACTCTTATCTGGAATAAGTGGATAACACCACTGCATCTTACCCGGCTTATTGACTTTTACTCGGAGCAAGTGGATAACACAACTACATCTTACCCGGAGTCACATTCAAAAATTCATTTTCATTATCATTACAATTCATTCAATTTCATAATCAAATTCAGTTTTCATCATTCTTTTTCCTCATCTCTTTCCCGATCACACAGATTTCATTATCATTATAATTCATACTCAAAACACAATTCATTCTTTTCTAAATAAAGCAAACTCAAAACATAATCTTTTTCTTATTAACTCAAAATCAAATCATCAAATTCTTAAAAATTCAAATCTTTCTAAATAACCATTTCAAACAAAACCTCCTATTTTCATAAAAATTTTGACAGCATCTCCTCTAAAACTTGGACTTTTGCCACCCCTCAAGGGTTCCAACCACCAAACCAGACACCTCTCGGTCATTCAAATCATTTCAAGTATCAAATTATTTCAAAATCAAACCATACTTCTCTCAACCAATCCATTTAATTCAATTTTACAAACTTACCATCAATTCTCAACACATCAATAATCATATTTATTTTATAGTCATTAAAGTCATAATCCAACACATGCAAACTCATTTATCTTTTATACACACATCGTATACCATATACATAATCCATCAATAATTCATTCAGTTCATTCCTATCTTAAGGTTTTCTAGCCTAAATTTTCACATGACATTAAACATTAACTACGAAAAACCAAAACCATACTGTTGAGTTAAGTTTATAACTAATTTAAATGATGATGACAAACTTTGATTTATTGGGTTAAACACCCAATTAGTTTTGATTGCCTTAGTTAGTGATGCAGGCCAAAATAAATCAAAAAAGCAGCAGCCCAATCCATTGGAACCAAGAAACAAAGGTAGCTGGTGAGTTTTTGATCCAAAAACAAAGCCCAAAGGAATGAAGCAAAGAAATCAGTTGGGCTGAATAGAAACTATATCCAATCCAAGACCAAGAAGGTTCCACCAAGTAGAAGCCTTCAAAAGCCAATGTTCACAAGTTTGCTTCGGTCAGAATTAGAAAGAAAGAGAGAGCTTCTTCCTTCTTGGTTATTCACCAGAGAAGAAAGAAAGAGAAAGCTAAATCTCAAAAGTAAACATCTAATCGCCCTAATCGAAGCAAGTTAAGCAAATTCAGAGGATAAAGGTGATTTATTTCCATTTGCATGCAAGTTTAATTCTTCACTTCTTCCTCATACTTCTGCAACGTCATTTTTGGATAAATGGAGAAAGATGTTTCTAATAATCACTATTGTGAATCAAAGACTCAAATTGTTTCTTGGAGTCAAAGCACCTTTTCAAGGGTTTGAATTTGGGATTATCTCTATGCAAACAAAAGCTTGCTACTCTGCCCTCCTCGGTTAAGCCACAGACCAGAGTCAAAATTTCTAATTTTGGGGTTGATTAAAGAAAAAGAAGAAAATGACATGTGGTTCAAGAAACAAAGGTTTGACTTTGGAGGAACAAAAGCCGTGACAGAAAACAAGATACAAAAAGAAAATTAATTCAGAAATTGAGAGAAAGAGAAAGAACCAGAAACTGAGTTTGTTTGAGAGCTTCCCTGTGAAGAGTTCAATATTTTGGACAATACTTCTAAGTTAAAGAAATATTCCGCCAAGATGAAGAGCTTCATCAGAGATAGCTAAATCTGGTTTAACTTATAGCAACAAAGGCTGTTATGCATCAATCTCCTTCAAGTTTTACTGTTTTGTATTTCAATTTTAATGTATATCTTTCTTTGATTTTTTTCTGAGGTAAAAGGCAAGAAAGTGAGACATTGATAAAAGCCAAAGAGTGAAAAAGGCTGAATGAAACACTTGAGAGAAAAGCCAAGAGTGATTTCAGATTTCTGTTGGTTGTAGTTTCTGTCTTGTGTCTTGTACCTGAGAGGTGCTCCTTGCTAAGTTGGGTAAACACTTAGTGTGAAGAGTTTAGGTATCAGCATAACCAATTCAAGTTTAAGTAGAAACTTGTGTGTCCAGATGGGATTGTGTGAATCCTAAGAAATTGGTGTATGTAATACTTTGACTATAGTAAAAATTACACCACTGTTGTGGTGGAGACTGGATGTAGGTTGCATTGCACAAGGCAACTGAACCAGGATACATGACTTTGTCAACTTCTTCCTTTTTCTCTTTGTTCTGTTTTCTAATATTTATGAGACAAAATGAAATTGTCTCTTAAATTTTTTGCTGCTCAGTTCAAACAGAAATCAAGTTCAAGTTAGGTAACAAAGTGTTAGTTTATTGAAAGTAAAAGAATGCCATATATTCAACCCCCCTTCTCTAAGCCTTTTGTAACCTTCACATATCTTGGCCGATACCCCCTAAACTCGAAACACCTCAAAAACCTCTCCTTTCACAAGCTCCAAGCTTCCAAACGTCAATTCTTCAAACTTAATCACCCGGATTTCGTTTCAAACCGCCTAATTGAACTCTAAATAAACAAGAACATAATCTAATTCATACAATATCACTATAATCATCATAGAGTTCACTAATTTAATAATTCACAAGGGTTCAACAGTTCCTTACCTTACCCACGGATCAATTGGACAAAACTCAATGATTATCCGTTATTAGAGTTCACATAAACCATTAAAATCATTCAATTTCTCAATACCTAAACTCAAAACTCACGAAATTTAGGAAAAAAATTTTACCACTTTGTTCAAATAGAGTTAAAGAGAATTTCAAGACAAACACGTGATCATTAACGGCTCGTCAATCAGAACTCCGAATTGAAAGTTATGGACGATTGAAAATTAGAAGTGGATTACGCACGTTAACTCTCTTCTTCGGCATGCTTCAACTGAAGTAATGCGGAAGAAAAAGGGTTGAGCCATGTTTATATAAGAAGGCCTTGGATCCAGTCCAACCGGTTTGGCCCATTGATCTATTTTTGGGCCAACATTGTTGAAATTAGTGTCAAAATTTATATTTAAATTATTTCTATTTTTTAAACTATAAAATTTAAGTTTTTAATTTTTTAAATAATAATTAATTTATTGGTTAATTATTTACTAATTATCCAGAGTTTACACACTTTCTCTGTCATTGCATGCGTATGATCAAGTTGAATATGCTTTTATTCACACTCTGTGCCATTAAATATGCTTGGGTAAAGTACTAAATTGGTCCCCTACGTTTGGGCGTAATTCTGTATTGGTCCTTAATGTTTAAAATGTCCTATTTGAATCCAAAAAGGATTCATATAGCTTCAATGTAGTTCTATTGTGAGATTAAAGTTAAATAATTAACGGAATGTCCTACATAACAGTAGTATAAGAACAAGATCGATAATATGGAGAACAAGTACAAGCTCTAAAGGTACAAAATTAACCGTGAATGCATCAATATATTTATTTATCATTTTTCTTACAATTTAAATAAAATCTTTTCTATTGAACTAAGGAGAATGATAAATAAATGTATTAATGTATCCACGGTTAATTTTGTGCCTTTGGAGCTTGTACTAGTTTTTCAAATGATCGACCTTGTTCTTCTACTGCTGTCATATAGGACATTTTGTTAATTATTTAATTTAGACCTCACGGTGGGACTAAATTGAAGTTTAATGAAATTTTTTCGGATTCAAATAAAACACTTTAAACCTTAAGAACCAAAACAAGATTATGCCCAAACGTAAGAGACCAATTTAATACTTTACTCAATATGCTTTGAAACTTATGATTTGAATTTTGAAGTATAATTTATATTTAAATTTTGCATGATGGACTGAATTTATTTAATGCTTTACCCAATATGCTTTGAAACTTATGATTTAAATTTTGAAGTATAATTTATATTTAAATTTTGCATGATAGACTGAATTTATTTTATATATATATATATACCGATATATACCGTAAGTTTGTTTATTCCTTATTATTCATAAGCTTACTGTGTTTGTTCTAAATCTTACTTGTAATGCAATTTCGTGTTTAAGCTTATTGTATTTATTCTGAATCTTACTTGCTATGCAATATCATGTTTATTCCACCATATATGCACACACAAAAATGTTTCATTGGTCATAGATTTTTATTAACTTAT